>NC_141005.1:81498658-81626158 GCF_052327205.1 Somniosus microcephalus | reverse complement strand
ACACACACACACACACACACACACACACACACACACACTCCACACACACACACACACACACACACACTCCACACACACACACACACACACACACACACACACACACACACACACACACACACACACACACACACACACACACACTCCACACACACACACACACACACACACACACACACACACACACTCCACACACACACACACACTCCACACACACACACACACACACACACTCCACACACACTCCTCACACACACACACACACACACTCCACACACACTCCCCACACACACACACTCCACACACACTCCTCACACTCCCCACACACACACACTCCTCACACTCTCTCTCACACACACACACACACACACACACACACACACTCACACTCACACACACACACACACACACTCCTCACACACACACACACACACACACACTCCTCACACACACACACACACACACACACCCCCACACACACACACACACACACACACACACCCCTCACACACACACACACCTCACACACACACACACACCCCACACACACACACACACACTGACCCCCCCACACACACACCTAGTGTCCTGTCTCTAGGAGTTTGCCCACACTGGCCCGGTCAGACCTGATGCAGTTGTTGCTCTTTGGGTACATTTTACTTTTTAAAAGGAAGAGGAGTGGGGGCCATATTTCAGTGGGTCTGAAACCTGTGTTGTTTTTTCTAAAAAACCTTCCTGTTTTCAGTGCTCGTAACTTCAGCAACACTGGGCTGTTTGCAGTAGCTTCCTTTGAACTTGTTTGAGTGACAGCTGAGCTGCTCCTGATACATGAAGCTTTCAGGAGCTGCTGGTGGGTTAAATATCAATCCTCTGTCTTCAATGAGAAGCCTTGCAGAATCCATACCCTTCAGGTGTGTGAGGGTTTGAAGTGCTGGGCTGTTCCTATTCCAGTTCAGTTGTAGACGGGGTGAAACACCTCTTTGTCGGGGCTTCGCTGAGTGAGCAGCACCTTATTAAAACTCCGCCCCATGTGAGACCACAGAGGCAGCTGGAGACTGGAAGCTGTGAGAGTTCTACAGCTGCTGTCGCCTCTTGGCTACTGGATGTGGTGAGATGACTCAGAGAGCTGCGGTTTCTGCTCTGCAGCTTGTGCGGGCCGTGTGCCCTTGACACTACATTGCTTTCTGGGGTCCTTATCACTTTGAACTTTTAATGTTCTTTTGAATGCAACTTTAGAAACATTGCTGTGTCCTGTCTGCTGTCGGTTTATCTTTACACAGCTGGTTTGCTGAATGGTTGCTGAACTCTTCTTAAAAAAAACCAGAAAAGGCATTTTTTTGTTTTTTGTTTTGATGCAAAACATTTTTTTTTGAAGAAGCCAGTCATTGACATTTGCAAGCAGTTCGAAGCGATCGCTCGGCAGTCTCTGAATAGTTACACTGACCTGGATTTGCCCATGAAAAACCGTGGCTTTAAAGGGGCAGCCAGGGTTTCACATCGCAGCCGGAGCCAAGCTCCGCACTCCCCTCCGCCCAGTTTTCTCTTTGCTTTTCCCAAAGGCATTAACTCTTGATGGGATCCATGAGTGCCCTCCGGTACCTCTCTAAAGTAACCATTCTTCATGTGTGAAATCAGCCAGTGAGCAAGCTAATCGATTGTGGGGGGGGCACCACAGTCAAGTCCAATCTTCTCATCCAGCGCACACGCT
Organism: Somniosus microcephalus; assembly: GCF_052327205.1. Lineage (NCBI taxonomy): Eukaryota > Metazoa > Chordata > Chondrichthyes > Squaliformes > Somniosidae > Somniosus > Somniosus microcephalus. The sequence continues at coordinate 81,624,450 of NC_141005.1, read as the reverse complement.
GACTATTACTTTGCAGCGCACACGCTGACTATTACTTTGCAGCGCACACGCTGACTATTACTTTGCAGCGCACACGCTGACTATTACTTTGCAGCACACACGCTGACTATTACTTTGCAGCGCACACGCTGACTATTACTTTGCAGCGCACACGCTGACTATTACTTTGCAGCGCACACGCTGACTATTACTTTGCAGCACACACGCTGACTATTACTTTGCAGCGCACACGCTGACTATTACTTTGCAGCGCACGCTGACTATTACTTTGCAGCGCACACGCTGACTATTACTTTGCAGCGCACACGCTGACTATTACTTTGCAGCGCACGCTGACTATTACTTTGCAGCGCACACGCTGACTATTACTTTGCAGCGCACACGCTGACTATTACTTTGCAGCGCACACGCTGACTGTTACTTTGCAGCGCACACGCTGACTTACTTTGCAGCGCACACGCTGACTATTACTTTGCAGCGCACACGCTGACTATTACTTTGCAGCGCACACGCTGACTATTACTTTGCAGCGCACACGCTGACTATTTGCAGCGCACACGCTGACTGTTACTTTGCAGCGCACACGCTGACTGTTACTTTGCAGCGCACACGCTGACTGTTACTTTGCAGCGCACACGCTGACTATTACTTTGCAGCGCACACGCTGACTATTACTTTGCAGCGCACACGCTGACTGTTACTTTGCAGCGCACACGCTGACTGTTACTTTGCAGCGCACACGCTGACTGTTACTTTGCAGCGCACACGCTGACTATTACTTTGCAGCGCACACGCTGACTATTACTTTGCAGCGCACACGCTGACTGTTACTTTGCAGCGCACACGCTGACTGTTACTTTGCAGCGCACACGCTGACTGTTACTTTGCAGCGCACACGCTGACTATTACTTTGCAGCGCACACGCTCACTGTTGCTTTCCAGCATGGATCTACAGGAGATTACAAAGTATTTACAGCACAGAATTGATTCCGGAGATGAAGGGGTTGACTTATGAAGAAAGGTTGAGCAGGTTGGGCCTATATTTATTGGAATTTAGAAGAATGAGAGGGGATCTTATTGAAACATATAAGATAATGAGGGGGCTCAACAAGGTAGATGCAGAGAGGATGTTTCCCCTCGTGGGGAAATCTAGAACTCGGGGGCACAGTTTCAGAATAAAGGGTCGCCCTTTTAGAACTGAGATGAGGAGGAATTTCTTCTCTGAGGGTCGTAAATCTGTGGAATTCTCTGCCCCAGAGAGCTGTGGAGGCTGGGTCATTAAATATATTTAAGGTGGAGATAGACAGATTTTTGCAAGATAAGGGAGTGAAGGGTTATGGGGAGCAGGCAGGGAAGTGGCTATGAGCCCAAGATCAGCCATGATCTGATTGAATGGCGGAGCAGGCTCGAGGGGCCAAGTGGCCTATTCCTGCTCCTATTTCTTATGTAGAAACAGGCCATTCGGCCTAACAGGTCTATGCCGGTGTTTATGCTCCACACGAGCCTCCTCCCTCCCTACTTCATCTAACCCCATCAACATATCCATCTATTCCTCTCTCCCTCATGTGCTTATCCAGCTTCCCTTGAATGTATCTCTGCTATTCACCTCACTACTCCCTGTGGTAATGAGTTCCACATTCTAACCACTCTGTGTAAAGAATTTTCTCCTGAATTCCTTATTGGATTTATGAGTGACTATCTTATATTTATGGCCCCTTGTTCTGGTCTCGCTCACAAGTGGAAACATCTTCTCCACGTCTACTCTATCAAACCCTTTCATAATGTTAAAGACCTCTATCGGGTCACCCCTCAGCCTTCTCTTTTCTAGAGGAAAGAGCCCCAGCCTGTTCAGATTGATCAAACGTGGTTAAGTTTCACCTCGCTAACCCAGAGGCACTGAACCCAAACCTAGCACCCCTACTGCTGCCGTGGCTAAGATCAGCTAACTCAGCACAGGCTGGAGATGGAAGCTGCAACCTTCTGGCCTTTAGGCTACACCTGCTGGTGCCTTTACCCACTAGGCGACTTAGAGTCACCTGAAGGGAGAGCTAACACCAACGTTCCTGCTAAGCCGCGCCGCGGTCTGGAGGTCCTGCGCAGCTGCTACAGGGAAAAAACCGTGTATGCGCAAACATTTGAATGGGCCAGTTGAAGGATCATGCACTAAAAAAAAAAAGAGGGGGAACATTGGTTAGCACACCTTTAGTATCCTGCAAACTGCAGGCTTTACCCAAAGGGCCTGAAGCAAGTTAACCCATTAACACTACTGCATTCCGACTTCTGCGCCAAGCAAACGTGTTGGTGCGTGAAATAACAACAGAAAATGCTGGAAATACTCAGCAGGCCAGGCAGTATCCGTGGAGAGCTGAAATAACAACAGAAAATGCTGGAAATACTCGGCAGGCCAGGCAGTATCCGTGGAGAGCTGAAATAACAACAGAAAATGCTGGAAATACTCGGCAGGCCAGGCAGTATCCGTGGAGAGCTGCTGGCCTGCTGAGTATTTCCAGCATTTTCTGTTATTTCAGATTTCCAGCATCCACAGTATTTTGCTATTATATTAGTGTTGGTGCGTGAGGTGCCTGCTCGCTGGTTACTGCTCTGCACGTATAGCTCATCAGGTCCATAGGCAGCTGGAAGACTGCAGAAGCAGCACGAACTCTTTGCTGCCATTATTGGAAGCCTCGATGTAAACTGGCTCTGTCCTTAAGCTATGATTAGATATTATTTGCATAGGAGGAAGTGTGTGTGAGTATTTGAGGTTGTGGCCCCTGATAATTTTTAACCAGTCGACCTGTGGTGCAGTGCGTGGGGAGTGCAGGCCAAGTGTAGCCTTTGGGTGAAGCGGGTTGGGAGGGGGAGTAGTTGGACCACTGGTGGAATTCAGGCCCAATTTTAAAGTCACACATCTGTGTTTATTTAAAAATTCTATTATAAATGTCTATGTCCATATTTATCATGAAAACTGTATGTAAACTTCCTGCAAATGTTGCGTTACAACGAGGAGAAAAAGCGAGGTCATTTGAGCAGCACCCTACAATTGTACAGCACAGAGAGAGAGCTCTGCTTGCTTTCCCCATTCACAAGATTATTATGGATGAGGAACTGTATTTAGCCCCTCTTCATCCAGAAGGACCTGTCAGTCTCTCTCTTTTCCCCCCCCCCCCCCCCCCCCCCCCCCAATTTCAGCATCTAATTGTATCTGTGGTTTTTTTCCGAGGCACAAGCGAGAAGGGCGATTCTACAGGTGAAAAACATGGGTAAGGACAGGAGTGGGGCTTGGATGTGCCACCCCTGTGGTTGAATAGCGGGCCACAACTCGCTGTCTAGGCTGACCCAAGAAGAAAGCCAAAGTACCAGAGGGTAGCCAACGTGTGGAATATTATCCCAGAAGAGGAAGATAGCTGGAATGATTTTTTAAAAGACATTCAGTCGTTGATTCTTGGATACACGGGACCGAGAGCTCGGAATCAGCAAAGACCATTCAATCTTTCGAGCCCGAGCCTCCCATGTTCAGCTGACTCGAACCGATCACTGCCTGCACCAACCCAGGCAACCTCTGAGTGGAAAGTTCTGCTTAAATATTCAAAGGTCCTTAAAAGTAATCAATACCACATCACACTATTCACCCTCCAGTCAACCTTCCTGTTGATTCCCCCCTCCTCCCAGCATTGCCCTGTGGGGTATCTGACCAAACTATGCAGAGTGAGGAATGAGCTTGTGTACTGGAACTAGGTGAGCTGCTTTGTGAAGGTTAACTAGAGGAAAGGTCTCACTTTGCATAAATTATGTCACATTTTGCATAAATTATGCGCTTAATTCAATTGCCAGGATTTCTGAATTAGATCATGCAAATCTACAGAGTGTTTCTTCACCATATTCACAGTCAATTGAATGATTACAAGACTGTTTTGTCCTGAAGTTTTGAATTCCTGTTTGGCCTGTGTTGGGCAGTAAAAGTTATGCCTCTCTTTGTTTAAAAACGTCGTTCACTTACTGTTTCTCAGCAGTGTATCTGCAAGGATTTCTCACCATGTGCAAAATGTCAGTCCTGAATCTCTCTCTGCTTCCCACAGGCCTGCTCCTTACACTGTTAAATGGATTAACCCAAGAGTGCTGAGAATGTGGAACTCGCTCCCACAGGGAATAATTGAGCCAATTAGCACAGAAGCATTTAAGGGGAAGCTAGATAAACAGATGAGGGAGAAAGGAATAGGTTATGCTGATAGTGTTATATGCAGAGGGGTGGGAGGAGGTGGCTCGTGTGGAGCATGAACAGTGGCACAGATCTGTTGGGTTGAATGGCCTGTTTCTTTGCTGTACATTCTGTGTAATTCTATGATGGTGGAACTGAAGCCTCTGGCAGTACCTGATTTGGAAGAGCCAGTCAGATCACCCAAAGCTAACATGAAAGGTGTTTAAATGAATGAAAGCATTGGCTCAGTAAGGTTCAACCAATGAGTTCTGAGCCATTCCGACCTGTGCTTCGAATCCCTGGGCCACCGAGTCAGCTCATTTGGGTCAGAGATTGGGGCACAACAATTGGCCTTGGCTCACTTAGGGGAAGATCAACCACGCTTCCTACTCCTGACCTCTGTCCAGTGACTCTTGGTGTACAGGATTAGGCTCGAGTCTGGTGCCCCTGCAGTTGAATAGCCTGCCAACACACCCTGCCTAGGCCTAGCATTGGTGGGTGAGGCGAATGGGTCTCGCCCCAGGAAAAGAGCCAGCAGTTGAGATGGGGAGACAATCAGTGGGAGGAGAGCAGAACATGTCACAAACAAAATGAAAGGCAGAGTTGGAGCCCTGACTGATTTCCCCCCCCTCCCACCTCCCAACCATCTGACACAGAACTGGGATAGCACCCGGGATCTCTGAACCACACCGGGCAGTGTCCGTAGCCGACTGTAATGTCTGAATCCCAGTATGTGTAAAGTGTCTGGTTCCTGTGCGGGTAACTGGGTGGGTTGGGGTTGGGATGGGTGCCCACAGCTCCTGTGGGGCTGGATCTCTCGGTGAAGTGCTCGCTGTCTTCTTTTACTCCGTGTCCCAGATACAGATACTGTCGAATGTTGGAAGAAGGATCGTTCAGGGGAAGAACGGCTGACTTCCTGCTCATGTTTATTTTCGGCGGGTTTTTAATGACAGTATCCTTTTTGCAGTGTACCTGATTGTTGCTGTAGTCATCGCTACTGGTCTCTCGTACAGTGCTTCGTTATACCGGTTTTATAACTTTTCAGATTGGTAAGTGCCTCCAACGATCATTCTGAACTGGTCGCTGTGCACTGTGTAGTGGCGATGCCAACTCTTTTACCCTGCCCACCCCTATATCCTGGGTCTCTGCTCACCATCTCTGAGTATCCAGGGAGGACGGCTTGTAATAGAAAGAAAACCTTGCTTTTCTAGAGCACTTTCATGGCCTCAGGATATCCCAAAGCGCTCCATAGGCAATGAAGTCTTTTTTTGAAGTGTAATCACTGTTGCAATGTAGGGAAATGCCACCAGTACAATAAAACATGACCAGTGGTGTACACGGTCTCACTCAGCACATGCAGGTACACGAATCACTGGGCTCTGGGTGATTGGTCAATCAGCAGTGTGAAACACTAGGCTGATAGCCCATCGAGGAAGCCCCTGTAAATCACGATAACTCGAGCAATTTCTTGGCAGGCTGACACAGCGCTGTAGCGTGGATGTGGCTGTTCACCTTTAATTGCCCACTATCCCTTGGATATTCCTTCTGAACCAGCACAAATGGCTCGCACATGTAGCGCCTTCACACCCACAGTGCTGAGTTGGTGTCAGAAGTACAGCTTGTGAAGGAACTGCTGGAGCGGCAAGCTCAGCAGTGCAGCTGTACACCTTGGGCTAGAAGGGAGAATGACTGGGAGCGTAGCAGTGGGCTATACACAGCGTGACCTACACATGGTGCCAGGAGACTGGTTATAGAGCTGCATTGCCATAGGTTGGGAATAGTTTGGAAATCATTTGCAGAAAAGCAGAGAAAGAAGTACTGAAATGGATAAAGTGCACAATAGAGAAATGCTGGTCTCTGCTGGGTGTGGGGGAGGGGCCGGGTGTGTGGGAGGGGGGCTGGGTGTGGATGGGGGGGGGATGTGGGGGGTGGGGGGTCCGGATGTGGGGGTGGGGGGTCCGGATGTGGGGGAGGGGGGGGTCCGGATGTGGGGGAGGGGGGGGGACGGGATGTGGGGGGGGGGGGGTCCGGATGTGGGGGAGGGGGGGGGGGCGGGGCGGATGTGGGGGAGGGGGGGCTGTAAATATTGGGTTTACTCTTTCTGACGTCTTACTCCTGGGCTCATCAAACTAGAGCGAGTTGTCTAGTCTGTGATAAACAGGGATGATGTTTCACTTACTTTTTAAATGACCAGTGAACAGAGCAATGAAAGCGTGCAAAGGACAGGTCTCCTAAACTGAACATCAGTGTGAGCCAGCCATGGCTTAGCTCTCACAATACCACAGAGTCTGACCTGCTCTCTTCACATTCCACTATTTAAGAAAGGAGGGAGAGAGAAAATGGGAAAATACAGCCAGTTAGCTGACATCAATAGTAGGGAAAATGCTAGAATCTATTATTAAGGACGTGGTAACAGGGCACTTAGAAAATAATAATAGGATTGGGCAGAGTCAACACAGATTTATGAAATCTGTTAAGAGTTTTTTGAGGTTGTAACTAACAGAATAGATAAGGGGGAACCAGTGAATGTGGTGTATTTGGATTTTCAAAAGGCATTTAATAAGGTGCCACACAAGAGATTATTCAACAAAATTAGGGCTCATGGGATTGGGGGGAATATCTTAGCATGGATTGAGGATTGGTTAATGGACAGAAAACAGAGAGTAGGAATAAACGGATCATTTTCGGGTTGGCAGGCTGTAACTAGTGGGATGCCGCAAGGATCAGTGCTTGGGCCTCAGCTATTCACAATCTACGTCAATGATTTGGATGAGGGGACCAAATGTAATAAATCCAAGTTTGCTGATGATACAAAGCTGGGTGAGAATGTAAGTTGTGAGGAGGATGCAAAGAGGTTTCAAGGGGATATAGACAGGCTAAGTGAGTGGGCGAGAACATGGCAAATGGAATATAATGTGGAGAAGTGTGAAGTTATCCACTTTGGTAGGAAAAATAGAAAAGCAGAGTATTTTTTAAATGGTGAGAGATCGGGAAATGTTGGTGTTCAGAGGGACCTGGGTGTCCTTGTACACGAATCACTGAAAGTTAACATGCAGGTACAGCAAGCAATTAGGAAAGCAAATGATATGTTGGCCTTTATTTGAGTATAAGAGTAAAGACGTCTTACTGCAATTATATAGGGCCCTGGTGAGACCACACCTGGAGTATTGTGTACAGTTTTGGTCTCCTTACCTAAGGAAGCATATACTTGCCATAGAGGGAGTGCAACGAAGGTTCACCAGACTGATTCCTGGGGAGGGGGGGATTGTCCAATGAGGAGAGATTGAGTAGACTAGGCCTATACTCTCTGGAGTTTAGAAGAATGAGAGGTGATCTCATTGAAACATACAAAATTCTTACAGGGCTTGACAGGGTAGATGCTGGGAGACTGTTTCCCCCTGGCTGGGGAGTCTAGAACCAGGGGTCACAGTCTCAGAATAAGGGGTCGGCCATTTAGGACTGAGATGAAGAGAAATTTCTTCACTCAGGGTGGTGAATCTTTGGAATTCTCTACCCCAGAGGCTGGGGAGGCTCAGTTGTTGAGTATATTCAAGACAGAGATCGATAGATTTTTGGATATTAAGGGAATCGAGGGATATGGGGATAGTGCTGGAAGGTGGAGATGAGGTAGTAGATCAGCCATGATTTTATTGAATGGCGGAGCAGGCTCGAGGGGCCGAATGTCCAACTCCTGCTCCTATTTCTTATGTTCTTATCCCGTGAGCCTTGACTCTGTAGTACTCAGCTGTTTGGAATCTTTGCGAGCTTGTTCTTCCTAGGCCAGGCTTTCACCATCATGCTGGTGTACATCTGGAGCAGGAGGAACCCATTTGTACGAATGAATTTCTTTGGACTGCTCAACTTCCAGGCTCCCTTCTTGCCATGGGTGCTGATGGGATTCTCACTGCTTCTGGGAAACTCTGTCATCGTTGACTTGTTGGGTAAGTTTGAAGTGTTTGAATTTACAAAGTTGTTTATGCTAATCCCAGAAAAGCCTGATGTAACTAATTGTTGTTCTAGGGCTAATGGTAAGCTGAGTTAAAGGGCAAGTAGATTCTACTGAATTGTTCATGATCTTCGATATTATAAAGAGGGATATCTGTGCACTTACCAGTCACCTGATTGCTCTGGTCTTAAGCTTCATAAATGCTGATTTAAGGAAGTTTGGGAGGAGACACATTGTTTAGCTATCCTCTGGTGTCAATGTGAAGTTCTATCCACTGACCTTGGGGTATATATCTATATATTATATTACAATACACAGACACACACGAGGGGTGAGGAGAGCCCAGTGTTTGGGTGGGGGGGAAGATGAGTTAATGCAGGAGGAGGTCACTGAGGGAGTATGGGTGAAGAATGGAAGGATTTTCAAAGTGAGGATTAAACATCAGAGAGGGGCTTCAGGCCCTGGACTACCCGTGAGTATCAGTGTGGGAGATCCATATATGATATATCTATGTAAATATTGTGCTATTGTGTGTGATGTACTAGTGCACTCTGCCCCTAGTCCCTGTCCATTTCCATAGGATCAGATAATTCTGCTCAATGGGAATCAGTATGAGGAGCCCTTGAGTAACCTGAAGCCTGTATTCATTCCCTCTCCATCGATACAGGGATTGCAGTTGGTCATATATATTACTTCCTGGAAGATGTATTCCCGAACCAGCCGGGAGGGGTGAAGCTTCTGGTGACCCCGGGCTTTCTGTAAGTCTTGCCTCTTTATGTTCTCATTACCGTTTTTGTTAATACAGGTAGAACGTCCCGAATCCGGCAACCTCGGGACTGAGGCCGAGCCGGTTTTCGGGTTTTTCCGGACTTCAGAACGTGTTTCTGATGTCCGAAGTCCGGAAATGCCCACGGCCAGGTTGCGATATTTCCGGACTTCGGAAATCAGAAACACGTGCCGAGTCTGGAAATGCCTGGGCCCAGGTTGCGCTTTTGGTAAGCCTCCCTCAGGGTGTCCAGATTCCGGAACATTTTACGGATTCCGGACCACTGCCACCAATCGCCCCGGATTCTGGAACATTCCGGATTCCAGAACTCTGGATTTGGGATGCTCAACCTGTACAGTGAAAATATATTCGGCTAATTTGAGCTGGCTGCCGTTAGCTGAGTGCTGGAGTAAATCCACTGAACGGGTAACCCTTGTCCTACTTTTTAATGGCCTTAGTTGTTTGACTTCTGTTACTTTTGAGTTTTTGACCTGTTCTGAAGGCCGCTGACTGATGCTGGGGGAGGGTTCCATGGGCACTGGCTGCACTCTCGTATCCTGCTCCAGTGTGAACATAGTGTGTGCTGACTGGCTCTTCGGCACTGGACGGCATCACAGCCCAGCCCAATCTTGTTCACCGCGTGTGGGCACACTTTCTGGCGTAGGGCTACCAGGTTGCCCTAGGTTCTCCTGCCTCCCCAGCCCAGCCAATTGTAGCTTTTCCACTGCCACTACAGCACAGGTCTGGGGCTTCCACTACCACACCAGGCAGTACACATAGCCACAAAGCTGGCAGAGGAGCTACCCGCAAATCTATTAGATCATGGTAATCACAAACCATCAGCTGTAATAACCACACGCAGCGCTGTGCCGTTAGAAGAATCGCCTGGTATTGGTTGTGTTTGGGTGGTTGTCCCAGTGGATCAGCGAGAGCTCCTGTTCAGTAAGTGATGCTGTTTGAGACTGAACAGGAGCTGGCTGCACTGCCTTGGTGTGTCCAGCGTTGGCTCCAGCTGTACCTGATCATTCAGTCGAAAGCTGATATACGAACGTCCAGCTCTGTCCCCCGCCTCTCTCGGCCCATTCCTCCCCCCCGCGCCTCTTGGTCCTGGCCTGGGGCTCTGGGTCTGTGTGTATCGGACACTGCCACAGGTGTAGAGATCTTTATTGCAGTTCCCACACATGATGTAACTCTGTTTCTTGCTTCTCTGAATTATAGGAAGGCAATCTTTGATGGCGCAGAAGAGGATCCCAATTACAATGTGCTCCCCGAGGATCGGCCAGGGGGATTGAACTGGGGTCAGGGACAAAGACTCGGGGACCAGAATGAACAGAACCCCAACGCGCAGCAGTGATACCTCACGTTCTGACCAGAGACTGGACATTACTGAAACGGAGAAAGTTTATTTTTTATTTTATTTTATGCAGAGATTGTGGTGCTTTCAGAATCTTTGATTCCCGACTGTGACAATTAAAGTGATAATTGATCGCAGCTGTTGCATCACCATCATCGACAAATTCCAGGATGTTTTTAAAGAGTTAGTGGCAGAGTATCTCATCGTGCTTTGAATACCTTTACTCGTGTGTAAGCCCATCGTATCCCAGGCTCTCGTAACTTGTAGAGAATCTCTGTAACTCCCCTATCGCCATATGATGGTGTGAAAGCGGCTTTACTCACTTTACTATCTCAAACTGGAGAGTTGCTGCTGAGTCTCCCAGCTGGTGCCCGATGACAGTATTAAGCCACACAATCACAGACTCTTGAGTTAGCTGAAGTGAGCTGGGCTACAATTGGCCTCAGCACCCCCAGGTAAAAGAGGAGGAAAAATCCACCAGGGTTCCCACTCCTGATTGTAATCCTGCTGGGAAATGTGTGTGCGCTGTGATGAATATCCTGCCAACATTCACTGTCCAGGCTCATGTGAAGAATGGCGACTGTGGATTTGGACACCAGTGAGAGTGTGCACCTTGGGGAGGGGTGGGATCTGGTGGGAGTGTAATTGTGACTGGGGATTGCACACTGGGGTTTTTCAATCTTTCAGTTCCAGACCTGGGTTCCAATCCAGCCCAGAGCTGAGGGTTTACCAATTACTCTGCTGAAAGGGAGCGAGTTGTTTGGGGCAGAAACGGAGTGGATTTTGGCAAACTGCGATCTCGGCCTGTTCAGCACCATTTGTCTCTGGAGAAATGGAAGCTTCTGACAATTAACCAAATTTCTTTAAAAACTAGTTTCTAATTTTAAAGAAATTTCACAAACTTAAAGGCCGTACTGCTGATTTCCTTTTTATTGCAGTGTGCTTCAGAAGCATTGAGATCATCTGTTGCCTTTGTCTCATATTTTGATTTATTCTGTGGAAAGCCGAGGTTGTGATTTAATGCAGAGAGAGCTCACGGGGACCAGCCCAGCCCCTGAATGGTGGAGGGGGAGGAGAGAACACTCTAAATCTCACTGCTGCTGGGCTTAGAGGACAGTCACTTATCCTTACCCTTAATACAAGTTTGAGGACTGGGAAATACTGAATCATCTAATATTTTTTATTAAAACAATGATGCAACCCATTACATACATTGCCCATTAGATTGCTACTGAAAGTACTCACGCGCAACAGATTCATCGGGTGTCGTCTTGACTAGGTATAGTCCCTGAGTGGCTCTGGTGTGTTGTATCTTTATAGGTTAACTACATCCTCCTAATGAGATGCTATTCTGTCAATGTGTCCTACCTACGCCTAGTTACTATGTGAGTACATTAACCTACTGCATCACCGTGTCATGACGTTCCTTATGGTTTTTTATGCGCAGTACCATCTATCTTGTTATTTGTTCTCTCTGCATGAAAATCATGGATATCACTCATGGCCTTTACTTCCTTATCTCCTTTCGATACATCTCACACCTAATTCTATTCAGTCTTCCTGTCTCTAGACTGTCTGGCCTTCTGCCCATTACATTTCTCACCTCTTCCCACAAACTGTTAATGAGTAATGTTATAACACCAGGTCCTGACCGTGTCCTGTGTGTGACCTACAGCTACTTGTAGAGTTAGTTTAGTGTGTGCGCATGCATGTTTTGCATTTGGAAATGCTTATTAGGGCTATTCTACCTGGCATACCTATTCTTAAACTGGATAAAACTCCCCTGATGTCCTGGTGACAGTCAGTTGTACGCATTCAGTTCCCGCTCCGTGCTGAGTTAGCTGGTTCAGCCAGCTAGTGTCGTGGAACCCCTGGGTTAGGGAGAGGAAAATGTTCCCGGGCTCCTGATCACAATGCTGGAGCAGTGCATGAGTGTTGGGTGAGGACACGATTAGACTTTGTTGATGTTCAGAGGGACCTGGGTGTCCTTGTACACGAATCACTGAAAGTTAACATGCAGGTACAGCAAGCAATAGGAAAGCAAATGGTATGTTGGCCTTTATTACAAGAGGATTTGAGTATAAGAGTAAAGACATCTTACTGCAATTATATAGGGCCCTGGTGAGACCACACCTGGAGTATTGTGTACAGTTTTGGTCTCCTTACCTAAGGAAGGATATACTTGCCATAGAGGGAGTGCAACGAAGGTTCACCAGACTGGTTCCTGGGATGGGGGGATTGTCCTGTGAGGAGAGATTGAGTAGACTAGGCCTATATTCCCTAGAGTTTAGAAGAATGAGACATAGAGAATTCTTCAGGGGCTTGACAGGGTAGATGCAGGGAGGATGTTTCCCCTGGCTGTTGAGTCCAGAACCAGGGGTCACAGTCTCAGGATAAGGGGTTGGCCATTTAGGACTGAAATGAGGAGAAATGTCTTCTCGGAGGGATGTGAATCTTTGGAATTCTGTACCCCAGAGGACTGTGGATGCTCAGTCGTTGAGTATATTAAAGACAGATCGATAGATGTTTGGATACTAAGGGAATCGCGTGATATGGGGATCAGGTGGGAAGGTGGAGTTGGAAGTCGAAGATCAGCCATGATCTTATTGAATGGCAGAGCAGACTTGAAGGGCCGTATGGCCTACTCCTGCTCCTGTGTTCTTATGATCGGACTGCTGTGTGTGTGTTGTGTGATCGGACTGCTGTGTGTGTGTTGTGTGATCGGACTGGTGTGTGTGTGTTGTGTGATCAGACTGCTGTGTGTGTGTGTTGTGTGATCGGACTGCTGTGTGTGTGTTGTGTGATCGGACTGCTGTGTGTGTGTTGTGTGATCGGACTGCTGTGTGTGTGTGTGTGTTGTGTGATCGGACTGGTGTGTGTGTGTTGTGTGATCGGACTGTTGTGTGTGTGTGTTGTGTGATCGGACTGCTGTGTGTGTGTTGTGTGATCGGACTGTTGTGTGTGTTGTGTGATCGGACTGCTGTGTGTGTGTGTGTGTGTGTGTTGTGTGATCGGACTGCTGTGTGTGTGTTGTGTGATCGGACTGCTGTGTGTGTGTTGTGTGATCGGACTGCTGTGTGTGTGTTGTGTGATCGGACTGCTGTGTGTGTGTTGTGTGATCGGACTGTTGTGTGTGTTGTGTGATCGGACTGGTGTGTGTGTGTTGTGTGATCAGACTGCTGTGTGTGTGTGTTGTGTGATCGGACTGCTGTGTGTGTGTTGTGTGATCGGACTGCTGTGTGTGTGTGTGTGTTGTGTGATCGGACTGGTGTGTGTATGTTGTGTGATCGGACTGGTGTGTGTGTGTTGTGTGATCGGACTGTTGTGTGTGTGTGTTGTGTGATCGGACTGCTGTGTGTGTGTTGTGTGATCGGACTGCTGTGTGTGTGTGTGTGTGTGTGTTGTGTGATCGGACTGCTGTGTGTGTGTGTGTTGTGTGATCGGACTGCTGTGTGTGTGTTGTGTGATCGGACTGCTGTGTGTGTGTTGTGTGATCGGACTGGTGTGTGTATGTTGTGTGATCGGACTGGTGTGTGTGTGTTGTGTGATCGGACTGCTGTGTGTGTGTGTTGTGTGATCGGACTGCTGTGTGTGTGTTGTGTGATCGGACTGCTGTGTGTGTGTTGTGTGATCGGACTGCTGTGTGTGTGTTGTGTGATCGGACTGGTGTGTGTATGTTGTGTGATCGGACTGCTGTGTGTGTGTTGTGTGATCGGACTGCTGTGTGTGTGTTGTGTGATCGGACTGTTGTGTGTGTTGTGTGATCGGACTGCTGTGTGTGTGTTGTGTGATCGGACTGCTGTGTGTGTGTTGTGTGATCGGACTGGTGTGTGTGTTGTGTGATCGGACGTGTGTGTGTGTGTTGTGTGATCGGACTGCTGTGTGTGTGTTGTGTGATCGGACTGTTGTGTGTGTGTTGTGTGATCGGACTGTTGTGTGTGTTGTGTGATCGGACTGCTGTGTGTGTGTGTTGTGTGATCGGACTGCTGTGTGTGTGTTGTGTGATCGGACTGTTGTGTGTGTGTTGTGTGATCGGACTGCTGTGTGTGTGTTGTGTGATCGGACTGGTGTGTGTGTGTTGTGTGATCGGACTGCTGTGTGTGTGTTGTGTGATCGGACTGCTGTGTGTGTGTTGTGATCGGACTGGTGTGTTGTGTGATCGGACTGGTGTGTGTGTGTTGTGTGATCAGACTGCTGTGTGTGTGTGTGTGTTGTGTGATCAGACTGCTGTGTGTGTGTGTTGTGTGATCAGACTGCTGTGTGTGTGTGTTGTGTGATCGGACTGCTGTGTGTGTGTTGTGTGATCGGACTGCTGTGTGTGTGTGTGTGTTGTGTGATCGGACTGCTGTGTGTGTGTTGTGTGATCGGACTGGTGTGTGTGTTGTGTGATCGGACTGCTCTGTGTGTGTGTTGTGTGATCGGACTGCTGTGTGTGTGTTGTGTGATCGGACTGCTGTGTGTGTGTTGTGTGATCGGACTGCTGTGTGTGTGTTGTGTGATCGGACTGGTGTGTGTGTGTTGTGTGATCGGACTGCTGTGTGTGTGTTGTGTGATCGGACTGCTGTGTGTGTTGTGTGATCGGACTGCTGTGTGTGTGTTGTGTGATCGGACTGCTGTGTGTGTGTGTGTTGTGTGATCGGACTGGTGTGTGTGTTGTGTGATCGGACTGCTGTGTGTGTGTTGTGTGATCGGACTGCTGTGTGTGTGTTGTGTGATCGGACTGCTGTGTGTGTGTTGTGTGATCGGACTGCTGTGTGTGTGTTGTGTGATCGGACTGCTGTGTGTGTGTTGTGTGATCGGACTGCTGTGTGTGTGTTGTGTGATCGGACGGCTGTGTGTGTGTTGTGTGATCGGATGTGTGTGTTGTGTGATCGGACTGCTGTGTGTTGTGTGATCGGACGTGTGTGTGTGTGTTGTGTGATCGGACTGCTGTGTGTGTGTTGTGTGATCGGATGTGTGTGTTGTGTGATCGGACTGCTGTGTGTGGTGTGATCGGACGTGTGTGTGTGTGTTGTGTGATCGGACGTGTGTGTGTGTGTTGTGTGATCGGACGTGTGTGTGTGTGTTGTGTGATCGGACTGCTGTGTGTGTGTTGTGTGATCGGACTGCTGTGTGTGTGTTGTGTGATCGGACTGCTGTGTGTGTGTTGTGTGATCGGACTGGTGTGTGTGTGTTGTGTGATCGGACTGCTGTGTGTGTGTTGTGTGATCGGACTGCTGTGTGTGTGTGTGTGTTGTGTGATCGGACTGCTGTGTGTGTGTTGTGTGATCGGACTGCTGTGTGTGTGTTGTGTGATCGGACTGCTCTGTGTGTGTGTTGTGTGATCGGACTGCTGTGTGTGTGTTGTGTGATCGGACTGCTGTGTGTATGTTGTGTGATCGGACTGCTGTGTGTATGTTGTGTGATCGGACTGCTGTGTGTGTGTTGTGTGATCGGACTGTTGTGTGTGTTGTGTGATCGGACTGCTGTGTGTGTGTTGTGTGATCGGACTGTGTGTGTGTTGTGTGATCGGACTGCTGTGTGTGTGTTGTGTGATCGGACTGCTGTGTGTGTGTTGTGTGATCGGACTGCTGTGTGTATGTTGTGTGATCGGACTGCTGTGTGTGTGTTGTGTGATCGGACTGTTGTGTGTGTGTGTGTGTTGTGTGATCGGACTGCTGTGTGTGTGTTGTGTGATCGGACTGCTGTGTGTGTTGTGTGATCGGACTGCTGTGTGTGTGTTGTGTGATCGGACTGCTGTGTGTGTGTTGTGTGATCGGACTGCTCTGTGTGTGTGTTGTGTGATCGGACTGCTCTGTGTGTGTGTTGTGTGATCGGACTGCTGTGTGTGTGTTGTGTGATCGGACTGCTGTGTGTATGTTGTGTGATCGGACTGCTGTGTATGTTGTGTGATCGGACTGCTGTGTGTGTGTTGTGTGATCGGACTGTTGTGTGTGTGTGTTGTGTGATCGGACTGCTGTGTGTGTGTTGTGTGATCGGACTGTGTGTGTGTTGTGTGATCGGACTGCTGTGTGTGTGTGTGTGTGTTGTGTGATCGGACTGCTGTGTGTGTGTTGTGTGATCGGACTGCTGTGTGTGTGTTGTGTGATCGGACTGCTGTGTGTATGTTGTGTGATCGGACTGCTGTGTGTGTGTTGTGTGATCGGACTTGTGTGTGTGTTGTGTGATCGGACTGCTGTGTGTGTGTGTTGTGTGATCGGACTGGTGTGTGTGTGTTGTGTGATCGGACTGCTGTGTGTGTGTTGTGTGATCGGACTGCTGTGTGTGTTGTGTGATCGGACTGGTGTGTGTGTTGTGTGATCGGACTGCTGTGTGTGTGTTGTGTGATCGGACTGCTGTGTGTGTGTTGTGTGATCGGACTGCTGTGTGTGTGTTGTGTGATCGGACTGCTGTGTGTGTGTTGTGTGATCGGACGGCTGTGTGTGTGTTGTGTGATCGGATGTGTGTGTTGTGTGATCGGACTGCTGTGTGTGGTGTGATCGGACTGCTGTGTGTGTGTGTTGTGTGATCGGACTGCTGTGTGTGTGTTGTGTGATCGGACTGCTCTGTGTTGTGTGATCGGACTGCTGTGTGTGTGTTGTGTGATCGGACTGCTGTGTGTGTGTTGTGTGATCGGACTGCTGTGTGTGTGTTGTGTGATCGGACTGCTGTGTGTGTGTTGTGTGATCGGACTGCTGTGTGTGTGTTGTGTGATCGGACGGCTGTGTGTGTGTTGTGTGATCGGACGTGTGTGTGTGTGTTGTGTGATCGGACGTGTGTGTGTGTGTTGTGTGATCGGACTGCTGTGTGTGTTGTGTGATCGGACGTGTGTGTGTGTGTTGTGTGATCGGACTGCTGTGTGTGTGTTGTGTGATCGGACTGCTGTGTGTGTGTTGTGTGATCGGACTGCTGTGTGTGTTGTGTGATCGGACGTGTGTGTGTGTGTTGTGTGATCGGACTGCTGTGTGTTGTGTGATCGGACGTGTGTGTGTGTGTTGTGTGATCGGACTGCTGTGTGTGTGTTGTGTGATCGGACTGCTGTGTGTGTGTGTGTTGTGTGATCGGACTGGTGTGTGTGTGTGTGTGATGTGTGAGGAGGGCCTTTTGGGGCAAAGTCACTGGGCTTTGCTAATAGTGAAATTGTAACTCAGCAGGAGTCAGTACCTTCAGGAGAGACGGCAGGGAAGAGAATTGGCAAAGAAACAATCCACATCACTGATGGACAACTAGAGAAAGCCGCTCTGCACTCTTCCCTCTCCTTTTCACTGATGCACTGTGTGGAGTTCACCTCTGCTTCACATGGGGTTTAGATACTGGCACCATGGGTGGGTTAATGAGGATTGAGGGGCTTGTGCAGGGACTATGGAAGGAATGGGCTGGTGGGATTTTCCGTGCCCGGACTGCAGGCTGGATTCAGGAACCCTGTGGCCAGGAACGTCTCCCTGTGACTGTTCTGGCAGCAGACGGTTCCTGTTGGCGAGAAGGGAAAACCGTGAGAAACGCACGTCTACCCTGTACAGACAAGCTGAAGCTGCCAGAGGCCCGAATAAATTAGCAGACCTGAAGGTAAATGGGTAATAAAAGGGTAGAGGTGTCTGGCTCAGCTGTGGCAGTGCTTAATCACAGGCCTTTGTTCAATAGGCAGGGGCAGCAGCGTTTAAATTGGAGTCCTTATTTCACAGGGTTGCGAGGAGTCAGTCTGATATTCTGGGAGGATGGGATCAAATGGGCCGAACACACCGTGTGAAATTTGAATGTTTTTTTTTAACTTGTGCCCTACTTTATTATATCTACATGTAACTACTTCATGTCACACTTCAAAAAGAATAAAACAGACCAAGTAATGTGGGATAAAAACAGAAAATGCTGGAAACACTGAGCAAGTCCAGCAGCATCTGTGGAGAGAGACGCTGAATTAACATTTCAGGTCGTGGGGTTAGAGGAGCTCCATTTATATCACCACTGCTGAGCATCACATCTTTAACTGTGACTGGAACACGACAGACGTCCCATGAATGCTGCTGAGTTTTGGGACTCTTAGTGCTGAATTTATTTAAATTGGTCAGTTTTGAATGCCGATGGAGGATGATGTCACGAGCCCAGGTACAGCCTGCCTGGAACCGAGTGAATGTAAATGATCTGAATAGAATGAGAAGACGGCCACCTCGCATTGACATGATTAGTCAACAGCTCCATTATTGGATCATGCAACTACCAGGATGGTAGAGGGTGAACTGGATGGACCTTGGTCTAGCAATTTCTATATTCCTAAAGAGTATTCATCAAGTGTTTGTGCTTCTCCTCCCCTGGATTGAAGACCCTACGTGCAAATTCAGTTGGCAGGGAACTCGCCTTTCTCCCCCCAGCCAGTGGGTTTAAGTCCCACTCTAGAGACTTGAGCACAAAAATCTAGGCTGATATTCCAGTGTAGTATGAGGGAGTACTGCACTTTCGGAGGTGCCATCGTTCAGATGAGACATTAAACCAAGGCACCTCAGGTGGACATAAAAGATCCCATGGCACTATTTCGAAGAAGAGCAGGGGAGTTCTCCCCGGTGTCCTGCCCAATATTTGTCCCTCAACCAACCACTAAAAACAGACTATCTGGTCATTATCTCATTGCTATTTGTGGGAGCTTGCTGTGTGCAAATTGGCTGCTATGTTTCCCACATTACAACAGTGACTACACTTCCAAAAGTATTTAATTAGTTTGGGACATCCTGAGGTTGTGAAAGGCGCTATATAAATGCAAGTCTCTCAAGTGCATTGTGGATGGTACAACGGGCGAGATTTTTTTTTTAACCGCAAAGACCTGGATTGTAATCCAGCTGAGCCTTCCTGCGCTGAGAGCCTGCTGTGCTGTTGGAAGGACGGGATATAAAATCAATGGGCACTCAACCCATCTCTGGGTGAGCTCAAACTAGCAATCGCAGTCTCACTCAGAAAAGGAAGGGCACTTGGAACCCATTCAATTAGATCATGCTGATCTGTAACTCAACTCTATTCTCTCCCCTGCCATACTCTACTTGAAGGAATGAAGTACCCTGCTTTTTAAACAGTGGATACACGAGTTTGCAGTGGCTCCTGTATTAAACACCACGATACATTACTCTGAAACTAAAGGGATACAACCCACTTGTGTACATTTTTATTTATTACAAATGTATACTATGATCCTGTGCTTATGTTTATAACTTTGTAAGAGGGTTACATATGCAGATCTTATTTTGTAACCATGAGCACCTTGGAAATAAAATGCACTAAAGTTTTTTTTTTTTTTTTTTTTTTTTTTTTTAAAACACCCCAGTTGGTTGTTAGCAGGGGAGAGTAAGGAGTGGATGGTCATTTAGTGACCACTCTAGCTTCCAGAGAGTTATAATGGAAAATCAACAGAAAGGAGCTCTCAACAGAATTTGAAACAAGGTGGGGATGGGGAGAAGCAAGTGGTCAGACACTGGCCCCTTCAGTTCAAGGAGGCGGGTCTGAATCTAGCCCGGATGGATGGGTTACAAGTCTCCCGGTCATCTGTAGAAAAGTATTTGAGCCATCTCCAACTAGATCCAAGTGAGAGGACACCTTAGATACAAAAATAGCCCCAACCTGGCACTCAAAGGCTACAGCACAGAGAAAGGCCATTTCGCTCATTGTGACTGTCTAGTTCTAACTTTTCAAATGGTTGTCTAATTCCCCTTTAAATGATATGATTTGTGTGTAAATTGTTAGCTTGGCTCAACTGGTAGCACTCACTCAAGTAAATCAGAAGGTCATAGGTTCAACCTCACTCCAGAAACTTGAGCACATAATCCATGCTGACATTTATTGGAGGTGCTGGTGCTAAGATGAGACAGTGTCATAAAGCTCATCTGCCTGTAGGATCCCACGGCACTGTTTGAAGAGTAGAGAGTTCTAGTGCCCTGGCCACCATTCATCCCTCATTCAACACCACCAAAGATTAACTGATCATTCAGTCATCTGCTGTTTGCAGGACCTAGCTGTGTGCAAACTGATTGCTGCATTTGCCTATATAACACGGACTGCACTTCAAAAACTGCATTGTTAGTGAAGAGCTTTGGGATTACATGCAGACATATATAAGGTATATAAATAAAAGTTTTTCTGTCTCAGTGGCCACATGTGGTAAATCGTTCTATGTTCTAGTAACCCTAGGGAAATTCCCCTTTATTCTAGTGATATTCCCAAGTCTGTAACCCTGTTACCAATTTACTGTCACTATTTTCCCCTCTCAAAACCTTCCATAACGTTTAAGACCTTTATTATATCCTTACCCTTCTCTATTCCATTTCTGGTATTCTTCTGAATCTTCACTGTTCCCATTCTATGGCTCTATACCCTTCCTAGAACTCCATGTAGCCTAACCAGGTCTGCTACAAATTCAGTATCACTTCTTTTATATCCAAAGCTCTTGCATATAAAATTCAGCCACCTGTAGCCTTTTCTACCCAGGCTCCCACCTTCAAAGACTCATTATCTGCAGCCCGCGATCTCTCTGCTCCCCCACTCCCTTTCACTCTTACGGTATTTTTTCATATTGAACTACACCAGTATTTCATCAACCAATGTCGCCCAACGCTCCTACCACCCCCCCCCCCCCAAGAATATGTGTGATTAAGGGGTAGGCACCCACGTCATCACAGACACATCTCAGGAGCCTGCCAGGGGACTTCAACATCTGCCAGGGGCTGGGCTGAGGGGGTGAAATAATCTATGCCCAGACCGCCCCTCATTTTACCCATCTTCTGGCAGGGTCCAGAGCACATCCTGATGGCTGCCCCAGAAGGCCCACTTTCACCCTTCTGTAGGACAATAGATGCACTACCCTCCAGGTCACTTATGAAGTGGGAACCATCAGCAGAGGGAATCCATGTCCCCCACCACCTGGATCTTGTTCCCACCCTCTTGGCAGGCAGAAGCAGACAGACTAACTGGGATTTTTGCCTGGTATATCTGGGCCCCGGTCGGTTTCTGAGCCTAGCCGTTGGACTTCCACCGGCCGGGGGAATTTGACTTCTAATTGTCAAGCACTGGCTCACTTTACAAATCCTGTAAATTGACTGTCCCCAATTTAGCCTTTAACTTCATCCTGCATTATGGACTCTCTGACTTTACCCACAACTGAGGTAAGGTTAGTTGACCTGTGATGTCCTCCTTCTTGAACCCATTGGAACACCGGCATCATCCAGTCCTTTGGCACAATTCCCCTTTCTGAAGATGTTTGAAAAGAGTGAGCTACTCTGCCAACAGCTCCCCAAACACTTGGTGTTCAGCACTACATCCCATCTGGTTCTGGTCATTTGTCTATTTTTAGTCCCATTAACTTTTTCTAATATAGTATCCTATTTCTCTCCAGTAGCAGCTCCTGCATTTCCTCCTTGGATACTCCTAGTCCCACCGTCACCTCCAGTTTAAAATCGGAGGTGAAATACTTAGTAACTATTGCTGCTGTTTCCTCATTCAAATACAAGATGGCCCCTTCATCTCCAAGTCGTCCCACCCTTTCTTTAGGTATTCTTTTTCCTTGTAAGCCCTTTTATATTGGCAGCCAGTCTGCCAAACTCACTCTTAGCTTTTTTAATCTCCCTCGTTGCTTCTGATACTTGTAGTTTTGTCCTGTATTATCTGTGAGCACAATCAATAAAGCCTTCCCTTTCAATGCCTGCGATCATGTCCTTAATAAGGCCACCTCCTCCTTCCTTTCTCTCCTGAACAGGAATACTTAGTTCCCATTCTCACTCCAGGTTTCCATCAAGACTCCATCATCACATCCCTCCATTCTAAATAGTGCCTCTAGTTCCCCAATTATTTTAATGTTTGGCACACTGCAGATAAACACTGCAACCCGTACACATTTAAACTCTTCAGTACCTTTTTCCTTTCTATTTTTTCCAATTCTTTCCTTCACTCTTTCTCAGCCTCTCCACCTGCCCTAAGGTATGCCTCTTCACACATTCCAGCTTCCTATGGTAGCTTGCTTTGCCCTGTGCTACTTTCTCACCACCACCTCCCTATGTACAAAGATGTCCCGCCCCTGGCCTTAAACAGCTGACAGTAATCAGCAGGATCAATTGTCACAGGCCCTCTACCCGCGTCAGTCTCCGCCCGAGCTCCACCCAATACACCAACACGCAGAGTTGCACCAGTATCTTTGCCTTCTGTACTTTTTGCTCCACTACCTTCACTGCAATGGGGACATTGCAGACACAGCCTCCTTGTGGGTTTGGCTCTGCTCTGTTAAATAGATAAGATCAGGTGCAGTGCTGCTGAGCGAGCGGTGAATCTCTGGATTATTCAAATGCAAATTAGATCGATTTCTTTCAGAAAATAACACTGAGATATGGTATATGAGTAATTTGAGACAGGACAAGTGACGAGTAACATGCTTGGGAGGAACAGGTGACTTTGGACCTATGGTTCCCAAAGCTCTGGTTTTTCCTCACCTCATGTCTGGGTCTGTTGCAGACGAATTGATCGAGATTGGTTGCTGTGATTAGTCAACAACTCCATTATCGTTGTATCATGCCAGGATAGTAAAAGGCAAACTAGATGGACCTTGGTCTTTAGACGCCCAGCAATTCTTATGAATGGCTGAATTGCCTTTCCCTGTTGGACACAAGTTTTCCCAACAAGGATGGAGGAAGGAAGGGAAATCCCAGTATGCCTAGCTCAACAAACGTTTCCCATTAGCCAGCTTAAGATTCTATACCAGGCAGAGCAACGCACCCTCAGTGAAATGGCCCCTTGTGTTCAATAAATGAGTCTCTCCTTTCCTTCTACCATTGGCTTCCAATCGTCAGTAAGCTGGGTATTGAACGTCATCAGCACGTAATAGAGTGGGAAAGATACTGCCTATTGCCCTGCACAGCACAGCGCTTTAATCCAAGTTCTAGGTTTCCCAAAGTCTAGCCATAGGGGAGTGCCCAACTCAAACAGAAAGTCAACACAAGCCCCGTGTGAATGACTGTGAATAACCCGAGCCAATGAGAGAGACAGGAACTCCCCTTATGGCCAGCCTTTCATTAAGGACTGGTTGAAGCTCGTCACATAAGAACATAAGAAATAGGAGCAGGATCAGGCTACACGGCCCCTGGGCCCGCTCTGCTACCCACAGGGCCATGACCGATCCGAACCTAGACTCATGTCCAAATTCCTGCCCGCTCCCCGTAACCCTTAATTCCCTTTACTTCTAGGAAACTGTCTATTTCTGTTTTAAATTTATGTAATGATGTAGCTTCTACAGCTTTTTGGGGCAGCATATTCCATGGACCTACCACCCTCTGAGTGAAGTAGTTCCTCCTCATCTCAGTTTTGAAAGAGCAGCCCCTTATTCTAAGACTATGCCCCCTAGTTCTAGTTTCACCCATCATCGGGAACATCCTCCCCGCATCCACCCGATCCAACCCCTTCACAATCTTATATGTTTCAATAAGATCGCCTCTCATTCTTCTGAACTCCAATGAGTAGAGTCCCAATCTACTCAACCTCTCCTCATATGTTCATCCCCGGGATTAACCGAGTGAACCTTCTTTGTACTGACTCGAGAGCAAGTATGTATTTTCTTAAGTATGGACACCAAAACTGTACGCAGTATTCCAGGTGCGGCCTCACCAATACCTTGTACAACTGAAGCAATACCTCCCTATTTTTATATTCTATCCCCCTAGCAATGAAAGCCAACATTCCAGCTGGAGATTCATTCCTAAACTCAAACGCAGGCCCCAGTGGCCTGCCTACTCCCCTATGGGGGGGGGGGGGGGTTAAATTTGTAGAAATCAACAAGTCTGAGATGAAGGTTTAAAGTGATCGACAAGAGGCTGAGCAGTGTTTTCACCAATCACTTCCTGGCACCATGACGGGAGATTTCCAATTGGCTCTCAGTGCTCTCCCCAGACACAAGTATGGCCCACTACACTTCAAGAAATAAAACCATTCATGACAAAGCTCGTTGGTTTCACAGATACCAGAAGGAGCTTTGCCTTCAGACGCTCTGAACATCTGTAGACACTGTGTCCTCCATCAACTAAGGCACCGACGGACTGGGGGATGGGAGAAACAACCAGCAGGTACAATTTATCACCAGGTTTATAATCTCCCCCAAGCAAATGGTCACATCAGTAGGCATTAAAAAATGAAAACTACTACTATATAATTAAAATTAAGAACTTTATTTTAAAAAACTGCTCTAGAAGTGCAATGGGCACCTATACAAAAAACAGATTAAGGCAAGACTGCTGTGCACTGACTGCAGGGATTGGAACTGGATACGATGAAGATATCTTGCGAGGAGCTCGGACACTACTGCACCAGTCTTTATACACAGTGTGGGGGTCTGCGACAAGGCCGCTGTGGGGAATGTCTACGCTTCTCTTGGAATTAGCACTTGCAATGCTTGTTGTAGGAACTTCGTCACCTGAACCAGGCTGGAGACCAGGGTGAGCACAGGGTCAGTTACCAGGCTGGAGACCAGGGTGAGCACAGGGTCAGTTACCAGGCTGGAGACCAGGGTGAGCACGGGATAAGTTACCAGGCTGGAGACCAGGATCAGCACGGGATCAGTTACCAGGCTGGAGACCAGGATCAGCACGGGATCAGTTACCAGGCTGGAGACCAGGGTGAGCACGGGATAAGTTACTAGGCTGCAGACCAGGGTCAGCACGGGATAAGTTACCAGGCTGGAGCTGTGTTTGCGAGACGTCTCATGCGCCTGTAAGACAAAAAACAATGCCAGTAATTAGAGTACAGCACAGAAACAGGCCATTTGGCCCAACAGGTCTATGCCAGGAGTTTATGCTGCACAAGAGCCTCCTCCCACTCACCCTATCAACATATCACTCTATTCCTTTCTCCCTCATGTACTTATCTAGCTTCCACTTAAATACATCTATGCTCTACACCTCACCTACTCCACATGGTAGCAAGTTCCACATTCGCACCACAACATACGGTTCACCATCGCCCCTATGCTTGGCTGCACTATCACCAGGGTTTAGCTAAAACCCAATCCTGTTCTCACACATATCTAGACTCCAGTAGGAGTCACTAGATGGCGAGTGACACTCCCGGGCAGTACTAAGGGAATGCCGCACTGTCGGAGGGGCAGTACTGAGGGAGCGCCGCACTGTGGGAGGGGCAGTACTGAGGGATCGCCACACTGTGGGAGGGGCAGTACTGAGGGAGCGCCACACTGTGGGAGGGGGCAGTACTGAGGGAGCGCCGCACTGTGGGAGGGGCAGTACTGAGGGAGCGCCACACTGTCGGAGGGGCAGTACTGAGGGAGTACCGCACTGTCGCAGGGGGCAGTACTGAGGGAGTGCTGCACTGTCGGAGGGGCAGTACTGAGGGAGCGCCGCACTGTCGGAGGGGGCAGTACTGAGGGAGCGCCGCGCTGTCGGAGGGGGCAGTACTGAGGGAGCGCCGCACTGTCGGAGGGGGCAGTACTGAGGGAGCGCCGCACTGTCAGAGGGGCAGTACTGAGGGAGCGCTGCACTGTCAGAGGGGCAGTACTGAGGGAGTGCTGCACTGTCGGAGGGGCATTACTGAGGGAGCGCTGCACTGTCGGAGGGTCAGTACTGAAGGAGCGCCGCACTGTCGGGGGGCAGAACTGAGGGAGCACTGCACTGTTGGAGGAGCAGTACTGAGGGAGTGCTGCACTGTCGGGGGGGCAGTACTGAGGGAGCGCCGCACTGTTGGGGGGCAGTACTGAGGGAGCACTGAACTGTTGGAGGTGCTGTCTTTTGGATAAGACTTTCAACCGAAGCCCCGTCAGCCCTCTCAGGTGGGCATAAAAGATCCTACAGATTATGGGATTATCTGGTCATTATCAACAGTGCTGTTTGTGGGAGCTTGATGTGCGCAAATTGGCTGCCACTACATTATCACAGTGACTACACTTCAAAAGTAATTCAATGACTTTGAATTGTTTTGGGGTGTCCTGAAGCAGTGAAAGTCGCTATATTTCTTTCTAACAGTCTTTCTTTCTAACAGTGCAGAGGGAGCTTTACTCTGTATCTGACCTGTGCTGTACCTGCCCTGGGAGTGTTTGATGGGACAGTGTAGAGGGAGCTTTACTCTGTATCTGACCTGTGCTGTACCTGCCCTGGGAGTGTTTGATGGGACAGTGTAGAGGGAGCTTTACTCTGTATCTAACCCATACTGTACCTGCCCTGGGAGTGTTTGATGGGACAGTGTAGAGGGAGCTTTACTCTGTATCTGACCTGTGCTGTATCTGCCCTGGGAGTGTTTGATGGGGCAGTGTAGAGGGAGCTTTACTCTGTATCTGACCTGTGCTGTACCTGCCCTGGGAGTGTTTGATGGGACAGTGCAGAGGGAGCTTTACTCTGTATCTAACCCATACTGTACCTGCCCTGGGAGTGTTTGATGGGACAGTGTAGAGGGAGCTTTACTCTGTAACTAACCCTGTGCTGTATCTGCCCTGGGAGTGTTTGATGGGACAGTGTAGAGGGAGCTTTACTCTGTATCTAACACATGCTGTACCTGTAAGAATGATGTACCGTACATCTCAGTGAGTCACACTGAAAGGCAAAAGGGTAGTTAAACAGTTCCAAAAGTGCAAACGCTCCAAAAGAGGCGGGGGGGGGGGGGGGGGGGGAAAGAGAGGGACAGCGTACTATATCTGAGCCTATGTTGGGTTCGGTGACCCCAGTGAGATGGACATACCTCGTGTTTCTGTCTTGATCTCTGATCTTCTTCTCCATCTCGGCATCAGTCAGCGTCTCCAGTAGGGGGCACCACTGGTCAGCGTCCCCTGTGTTCCGGATCGCGATCTCCACTGTGGGGAGAGGGTTCTCACTGTCACAGTGCGGGAATGAGAAACAGAGATTACAATCGCTCACTACAGAAAAACACCAGACCAGCCCCCCCCCCCCTCAGCGGGAGCCCCCCCCCCTCACCCCGTCCTCAGCGGGAGCGCCCCCCCCCCAGCTCAGTGCACTGTCCAGGGAGCCCCCCCCGCCCCCGACTCCCAGCTCAGTGCACTGTCCGGGGAGCCCCCCCGACTCCCGGCTCGGTGCACTGTCCGGGGAGCCCCCACCCCCGGCTCGGTGCACTGTCCGGGGTGCGCCCCCCGACTCGGTGCACTGTCCGGGGAGCCCCCACCCCAACTCCCGGCTCGGTGCACTGTCTGGGGAGTCTGGTCAGAGTCCAAAGCGCTGACCAGACTCATGTAGGCGAATGCAGCAGCCATTTTGTGCACAGCAGGATTCCATATACAACCTTGAGATGAATGACCAGTTGATCTGTTTTTAGTGGTGTTGGCTGTGGGAGAGTGTGACCCAGGACACTGACAAAGATCTCCGCTTCCATCCCCGGCCTGTGCTAAGTTAACTGAGCTCACCCGCTGTGGTACAGAGCCCCACACACAGCAAGCAAGGCCCAGGCTGCATCCCCGGCCTGTGCTGAGTTAACTGAGGTCACCCGGTGTGGTACAGAGCCCCACACACAGCAGACAAGGCCCAGGCTGCATCCCCGGCCTGTGCTGTCTCATTGCTTTCTCTGGGTTATGGAGGGGATTTGAACCAGGCTTCATTCATGACGTTGGGTGCAGTTCAGTGATTCCTGCTGGGAGTGCAGGGAGTGTCAAAAACCCACTGAACAACCGGCCCATGAAACACCACCTGGCAACAGTCAGTTCCCCCCGCTGGGACAGGAGGGTCCAAAGTCAAAGGTTTTAAAAGAGGTGGCTGCAGAGATAGTGGATGCTTTGGTTTTGATCTTCCAGAATTTCATAGATTCCAGAACGGTCCCCACAGATTGGAAGGTAGAAAATGTAACCCCGCTATTCAAGAAAGGAGGGAGAGAGAAAACGGAACTACAGGCCAGTTAGCCTGACATCAGTAGTAGGGAAAATGCTAGGATCTATTATTAGGGACATGGTAACAGGGCACTTAGAAAATCATAATATGATTGGGCAGAATCAACACGGATTTATGAAAGAGAAATCATGCTTGACAAATCTGTTGAAAAGAGTTTTTTGAAGGTGTAACTAGCAGGGTAGATAAGGGGGAACCAGTGGATGTAGTATATTTGGATTTTCAAAAAGCATTTGATAAAGTGTCACACAAGAGGTTATTACACAAAATTAGGGCTCATGGGGATTGAAGATTGGTTAATGGACAGAAAACAGAGTAGGAATAAACGGGTCATTTTCGGGTTGGCAGGCTGTAACTAGTGGGGTATGGTAAGGATCAGTGCTTGGGCCTCAGCTATTTACAATCTATATCGATGACTTAGATGAGGGGACCGAGTGTAATGTATCCAAGTTTGCTGACGATACAAAGCTAGGTGGAAAAGTAAGCTGTGAGGAGGATGCAAAGAGGCTGCAAAGGGATATAGATAGACTAAGTGATTGGGCAAGATGATGGCATTTGGAGTACAATGTGGAGAAATGTGAAATTATCCACTTTGATAGGAAAAATAGGAAAGCAGAATATTTTTCTAAAAGATGAGAGACTGGGCAATGTTGGTATTCAGAGGGACCTGGGTGTCCTTGTACACGAATCACTGAAAGTTAACATGCAGGTACAGCAAGCAATTAGGAAGGTAAATGGCATGTTAGCCTTTATTGCAAAAGGATTGGGGTATAAGAGTAAAGAAGTCTTACTGCAATTATATAGGGCCTTAGTCAGTTTTGATCTTACCTAACGAAGGATATACTTGCCTTAGAGGAGTGCAACAAAGACTGATTCCTGGGATGAGGGAATTGTCCTATGAGTAGAATGGGCCTATATGCCCTAGAGTTTAGAAGAATGAGAGGTGATCTCATTGAAACATTCTTAAGGGGCTTGGCAAGGTAGATGCTGGGAGGATGTTTCCTCTAGCTGGGGAGTCTAGAACCAGGGGTCACAGTCTCAGAATAAGGGGTCAACCATTTAGGACTGAGATGAGGAGAAATTTCTTCAGAGGGTTGTGAATCTTTGGAATTCTCCACCCCAGAGGGCTGTGGAGGCTCAGTCGTTGAGTATATTCAAGGCTGAGATCAATAGATTTTTGGATATCAAGGGATATGGGGATAGTGCTGGAAGGTGGAGATGAGGTAGAAGATCAGCCATGATCTTATTGAATGGCGGAGCAGGCTCGAGGGGCCGACTCCTGCTCCTATTTCTTATGTTCTTATGTAAGACCCCTTCACAGTAGCCAGGGCTCATGGCTCCTTCACAGCCTGCAGGTAAATGCGATAAGAAGTCAACACTTGCAGTCCAGGCTCAGGCATGGTCACTGGGCTGGTGCCACTCAGTGATGCTGTTTCCCAGCCAGGACCCAATGCCTGCAGGAAGATGGGGAAGAATCTGGCAAACAAGCAAGGGCTCCAGTGATTCCCTGAGCGGGATAATGGGAAACGGTGAGGGAGAGGCAACCAAGGGTAATAATCTCTGGATTACTACCTGAGCCACGTGCAAATTTGGCTAGGGTAAATAAAATTAGAGAGTTAAATGCGTGGCTCAAAGACTGGTGTGGGAGAAATGGGTTTTGCTTCCTGGGACACTGGCATCAGTACTGGGACAGGAGAGAGCTGTTCCGTTGGGACGAACTTCACTTGGCCAGTGCTGGGACTAGAATCCTGGCGAATCGAATAACTAGGGCTGTAGAGAGGGCTTTAAACTAATTAGTGGGGGGGGAGGTTTTAAGAGAGCGAAAAATAAAAATGACAGCGGAGAAGGCAATAGAGCAAGGTAGCAGTGGGGGAATTAAAAACCAGAGCATGTCAGGAAGGGACAGAATGTATAATGATAAAGGTAAAGTAGTAAAAGGGGTAAAAGCAGGAATAAATTGTCAGAAAACATATTTGAAAGTTCTTTATCTGAATGCACGCAGCATTCGTAACAAAATTGACGAGTTGACGGTGCAAATAACTACACATGGGTATGATCTGGTGGCCATTACGGAAACATGGCTGCAAGATAATCATGACTGGGAACTAAACATACAAGGGTATTTGACAATTAGGAAGGACAGACAGGAAGGAAAGGGAGGTGGGGTTGCTATGTTAATCAAGGATGGAATCACTGCAATAGTCAGAAATGATATTGGGTCAAAGGATCAGGATAGTGAAACAGTTTGGGTGGAGATAAGGAATAATAACGGGAAAAAGTCACTAGTGGGCGTAGTCTATAGGCCTCCTAACAGTTGCAACTCTGTTGGTCGAGTACAAATCAGGAAATAGTTGGGGCTTGTAATAAGGGAACAGCTATAATCATGGGGGATTTTAACTTTCATATTGACTGGACTAATCAAATTGGGCATGGCAGCATTGAGGACGAGTTCATAGAGTGTATTAGGGACGGGTTCCTTGAGCAGTATGTAACTGAACCAACCAGGGGGCAGGCAATCTTAGATCTGGTCCTGTGTAATGAGACAGGATTAATAAAAAATGTCCTAGTAAAAGATCCCCTTGGAATGAGTGACCATAATATGGTTGAATTCCAAATTCAGTTTGAGGGTGAGAGAGTTGGATCTCAAACCAGCGTACTAAGCTTAAATAAAGGAGACTATGAAGGTATGAGAGTAGAATTGACTAAAATGGACTGGGAAAACAGATTAAAGTGTAAGACGGTACAAGAGCAGTGGTCTACATTCAAGGAGATATTTCACATCTTTCAAGATAAATATATTCCACTGAGGAAAAAGGGGAGTAAAAGAAAAGACAGCCATCCGTGGCTTAGTAAAGTAATAAAGGATAGTATTCGACTGAAAACAAGGGCATATAAATTAGCCAAATCTAGTGGGAGGATAGAAGATTGGGAAGCATTTAAAAGCCAGCAAACAATAACTAAAAGATTAATTAAGAAAGGGAAGATAGATTATGAAAGTAAACTAGCAAAAAATATAAAAACAGATAGCAAGAGTTTCTACAGCTATATAAAAAGAAAAAGGGTGGCTAAAGTGAACGTTGGTCCCTTAGAGGATGGGACCGGGAAACTAGTGGTGGGGAACATGGAGATGGCAAAGACGCTGAACAAATATTTTGTATCAGTCTTTACAGTAGAGGACACTAAAAATATCACAACACTGGACAAACAGGGGGCAATTGGGGGGGGGGGGGGGGGGGGAGGAGCTAAACACGATTAAAATCACTAAAGAGATGATACTCAGTAAAATAATGGGACTTAAGGCGAATAAATCCCCCGGACCTGATGGCCTACATCCTAGGGTCTTGAGAGAAGTAGCGGTAGGGATTGTGGATGCATTGGTGATTATTTTCCAGAATTCCCTGGACTCAGGAAAGGTCCCGGCAGATTGGAAAACTGCTAATGTAACACCCTTATTTAAGAAGGGAAGTAGACAAAAAGTTGGAAACTATAGACCAGTTAGCCTAACATCTGTGGTTGGCAAAATGTTGGAGTCCATTATTAAGGAAACAGTATCAGAGCATTTGGATGAACATAATTTAGTAGGACAGAGTCAGCATGGTTTTACGAAGGGGAAGTCATGTTTGACAAATTTGCTTGAATTCTTTGAGGATGTAACATACAGGGTGGATAAAGGGGAACCAGTGGATGTAGTGTATTTGGACTTCCAAAAGGCATTTGACAAGGTTCCACACAAAAGATTACTGATCAAGATAAAAAATCACGGGATTGGGGGTAATATACTGGCATGGGTGGAAGATTGGCTATCTAACAGAAAACAAAGAGTTGGGATAAATGGTTCGTTCTCGGGCTGGCAATCAGGAACTAGTGGTGTCCCACAGGGATCAGTGCTGGGACCCCAACTCTTTACAATCTATATTAACGATTTGGAGGAAGCACGGTGGCATAGTGGTTAGCACTGTTGCCTCACAGCGCCAGGGACCCGGGTTCGAATCCGGCCTCGGGTGACTATCTGTGTGGAGTTTGCACATTCTCCCCGTGTTTGCGTGGGTTTCCTCCGGGTGCTCCGGTTTCCTCCCACAGTCCAAAGATGTGCGGGTCAGGTTGATTGGCTATGATAAATTGACCCTTAGTGTTAGGGGGATTAAATACGTGGGGTTACGGGGATAGGGTGGGATATGTGTTGGTGTAGGGGTTACGGGGATCGGGTGGGATATGTGTCGGTGCAGGCTCGATGGGCTGAAATGGCCTCTATCTGCATTGTGGGGTTTCTGTGATTCTGTGAAGGGACCGAGTGCAACATATCCAAGTTTGCCGATGATACAAAGATGGGAGGGAAAGCAGTGAGTGAGGAGGACATAAAAAACCTGCAAAAGGACATAGACAGGCTAAGTGAGTGGGCAGAAATTTGGCAGATGGAATATAATGTTGGAAAGTGTGAGGTTATGCACTTTGGCAGAAAAAAATCAAAGAGCAAGTTATTATCTAAATGGAGAGAAACTGCAAAGTGCTACAGTACAAAGGGATCTGGGGGTCCTGGTACATGAAACACAAAAGTTAGTATGCAGGTGCAGCAGGTGATCAGGAAGGCCAATGGAATCTTGGCTTTTATTGCAAGGGGGATGGAGTATAAAAACAGGGAAGTCTTGCTGCAGTTATACAGGGTATTGGTGAGGCCACACCTGGAATACTGCGTGCAGTTTTGGTTTCCATATTTGGTTTCCATATTTAAGAAAAGATATACTTGCTCTTGAGGCACTGTTGCCTCACAGCGCCAGGGACCCGGGTTCGAATCCGGCCTCGGGTGACTGTCTGTGTGGAGTTTGCACATTCTCCCCGTGTTTGCGTGGGTTTTCTCCGGGTGCTCCGGTTTCCTCCCACAGTCCAAAGATGTGCGGGTTAGGTTGATTGGCTATGATAAATTGACCCTTAGTGTTAGGGGGATTAAATACGTGGGGTTACGGGGATCGGGTGGGATATGTGTCGGTGCAGGCTCGA
Source organism: Somniosus microcephalus (assembly GCF_052327205.1). Classification (NCBI taxonomy): domain Eukaryota; kingdom Metazoa; phylum Chordata; class Chondrichthyes; order Squaliformes; family Somniosidae; genus Somniosus; species Somniosus microcephalus. The sequence continues at coordinate 81,591,372 of NC_141005.1, read as the reverse complement.
TGGGCCGAAATGGCCTCTATCTGCACTGTGTGGTTTCTGTGATTCTGTGGCGGTTCAGAGAAGGTTCACTCGGTTGATTCCAGAGATGAGGGGGTTGACGTATGAGGAAAGGTTGAATAGGTTGGGACTCTACTCATTGGAGTTCAGAAGAATGAGAGGCGATCTTATCGAAACATATAAGATTGTGAGGGGGCTTGATCGGGTGGATGCGGTGAGGATGTTTCCACTGATGGGTGAGACTAGAACTAGGGGGCATAATCTTAGAATAAGGGGCTGCCCTTTCAAAACTGAGATGAGGAGAAACTTCTTCACTCAGAGGGTAGTAAATCTATGGAATTTGCTACCCCAGAGAGCTGTGGAAGCTGCAACATTAAATAAATTTAAAATGGAGATAGACATTGTCCTAGCAGATAAAGGAATTAGGGGTTACGGGGAGAGGGCAGGGAAGTGGACGTGAGTCTAGATTCAGATCAGCCATGATCCTATTGAATGGAGGAGCAGACCCGAGGGGCCGTATGGCCTACTCCTGCTCCTATTTCTTATGTTCTTATGTTCTTATTAATGACATGGGTAGGAAATTGGTTAGAAGGTAGGAGACAGAGACTAGGGATAAGGGGTATGTCCAACTGGCAGGATGTGACTAGCGGGTATTTCCCAGGATCTGTACTGGGGCCTCAGCTTTTCACTATATTTATCAATGACGTCGATGAAGCAATAACCAGTGGCACAGTAAGTAGAGTAAATGGGAGCTGAAAGTTACAAAGGGACATTGATAGATTAAGTGAATGAGCAAAACTGTGGCAGATAAGAACATAAGAAATAGGAGCAGGAGTCGGCCATTCAGCCCCTCGAGCCTGCTCCCCCATTCAATAAGATCATGGCTGATCCTCTACCTCAACTCCACTTTCCTGCCTGATCCCCATATCCCTCGATTCCCTTAATATCCCCAATCTATCGTTGAATATACTCAATGACTGAGCCTCCACAGTCCCCTGGGGTAGAGAATTTAAAAGATTCACCACCCTCTGTGTGAAGAAATTTCTCCTCATCTCAGTCCTAAATGGCCGACCCCTTATCCTGAGACTGTGACCCCTGGTTCTAGACTCCCCAGCCAGGGGAAACATCCTCCTGCATCTACCCTGTCAAGCCTTGTAAGAATTTTGTATGTTTCAATAAGATCACCTCTCATTCTTCTAAACTCTAGAGAATATAGGCCTAGTCTACTCAATCTGTCCTCATAGGACAATCCCCCCATCCCAGGAACCAGTCTGGTGAACCTTCGTTGCACTCCCTCTATGGCAAGTATATCCTTCCTTAGGTAAGGAGACCAAAACTGTACACAATACTCCAGGTGTGGTCTCACCAGGGCCCTATATAATTGCAGTAAGACGTCTTTACTCTTATTCTCAAATCCTCTTGTAATAAAGGCCAACATACCATTTGCTTTTCTAATTGCTTGCTGTACCTGGAGTTCAATGTGAGGAAGTGTGAGGTCATCCGCTTTGCACCCAAGATAGATAGATCAGAGTATTTTCTAAATGATGAGAAACTAGGAACTGTGAAGGTGCAGAGAGAATTAAGGTTCCATGTACAGAAATCACTAAAAGCTAGCAGACAAGTACAAAAGGCAATCAAAATGTGCCACCCTTTGCCAGCATTCGTAACAAGATAGATGAACTAGTGGCACAAATAGAGATAAATGGGTTTGATCTAATAGATAGAGACGGGGTTGCAAGGTGACCAAGGTTGGGAACTAAATGTTCCAGGGTACTTGACGTTTCGAAAAGACAGGCAGAATGGAAAAGGAGGGGGTGGGGTAGCCCTGATAATAAAGGATGACATAAGGACAGTAGAGAGAAAGAATCTCGGCTCAGAAGGTCAGGAAGTAGAATCAGTATGGGTGGAGATAAGGAATAACAAGGGGCAGAAAACAGTGGTGAGAGTAGGCCCCCGAACAGTAACTGTACCGTTGGACAGAGTATTAATCAAGAAATCGTAGCAGCTTGCAACAAAGGTAATGCAATAATCGTGGGGACTTTAATCTTCATATTGACTGGACAAATCAAATTGGCAAAGGCAGTCCGGAGGAAGAGTTCATGGAATGCATTCGGGACAGTTTCCTAGAACAATACGTCATGGAACCAACCAGGGAACAGGCTATTTTAGATCTTGTATTGTGTAATGAGACAGGGTTAATTAGTAATCTTATAGTAAAGGATCCTCTGGGGCAAAGTGATCATAATATGATAGAATTTCACATTAAGTTCGAGAGTGACTTGTCCAAGTCCGAAACTTAAACTTAAATAAAGCCAATTACATGGGGTATGATGGGCGAGTTGGCTAAGGTAGATTGGAAAAATAGATGAAAAGGTATGGCGGTGGATAAGCAGTGGCTAGCATTTAAAGAAATATTTCATCATTCTCAACAAAAATACATTCCATTGAGCAACAAAAACTCCACGGGAAAAGTGATCCATCCGTGGCTAACTAAAGAAGTTAAGGATAGCATTAGATTGAAAGAAGAAGCTTATAATGTTGTGAAGAATAATAGTAAGCCTGAGGATTGGGCGAGTTTCAGAAACCAGCAAAGGGTGACCAAAAAATTGATAAAAAGGAAGAAAAGAGAAAACTAGCAAGAAATATAAAATCAGATTGTAAGAGCTTCTACAAGTATGGAAAAGGGAAGAGAGTAGCAAAAGTAAATGTTGGTCCCTTAGAGGCTGAGACAGGAGAAATTATGGGGAATAAGGAAATGGCAGAAACGTTAAACAAATATTTCGTATCTGTCTTCACAGTAGACACAAAAATCATACCAAAAATGGTGGGGAACCAAGGGCCTAATGAGAGTGAGGAACTTAACGTAATTAATATTAGTAGAGAAAAAGTACTTGAGAAACTCATGGGACTAATAGCCGACAAATCCCCTGGACCTGACGGCCTACATCCTAGGGTTCTAAAAGAGGTGGCTGAAGAGATAGTGGATGCATTGGTTGTGATCTTCCAAAATTCCCTCGAGTCTAGAACGGTCCCAGCGGATTGGAAGGTAGCAAATGTAACACCGCTATTCAAGAAAGGAGAGAGAGAAAAAACAGGGAACTACAGGCCAGTTAGCCTGACCTCAGTCGTCGGGAAAATGCTGGAATCCATTGTTAAGGAAGTGGTAACAGGGCACTTAGAAAATCATAACATGATTAGGCAGAGTCAACATGGTTTTATCAAAGGGAAATCGTGTTTGACAAATTTATTAGAGTTTTTTGAGGATGTAACAAGCAGGGTAGATAAAGGGGAACCAGTGGATGTAGTATATTTGGATTTCCAAAAGGCTTTCGATAAGGTGCCACATAAAAGGTTATTACACAAGATAAGGGTTGGACGTAATATAGTAGCATAGATAGAGGATTGGCTAACGGACAGAAAAGAGAGAGTAGGGATAAACGGGTCTTTTCAGGTTGGCAGGCTGTAACTAGGATCGGTGCTGGGGCCTCGGCTATTTACAATCTATATTAATGACCTAGATGAAGGGACCGAGTGTAATGTATCCAAGTTTGCTGATGATACAAAGCTAGGTGGGACAGTAAGCTGTGAGGAGAACACAAAGAGTGCAAAGGGATAGAGATAGACTGAGTGAGTGGGCAGTAAGGTGGCAGATGGAGTATAATGTAGGGAAATGTGAGGTTATTCACTTTGGTAGGAAGAATAGAAAAACAGAATATTTTTAAATGGTAAGAAACTTTCAAATGTTGGTGTTCAGAGAGATTTGTGTGTCCTCGTGCAAGAAACACAGAAAGCGAGCATGCAGGTACAGCAAGCAATAAGGAAGGCAAATGGCATGTTGGCCTTTATTGCAAGGGGGTTGGAGTATAAGAGTAAGGAAGTCTTGTTACAATTGTACAGGGCCTTGGTGAGACCACACCTGGAGTACTGGGCACAGTTTTGGTCTCCTTATCTGAGGAAGGATATACTTGCCTTGGAGGCGGTGCAACGAAGGTTCACTAGATTGATTCCTGGGATGAGAGGGCTGTCCTATGAGGAGAGATTGTGTAGAATGGGCCGATACTCTCTGGAGTTTGGAAGAATGAGAGGTGATCTCATTGAAACATACAAGATTCTGAGGGGGATTGACAGGGTAGATGCTGAGAGGTTGTTTCCCCCTGGCTGGAGTGTCTAAGACTAGGGGGCAGAGTCTCAGGATAAGGGGTCGGCCATTTAAGACCGAGATGAGGAGGAACTTCTTCACTCAGAGGGTTGTGAATCTTTGGAATTCTCTGCCCCAGAGGGCTGTGGATGCTGAGTCTTTGAGTATATTCAAGGTTGAGATCGATAGATTTTTGGACTCTAGGGGAATCAAGGGATATGGAGATCGGACGATGATCAGCCATGATCTTATTGAATGGCTGAGCAGGCTCGAGGGGCTGTATGGCCTACTCCTGCTCTGATTTCTTATGTTCTTAGGAGAGCTGGCCTACCTGAAAGCATATGTGCGCTGATGCCAGCTCAGCTGGCCTCTGATGCTGTAAGCGATGGTGGTGACGAACTCCCCTCCAAGGCCCAACTCGGAGCACAGCTTCAGAGCAAACTTCTCGGGCGAGTTCTCCCTCTCGGACATGTCCCATTCAAACTGATCCACCAGCGAGATGTTCCCCACGTGAATGTTCAGCTGCACAAGCACAACACTTCCGTTACTGCCAAAGGTCACTTCGCTCTCGACTGTGTAAATAACCGTTCGTGGGAGCTCTGCAGCTGAGCGCAAGATGGAGCCTGGGCCTCTCCTGCTCTGCGGGCAATAACCCACTCACCAGCTGGGCCCTTCCTGCTCTGCGGGCAATAACCCACTCACCAGCTGGGCCCCTCCTGCTCTGCGGGCAATAACCCACTCACCAGCTGGGCCCTTCCTGCTCTGCGGGCAATAACCCACTCACCAGCTGGGCCCCTCCTGCTCTGCGGGCAATAACCCACTCACCAGCTGGGCCTCTCCTGCTCTGCGGGCAATAACCCACTCACCAGCTGGGCCCCTCCTGCTCTGCGGGCAATAACCCACTCACCAGCTGGGCCTCTCCTGCTCTGCGGGCAATAACCCACTCACCAGCTGGGCCCTTCCTGCTGCGGGCAATAACCCATTCACCAGCTGGGCCCTTCCTGCTCTGCGGGCAATAACCCACTCACCAGCTGGGCCCTTCCTGCTCTGCGGGCAATAACCCACTCACCAGCTGGGCCCTTCCTGCTCTGCGGGCAATAACCCACTCACCAGCTGGGCCCTTCCTGCTCTGCGGGCAATAACCCACTCACCAGCTGGGCCCTTCCTGCTCTGCGGGCAATAACCCACTCACCAGCTGGGCCCCTCCTGCTCTGCGGGCAATAACCCACTCACCAGCTGGGCCCTTCCTGCTCTGCGGGCAATAACCCACTCACCAGCTGGGCCCTTCCTGCTCTGCGGGCAATAACCCACTCACCAGCTGGGCCCCTCCTGCTCTGCGGGCAATAACCCACTCACCAGCTGGGCCCTTCCTGCTCTGCGGGCAATAACCCACTCACCAGCTGGGCCCCTCCTGCTCTGCGGGCAATAACCCACTCACCAGCTGGGCCCCTCCTGCTCTGCGGGCAATAACCCACTCACCAGCTGGGCCCCTCCTGCTCTGCGGGCAATAACCCACTCACCAGCTGGACCCTTCCTGCTCTGCGGGCAATAACCCACTCACCAGCTGGGCCCTTCCTGCTGCGGGCAATAACCCACTCACCAGCTGGGCCCCTCCTGCTCTGCGGACAATAACCCACTCACCAGCTGGGCCCCTCCTGCTCTGCGGACAATAACCCACTCACCAGCTGGGCCTCTCCTGCTCTGCGGGCAATAACCCACTCACCAGCTGGGCCCCTCCTGCTCTGCGGGCAATAACCCACTCACCAGCTGGGCCCCTCCTGCTCTGCGGGCAATAACCCACTCACCAGCTGGGCCCTTCCTGCTCTGCGGGCAATAACCCACTCACCAGCTGGGCCCCTCCTGCTCTGCGGGCAATAACCCACTCACCAGCTGGGCCCTTCCTGCTCTGCGGGCAATAACCCACTCACCAGCTGGGCCCTTCCTGCTCTGCGGGCAATAACCCACTCACCAGCTGGGCCCCTCCTGCTCTGCGGGCAATAACCCACTCACCAGCTGGGCCCCTCCTGCTCTGCGGGCAATAACCCACTCACCAGCTGGGCCCTTCCTGCTCTGCGGGCAATAACCCACTCACCAGCTGGGCCCTTCCTGCTCTGCGGGCAATAACCCACTCACCAGCTGGGCCCCTCCTGCTCTGCGGGCAATAACCCACTCACCAGCTGGGCCCCTCCTGCTCTGCGGGCAATAACCCACTCACCAGCTGGGCCCTTCCTGCTCTGCGGGCAATAACCCACTCACCAGCTGGGCCCCTCCTGCTCTGCGGGCAATAATCCACTCACCAGCTGGGCCCTTCCTGCTCTGCGGGCAATAACCCACTCACCAGCTGGGCCCCTCCTGCTCTGCGGGCAATAACCCACTCACCAGCTGGGCCCTTCCTGCTCTGCGGGCAATAACCCACTCACCAGCTGGGCCTCTCCTGCTCTGCGGGCAATAACCCACTCACCAACTGGGCCTCTCCTGCTCTGCGGGCAATAACCCACTCACCAGCTGGGCCCCTCCTGCTGCGGGCAATAACCCACTCACCAGCTGGGCCTCTCCTGCTCTGCGGGCAATAACCCACTCACCAGCTGGGCCCCTCCTGCTCTGCGGGCAGTAACCCACTCACCAGCTGGGCCCCTCCTGCTCTGCGGGCAATAACCCACTCACCAGCTGGGCCCTTCCTGCTCTGCGGGCAATAGCCCACTCACCAGCTGGGCCCCTCCTGCTCTGCGGGCAATAACCCACTCACCAGCTGGGCCCCTCCTGCTCTGCGGACAATAACCCACTCACCAGCTGGGCCCTTCCTGCTGCGGGCAATAACCCACTCACCAGCTGGGCCCCTCCTGCTCTGCGGACAATAACCCACTCACCAGCTGGGCCCCTCCTGCTCTGCGGGCAATAATCCACTCACCAGCTGGGCCCCTCCTGCTCTGCGGGCAATAACCCACTCACCAGCTGGGCCCCTCCTGCTCTGCGGGCAATAACCCACTCACCAGCTGGGCCTCTCCTGCTCTGCGGGCAATAACCCACTCACCAGCTGGGCCCCTCCTGCTCTGCGGGCAATAACCCACTCACCAGCTGGGCCCTTCCTGCTCTGCGGGCAATAACCCACTCACCAGCTGGGCCTCTCCTGCTCTGCGGACAATAACCCACTCACCAGCTGGGCCCTTCCTGCTCTGCGGGCAATAACCCACTCACCAGCTGGGCCCCTCCTGCTCTGCGGGCAATAACCCACTCACCAGCTGGGCCCCTCCTGCTCTGCGGGCAATAACCCACTCACCAGCTGGGCCCCTCCTGCTCTGCGGGCAATAACCCACTCACCAGCTGGGCCCTTCCTGCTCTGCGGGCAATAACCCACTCACCAGCTGGGCCCTTCCTGCTCTGCGGGCAATAACCCACTCACCAGCTGGGCCCCTCCTGCTCTGCGGGCAATAACCCACTCACCAGCTGGGCCCTTCCTGCTCTGCGGGCAATAACCCACTCACCAGCTGGGCCCCTCCTGCTCTGCGGGCAATAATCCACTCACCAGCTGGGCCCTTCCTGCTCTGCGGGCAATAACCCACTCACCAGCTGGGCCCCTCCTGCTCTGCGGGCAATAACCCACTCACCAGCTGGGCCCTTCCTGCTCTGCGGGCAATAACCCACTCACCAGCTGGGCCTCTCCTGCTCTGCGGGCAATAACCCACTCACCAACTGGGCCTCTCCTGCTCTGCGGGCAATAACCCACTCACCAGCTGGGCCCCTCCTGCTGCGGGCAATAACCCACTCACCAGCTGGGCCTCTCCTGCTCTGCGGGCAATAACCCACTCACCAGCTGGGCCCCTCCTGCTCTGTGGGCAATAACCCACTCACCAGCTGGGCCCTTCCTGCTGCGGGCAATAACCCAGTCACCAGAGTCCAGACAGTACGTGGCGACAGACTATTCAACCACTGAGGGATCACAGCCAGCCCTCTGTTCCCGGTCTGCGGCGGCACACATGCACTTTCCCACGGGGTCAGCAGGTGGTGATCACGATGTAGTGACCAGCTCGCTAGCGCAGGGGCACTGAGGACAATTGCAGTGCCCAGATCAGCCAGCTCAGCACAGACCTGGCGTTGAGCCTGGGACCTTCCGGTTCCCAGTATCGCAGCAGGCAGTGCGGTTACTGCCACCAGGGATCAGGCAGATCCACCGGAACCAGGAGTGAGCCGCTGCTCACCCAGTGCAGCCCCTCTCCCTGGGGTCAAACCGACTTCCCTCCTGCTGGAGCGGCCCCTCCCGAGATGTTCATGTGGCAGGTTCTTCCTTATTAGGGCGCAGGTCGAACTCAACTGGAGGGAGCTGTCAGCACAACAAAGGGCAGCATTGGCACGGACCCAGGACCGGACCACCAACACTCCCGCCGTGCCGATAGACCCCGGACTGGACCACCGACACTCCCGCCGTGCCGATAGACCCCGGACTGGATCACCAACACTCCCGCCGTGCCGATAGACCCAGGACTGGACCAGCAACACTGCCGCCGTGCCGGTAGACCCAGGACTGGACCACCAACACTCCCGCCGTGCCGACAGACCCAGGGCCGGACCACCAACACTCCCGCCGTGCCGATAGACCCCGGACTGGATCACCAACACTCCCGCCGTGCCGATAGACCTAGGACTGGACCACCAACACTCCCGCCGTGCCGATAGACCTAGGACTGGACCACCAACACTCCCGCCGTGCCGATAGACCCAGGACTGGACCACCAACACTCCCGCCGTGCCGATAGACCTAGGACTGGACCACCAACACTCCCGCCGTGCCGATAGACCCAGGACCGGACCACCAACACTCCCGCCATGCCGATAGACCCCGGACCGGACCACCAACACTCCCGCCGTGCCGATAGACCCCGGACTGGATCGCCAACACTCCCGCCGTGCCGATAGACCCCGGACTGGATCACCAACACTCCCGCCGTGCCGACAGACCCCGGACTGGACCACCAACACTCCCGCCGTGCCGATAGACCCCGGACTGGACCAGCAACACTCCCGCCGTGCCGGTAGACCCAGGACCGGGACCACCAACACTCCCGCCGTGCCGATAGACCCCGGACTGGATCACCAACACTCCCGCCGTGCCGATAGACTCCGGACTGGACCAGCAACACTCCCGCCGTGCCGGTAGACCCAGGACTGGACCACCAACACTCCCGCCGTGCCGATAGACCCAGGACTGGACCACCAACACTCCCGGCGTGCCGATAGACCCAGGACTGGATCACCAACACTCCCGCCGTGCCGATAGACCCAGGACTGGACCACCAACACTCCCGGCGTGCCGATAGACCCCGGACTGGATCACCAACATTCCCGCCGTGCCGATAGACCCAGGACTGGACCACCAACACTCCCGGCCATGTCGATAGACCCAGGACTGGACCACCAACACTCCCGGCCATACCGAGATAGACCCAGGACTGAACCACCAACACTCCCGCCGTGCCGATAGACCCAGTACTGGACCACCAACACTCCCGCCGTGCCGATAGACCCCGGACTGGATCACCAACATTCCCGCCGTGCCGATAGACCCAGGACTGGACCACCAACACTCCCGCCGTGCCGTTACACCCAGGACTGGACCACCAACACTCCCGCCGTGCCGATAGACCCAGGACTGGATCACCAACACTCCCGCCGTGCCGATAGACCCAGGACCGGACCACCAACACTCCTGCCATGCCGATAGACCCAAGACCGGACCACCAACACTCCCGCCATGCCGATAGACCCCGGACTGGATCACCAACACTCCCGCCGTGCCGCTAGACCCCGGACTGGATCACCAACACTCCCGCCGTGCCGATAGACCCAGGACTGGACCACCAACACTCCCGCCGTGCCGTTACACCCAGGACTGGACCACCAACACTCCCGCCGTGCCGATAGACCCAGGACCGGACCACCAACACTCCTGCCATGCCGATAGACCCAAGACCGGACCACCAACACTCCCGCCATGCCGATAGACCCCGGACTGGATCACCAACACTCCCGCCGTGCCGCTAGACCCCGGACTGGACCACCAACACTCCCGCCGTGCCGATAGACCCAGGACTGGATCACCAACACTCCCGCCGTGCCGATAGACCCAGGACCGGACCACCAACACTCCTGCCATGCCGATAGACCCAAGACCGGACCACCAACACTCCCGCCATGCCGATAGACCCCGGACTGGATCACCAACACTCCCGCCGTGCCGCTAGACCCCGGACTGGATCACCAACACTCCCGCCGTGCCGATAGACCCAGGACCGGACCACCAACACTCCCGCCGTGCCGATAGACCCCGGACTGGATCACCAACACTCCCGCCGTGCCGACAGACCCCGGACTGGACCAGCAACACTCCCGTCGTGCCGATAGACCCAGGACTGGACCACCAACACTCCCGCCGTGCCGATAGACCCAGGACTGGATCACCAACACTCCCGCCGTGCCGTTACACCCAGGACTGGACCACCAACACTCCCGCCGTGCCGATAGACCCAGGACCGGACCACCAACACTCCCGCCGTGCCGATAGACCCCGGACTGGATCACCAACGCTCCCGCCGTGCCGACAGACCCCGGACTGGATCACCAACACTCCCGCCATGCCGATAGACCCCGGACTGGATCACCAACACTCCCGCCGTGCAAACAGACCCCGGACTGGATCACCAACACTCCCGCCGTGCCGACAGACCCTGGACTGGACCAGCAACACTCCCGCCGTGCCGATAGACCCCGGACTGGATCACCAACACTCCCGCCATGCCGATAAGACCCCGGACTGGACCACCAACACTCCCGCCGTGCCGATAGACCCCGGACTGGATCACCAACACTCCCGCCGTGCCGATAGACCCCGGACTGGATCACCAACACTCCCGCCGTGCCGATAGACCCCGGACTGGATCACCAACACTCCCGCCGTGCCGATAGACCCCGGACTGGATCACCAACACTCCCGCCGTGCCGATAGACCCCGGACTGGATCACCAACACTCCCGCCGTGCCGATAGACCCCGGACTGGATCACCAACACTCCCGCCGTGCCGATAGACCCCGGACTGGATCAACAACACTCCCGCCGTGCCGATAGACCCCGGACTGGATCACCAACACTCCCGCCGCGCCGATAGACCCCGGACTGGATCACCAACACTCCCGCCGTGCCGATAGACCCAGGACTGGACCACCAACACTCCCGCCGTGCCGATAGACCCAGGACTGGACCACCAACACTCCCGCTGTGCCGATAGACCCAGGACTGGACCAGCAACACTCCCGCCGTGCCGATAGACCCAGGACTGGACCACCAACACTCCCGCCGTGCCGATAGACCCAGTACTGGACCACCAACACTCCCGCCGTGCCGATAGACCCAGGACTGGACCACCAACACTCCCGCCGTGCCGATAGACCCAGGACTGGACCACCAACACTCCCGCCGTGCCGATAGACCCAGGACTGGACCACCAACACTGCCGCCATGCCGATAGGCCCAGGACTGGATCACCAACACTGCCGCCGTGCCGATAGACCCAGGACTGGACCACCAACACTGCCGCCGTGCCGATAGGCCCAGGACTGGACCACCAACACTCCCGCCGTGCCGATAGACCCAGGACTGGACCACCAACACTCCCAGCCGTGTGAGGAGGGAGAATTCATTTTGAAAAAATGGGTTAGGTTTGTGACCATAATAAAGGTTACTCAGTCCATTCAGCCCATTACAGCCTCTGCCTCGAGTGTAACTCTGACGGAGAATAAAATACAGCACAGATATCAAAATCCAGGCCGTCTTCAATCGCTGCTCCGTGGTAGCATCTAGTTCCAAAGGAGCACGGTGGCATAGTGGTTAGCACTGTTGCCTCACAGCGCCAGGGACCCGGGTTCGAATCCAGCCTCGGGTGACTGTCTGTGTGGAGTTTGCACATTCTCCCCGTGTTTGCGTGGGTTTCCTCCGGGTGCTCCGGTTTCCTCCCACAGTCCAAAGATGTGCGGGTTAGGTTGATTAGCTATGATAAATTGACCCTTAGTGTTAGGGGGATTAAATACGTGGGGTTACGGGGATAGGGTGGGATATATGTTGGTGTAGGGGTTACGAGGATCGGGTGGGATATGTGTCGGTGCAGACTCGATGGGCCGAAATGGCCTCTATCTGCACTGTGGGGTTTCTGTGATTCTGTGATCTGAGCCAGGAACCAGATGCATCGGCAGACTATTCGACCACAAGGGAGTTTCAGCCGAGCCTGATCTTGCCCTCGCCACACTTTGCAGCAGGAGTGGGAATAATACAAGTTGGAAGCATCAACCCAGCTGGATTTATTTTTCTTGCTAGCCCAGGGCACTGAGGCCAAGTGCAGCACCCTGGCCGAGTTCAGGGACTGAGCCGGGACTACGCCGATTATTTGGAAGCACTCACTGACCTTAATGATGACCCTCTGATCGGACTGATCCTCTAGAATGCTGTCCGTGGGGTAGGAGTCGATCTGTTGGCGAATCGCCGAGGCGATGGCAGGCACAAAGGTCAAAGGATTCAAATCCAGGTCGTCACACAAAATCTCTGCAAACATCTCTGGGGTCATCAACTTCTCTGCAAAGGAGGGGAGAAGCTGCTTGTGAACAGGAAAAGCAATGCTCATCAATAGCAAGCACAGCAAGGGTGGCACACACCACAATGAACGGGCAGGCCTGCGTACTGACTCATCCTCACCAACACTCCTGGCCAATATTTATCTCTCGACCAATATAACAAAAACTAATGATCTGGTCATTGCTTGTGGGAGCTTGCTGTGCACAAATTAGCTGCTGCATTTCCTACATTACAACAGTGACTACACTCCAAAAGAACCTCATTGGCTGTGATTGCTTTGGGACGTCCTGAGGCTGTTCTGGGGCCCCGCACCTCAGGAAGGATATACTGGCCTTGGAGTGGGTGCAGCGCAGGTTTACCAGAATGATACCGGGGTTTAGAGGGTTAAATAATGAGAACAGGTTGTGTAGACTAGGCTTGTATTCCCTTGAATTTAGAAGACTGAGGGGTGATATGCTCGAGGTGTTTAAAATGATTATGGAATTCAGTCGGGTGGATTCAGAGAAAGTATTTTATCTGGTTCTCTCACTCGGCCTCCTACCAGCCGAGTCTGCCCGAACACGCAGTTTCTTTACCTACACAGGACAACCCCCAACGTCCCAGCCACCTGGTTATTCTGCATTTTCATGTGTACCAGGAGTATTAACTGCTTGATCCAGGGCCTCACATCAGGGGCTTTAGCAAAGGGCATGAGGCGGGGGGAAAGGAGAATTTTTTATTTTCTGCAGCGGGTTGTTGTGATCGGGAAAGCAATGCCTTAAAGGGTAGTAGAAGCAGATTTAACAGTAACATTGAAAAAGGAGTTGGATAAATACGTGATGGGGAAAATGTGCAGGGCTATGGGGAAAGGGCAGGGTAGTGGGACTAATTGGAGAGCTCGCTCAAAGGGCCGGCACAGGCACGATGGGCTGAATGGCCTCCTTCTGTGCTGTATCATTCTATGATTCTATGGCTGCCCCTCCAGGCCGCGAATGTGAGATCACTGTGAGCCAGGGCCTCTCTTATGCGATCACTTCCTCTGTTCACCTTACAGCTTGGTCCCGGATTAAGCACGTGGACTGAAGGAAGCCCTTCCGCTGGTTGCCTACGAGTTCAGAAGTCTGAAGCAGAACTGTTGGGGTATGTCCCACAGGTCACTACTTTAAGCTGCACTGATGGGTGGGATCGCAGTGAAGGGGAGACCAGAGGTATTTCCATCGCTGTTACTCACCATTCATGTTCCACGTGAAGGCGTCCCTCAGCTTTTGCCCGTCTATCTCCATGTCGAGACGGATAGGAACCAGCACCTCAGACTGAGAGGCATTTTCATGGATCACTGCTGGGTCATGGTCATCAAAGCTGGGAGGGAGAGAAAGATCAACGGTCTGATTTAAAGCACACTGACACCTGCCTCTATTTAGCACTGTGTACCTGCTCAGTGTGCAGTCACTGGAGAAACATTTATTTCAGTCAATGTTTAACCTACATTACAGGACAACACTGCTAAATAAAATGCAGCCACTGAACAGCTAATCTTTCAGGAAACACTTAGGTCAGGCAACATCTGTGGGGAGAGAAACAGAGTTACATTTCAGGTCAATGACCCTTCGTCAGATCTGGCAAAGGCTCGAGATGTAACAGGTTTTAAGCAAGTACAGAGGCAGGGAAAGGGGGAGGGGAGGAAAGAACAAAAGGGATGGTCTGCGACAGGGTGGAGGGCAGGAGAGATTAAATGACAAAAGGGGGTGGTAATGGGACAAGTAAAGAAACAAGATGGGTCTAGAAGAGGTGTAAATGGCAACAGCAAAATCATTACCAGCACCTGCTGACTGAAAAAATGGGAGCAGTGGTTAGGATCTGAAATTGTGGCACTCAATGCGGAGTCCAGAGGGCTGTAAAGTGCCTAATCGAAAGATGAGGTGCTGTTCCTGGAGTTTCCGTTGAGCTTCACTGGATCAGTGTAAGAAGCCGAGGAGAGAGGCCAGAGTGGGAGTGAAGTGGGGAAATAAAATGGCAAGCGACCAGAAGTTCAAGGTCACGCTTGCGGACTGAACGGAGGTGTTCAGCAACGCGATCATGTAATCTGCGTTTGGTCTCCCCAATGTTGAGGCCGCCACATGGTGAGCAGCGAATATAGTATTGAATGAAGTACAAAGTAAATCGCTGTTCCAGCTGGAAGGAGTGTTTGGGCCCTGGACGGTGGGAAGGAAAGAAGTCAAAGGGCAGACAGGTGCTGCATCACCTGTGCTCGCACGGGAAGGTGCCGTGGGAAGGGGAAGGGGTGATTAAAGAGTGGACCAGGGTGTCGCGGCGGGAACGGTCCCTTTGGAATGCTGAAAGGGGAGAGGAGGGGTAGATGTATCTGGTGGTCGCAACGTGCTGGAGGTGACGGAAATGGCAGAGTATGACCTGCTAATGTGGAGGCAGGTGGGGTGGAAGGTGAGGACAAGGGGAACCCTATCATGGATCTGGGAGGGAGGGGAAGGGGTGAGAGCAGAAGTGCGGGAAATGGGATGGACAAGGTTAAGGGCCGTGTCAACCACGGTGATGGGGAATCCTCGGTTGAGGAAAACATTTCGTAAGCACTGGTACGGAAGATGGCATCGTCAGAACAGATGCAACCGAGACGGCGAAACTGGGAGACTTGAATAGAGTCCTTACAGGAGGTGGTGTGGGAGGAAGTGTAGTCAAGGTAGCTGCGGGAGTCAGTGGGCTTATAGTGAATATTGGGCGATAGCCTATCCCCAGCAATGGAGACAGAGAAGTCGAGGAAGGGAAGAGCCGGACCTGGACCGTGTGAATGCGAGAGGGGTGGAAATTGGAAGCAAAGTTGATTAAATTTGCCAGTTCGGGGGCGAGAGCAGTGTAAGCCATTGGGAGCCCTAATTAATCCAAGAAAATCAATGGTTACAGTTTCTCAAAACACCGTTTGTTTAATCAAGGTGAAGAGATGTGGATGCTGGGGAACGGGAACCATTTTCACTTTTATTCCCCAGTGCCCGTACTGAACAGTCCCATTCAGATATAGCACAGGTTATGATTTAATGTTTCTTCCCCCTCCCCCAACCACCATAACAGAGCACCTCTATAACGCACCATTGTAACTTTGCCATCTCCCACACCAGCCCTGGACTCGGGCGGTTCGAAAACGATCCCAGCTCACTTACAGATGCCAGAGGCAGCTGCTCAGTTTATGCTGGTTGAACACAGGGTTGTTGAAAACCCACGGCCCTGACACATGGAATGGGAGTCCTCGAATTGTTCACATCTATCTATCTATATATATATAAAGGAATCGTTCTGTCTGTCTGTCCATCTGTCTGTCCTTCTGTCTGTCTGTCCTCGGGTGTGCGTCTGTCCGGCTATGTGCTCGAAAGTTACAGAGCGTACCTACGCGTGCGTTACGTCGAAAGAAAGCTCACCGCTCCAAAATGATGGTAAGCGTATTTACGTTTCGGCCGGACAAAAATTGCGCCCGTGGTATCCGAAAAACCTTCAACATTCCGCTCATTATCCGCTCATTACCATAGAGTGACATTGAGGTCGACCAATCGTACGGTCGACCAACCCGATGGTCGACCAATCAATGCGCGGCGGGGGCGGGTTCGTCGCATGTGCGGCCGGGCCCTCCTAGAGTCGAGTGACAGGACGATTGACCAATCCTATGCTTCGGTGACATGACGATCGACCAATCAGTGCGTGTGTGGGCGGGCCTTATCATTCTGAACTGAGGTGAGTGGCCGCCATCTTTATTCTCACCTTGTGTGTGTTTATTTGTTAGGAGCGATTTTTTTTTTTTTTAAATGTGTAAAACGTAAAAACACAATGTCTAAAACGTTAAAACACAATGAAGATGGTGTCCCATCTTCTTAACAGCCGTTTTAAAAAAAATAACTTTTGGTATTTTCAGCGCGTTCCTTCTCCGTGGCAGCTTTTTAAAAACATTAAAAAACTTTCAAGATGGCCTCCCATCTTAACACCCGTTTATAAAAAAAATGTAAAAAAAAATTTCTGTTGGTTTCACAGACTGCGCGTTCCTTCTCCGTGGCAGCTTTAAAAAAAAAATTAAAAAAAATTTCTGTTGGTTTCATAGACTGCGCGTTCCTTCTCCGTGGCAGCTTTTTAAAAACATTAAAAACTTTCAACATGGCCTCCCATCTTCTTAACACCCGTTTTTGAAAATTTTTTTTTTTGCTCTTTCGCTGACCCCCTCAAAACATTCCTCCCCTCCTCCTCCTCCCCCCACTTCTCTCACTCTCCCCCCCCCTTCTCACTCTCTCCCCCCCCTTCTCACTCTCTCCCCCCCTTCTCTCTCTCTCTCTCTCCCCCGGCGCCCCCCTCCCTCCCTCGCCCCCCCGCTCTCCCTCGCGCCCCCCCTCTCCCTCGCACCCTCCTCTCCCTCCCCCCCTCCTCCCCCGCCCCTCTCCCTCGTCCCCCCTCTCCCTCCCCTCCCCCCTCGCCCCCCCTCGCCCCCCCCTCCCTCGCCCCCCCTCTCCCCCCCTCTCCCTCGCCCCCCCCCGCGCCCCCCCTCTCCCTCGCCCCCCCCCGCGCCCCCCCTCTCCCTCGCCCCCCCCGCGCCCCCCCCCTCTCTCGCCTCCCCTCTCTCCCTCGCCCCCCCCTCTCCCTCGCCCCCCCTCTCTCCCTCGCTCTCTTCCCCCCCCTCCCTCGCTCTCTTCCCCCCCTCCCTCCCTCGCTCTCTTCCCCCCCCCTCTCCCTCGCTCTCTTCCCCCCTCTCTCCCTCGCTCTCTTCCCCCCTCTCTCCCTCGCTCTCTTCCCCCCTCTCTCCCTCGCTCTCTTCCCCCCTCTCCCTCGCTCTCTTCCCCCCCCTCTCTCCCTCGCTCTCTTCCCCCTCTCTCTCGCTCTCTTCCCCCCCTCTCCCTCGCTCTCTTCCCCCCCAGTCGCTCGCTCTCTTCCCCCCCACAGTCGCTCGCTCTCTTCCCCCCCACAGTCGCTCGCTCTCTTCCCCCCCACAGTCGCTCGCTCTCTTCCCTCCCACAGTCGCTCGCTCTCTTCCCCCCCACAGTCGCTCGCTCTCTTCCCCCCCCCCCACAGTCGCTCGCTCTCTTTCCCCCCCCACAGTCACTCGCTCTCTTTCCCCCCCCCAGTCGCTCTCTCTCTCTCTTCCAACAACATGTCCTCGAAAAAGCCTCAGCACCGCCGGGCACTCCAGCTAGTTTATAATAAACTATTGCAATTAAAGAGTTCTGATGATGCCCAGACCCAGCGGCTGTGTCCTTTTGGTTAAAATACGACCTACAACAACAATTTGTATTTATATAGCGCCTTTAACGTAGTAAAACATCCCAAGGCGCTGCACAAAATTTGACACAGAGCCACATAAGGAGAAATTAGGGCAGAAGACCAAAAGGTTGGTCAAACAGGTAGGTTTTAAGGAGCGTCTTAAAGGAGGAAAGAGAGGCCGAGGGTTAGGGAGGGAATTCCAAAGCTTTGGGCCTCGGCAACAGAAGGCACAGTCACCAATGGTTGAGCGGTTAATATCAGGGATGTTCAAGAGGGCAGAATTAGAGGATCGCAGATATCTCAGGGTGGGGGGGTGGGTTTGTGGGGCTGGAGGAGATTACAGAGATAGGAAGGGGAGGGACAATGGAGGGATTTGAAAACAAGGATACGAATTTTAAAATCGAGGCGTTGCTTAACCGGGAGCCAATGTAGGTCAACGAGCATTGGGGTGATGGGCGAACGGGACTTGGTGCAAGTTAGGACACAGGCAGCCGAGTTTTGGATGACCTCAAGTTTACATAGGGTAGAACGTGGGAGGCTGGCCAGGAGTGGTGGCATAGTGGTTAGCACTGTTGCCTCACAGCGCCAGGGACCCGGGTTCAAATCCGGCCTCGGGTGACTGTCTGTGTGGAGTTTGCACATTCTCCCCGTGTTTGCGTGGGTTTCCTCCGGGTGCTCCGGTTTCCTCCCACAGTCCAAAGATGTGCGGGTTAGGTTGATTGGCCATGATAAAAAAAATTGACCCTTAGTGTTAGGGGGGATTAAATACGTGGGGTTACGGGGATAGGGCTTGGGTGGGATGGCTGTCGGTGTAGGGACCGGGTGCTAGGGTTTGGATGATCAGCCATGATCTCGTTGAATGGCGGAACAGGCTCAAAGGGCCGAAGGGCCTACTCCTGCTCCTATCTTCTATGTTTCTATGAGTGCATTGGAATAGTCAAGACTAGAGGTAACAAAGGCATGGAGGAGGGTTTCAGAGCACCTCTATAACGCACCATTGTAACTTTGCCATCTCCCACACCAGCCCTGGACTCAGGCGGTTCCAAAGCAATCCCACCTCACTTACAGATGCGACCTATTGTAGTGTATCGCTCTCTTTAAAACAAACTGCACTCCACTCCAGATGTTTAGATAGGTTTCCAGCCAGCTCCCTCCTTTCGATACAAGTCTCACCAGCATCGCCTTGCTGCCAATGACACCAGTTAGGACACATACTAACTCAAACAAACAGAAACACACTGATGAACCGTTACTCTACAGAGCTCACCCCCGATAAGCAGGGGTTCTCAGCAGCGCAGCCTTCCCTCGGTTAGGCAGTCCGTGGCACAATGTGAATCAATACGTAGAGTGAAAAATTCCCCCAGTGTCCCTACGATGACTTCTTTCCCCACCCTGCCAAGTTATTTAACAATGGTATCACATCGTAAAATACACTATGGAGTTGTTTTTTTAATTTGTCATTGGGTTTTTTGGCGCCAGTGTTTATTGGCCATCCCTAGTTACCCTGGGGGCATTAAGATTCAACCACATAGTGCCAGACTGGAGTCACCGTAGGCCTAAGGGCAGCAGGTTCCCTTCTCTGAAGGACATTACTGACCCAGTTGGGTTTTTACAACAATCTGGCAGATTTCATTGTCAATTTCCTGTGCCCGCCACAAATGACCAGGTTTACTGAATTCAATTTCATGCCATGGTTGGATTTGAGCTCTGGAACTCTGGGTTCCCACTCCCAAGACCAGAAGGACTGGGCCACAGCAATAGAGACATGGGCTGAAGGCTCTCGCCAAGCTTGCTAGTGACATCCAGTGACACTTACCAGAGTGGGAATGTCCTCTTCTTGTCCCGGCTCATACGGTTGCGATTGATGGTTGTGGAACACGGCACAGCATCCAGGTGGTGCGAGCTGTTGGGCAGGGTGGGCACCCATTGACTGTTCCGTTTTGCCTTCTGCTCTCTGTATTGGCACAAAGGGGTGAAGAATACCCATGAGGCAGCTACTAGGGTGCTCCAAGGTCACAACACTTTCACTCTCGATTCAGATAACACGACAGACCTTTTACATATGGCTGACCACATTATGCTCCTACCAGTCAGCACTAACCCATCATTAATCCTGCCAGTGTACACAGCACTGGGAGACTGTGGTACAGTACCTGAGCTAGGTGATGGGTCAGTGCCTGCTGTGCTGGACTGGACTGGTGCGCGCTGGGCCAGGATGGTGCGCTGGGACAGGGTGCGCTGGGTCGGGACGGGACAGTACGGTGCGCTGGGCCGGGATGGGATGGTGGGCTGGGCCGGGACGGGGCAATGGGCTGGGGCGAGACGGTGGGCTGGGGCGAGATGGTGTGTGCTGGGCCGGGACGAGATACAGACAGTACCTGAGATAGGCGGGTGGTTCGGTGCTGATGGAGATGGCCTTGTACTTCTCATCGTTCCCTTCTAGGATTTCTTCGACCTCCGCAGCCTTAAGAAGCGTCACACTGGTAGCTAAAGTGGTATAACCATGATCTGATCAATTAAAAAAACACAACATAAATACCTGAAATGTACAGTTTTAATCTAAAACTCTAGAATAGCAAGCTTTGTAGAGGTCTCTGCTTCCAGTCTCTCAATTACACTTCAAGGCTTCTCCATGCCAGCTCCAATACAACAGGGTGTCCTGTTCCGTGGCCTGACTGCTGCTGCAGTGCTGCGAGCTACAAGGTGTGCAATCAGCCGGGGTGACAACCCCTCAGATTTTCCACCCTGCTACCCTCCCCTCCGCGGCACATGCTACTGGCTGGTCATTAGTGTAAAAAAACACAATAGCTACTCATAATATGTTAATGGTCATGTGATTAACAGCAACCTATGAAATGGGGTTACAATGAAGTGGCGACTGTAGTCACATGGTTCTCATGGGCCAATCAGCTCAGTAGAATGGGACTTGTTAAATTGGAAGTGTAGTGATTCTGGAATTATATGAATAGCACACACATTAGAGATTTCATCAAACTTCTGTCAGTTCAAAGCATTTAAACAGGCCAAACAGTAACAGGCTAATTATTATTAATCAGTAGAGCAGCAAATTAAACTGCAGCCAGGGTGAAGGTCAGGGTGACACAAACAGCCTTCGCACCTTTGGGCTAGGAGGGGTTTGCACTCCTGACCAGTACCCACCCAGAGCCCGAGCCCGACCCCGAGCAGTGGGGAACCCGTCAACACTCACAGCTTGGTTCACACATGAAGAACAGCTCCCTGTGACGCGACACGGTACGGGGGGGAGGGGGCTGGGGGAGGATCTGGAATCCCAGCTAGAGGCAAATCACCCAGGACAAGAGGGGAGAGAGCAAGGTGCTTCAACAACTCTTCCACATAACAGGTACAAACCTTTCAAAACTGTGCCGAGCCAAATTAGACATGTACAGAGTTATACACCACAGACATAGACTCATACAGCACAGAAAGAGGCCATTCGGCCCGTTGTGCCTGTTCCTGCTCTGTGGTAGAGCGATCCAATTAGTCCCACTCCCCTGCTCGTTCCCCAGAGCCCTGCAAATTTTTCCTTTTCAAGTATTTATCCAATTCCCTGTTGAAAGTTACTATTAATTCTGCTTCCAGCGCCCTGTCAGGCTGCAAGCTGCATACTGCAATCCATTAAAGAGAGTTAGACTGGGAGCCACTGCACACAGGCACTCGACTCTTGACTACATGCCCCAATGTCAATGGGCACTCGGGCTATCCCAGTCTGACCGCTGAGGGGGAGGGGATGGGGCAGCTGTGGTTACAACTCAAGCACAACTGCTGCGAGGGTCTACAAACTGCGTCGATGGCAGGGTCCACTGTTGGGCTCTTCCCCCCACCCCCCCTCCACACAATGGACCCAAGAAAGGTGGGTGAGCAGATTCCTCAGAGGTGCTCCGGTTATGGGGTCTGCATTGCACTTCCAGCACAGGGACCCTGGTAGAGCGGAGCAGAACCAAAGAGTTTCCTGGTTAGTTTGGGCAAGTATCATTTAATGGGGAAAATAGAAATGTCGTCAAAACGTTCCCCACTGGCCTCACAGATAAAGGCTGGCGTATTACCAACTCTCAAGCAGCAAGGCCCCAGGTATGAGCCCTGGCTTGTGCCGAGTTAGTTGTTCTCAACCATGGGCCCTGCAAATGGGCTCGGAGCCTGAGGAGAGGCGGGGAAAGAGAGAGAATTCAGCCAGAGTCCCCACTCCTGGTGACTGTCCAATGACCCCCGTTTGAAAGTGCAGGCATGTGGACTCATGTTGAGAACAGGAGCGAACTTGGGTGTGATGGCCCCCACGGTTAAACAGCAGGCCAATACACTGCACTCGCATGAAGTATTAGTGGGCCGAGCTTCAGGTGAGCTCCTGGTGCTATTCCGCAGTGTGAGTCAGCACCTTCAGGAGAGCTGGGGGTGGGGGGGGCTAGGGGGTAATAAATACAAAAACGAGCTGGCCTGACATGAACACCTCGAACACTTGCTCTTTCAGCAACATTCGATGGGACAGCCAGCATTTCAACACAAACACTGCATGCTGGTGAGGGGTCAGGGTGCCTACCGTGCGAGGACGCGACGATCTTCTTCCTTTCTTCAACTGTGGCTAGTCGTCGACACAGAGACGGGTACCTCTTGTACAGGGAGCCCCTGAACATGCGCAGATAGTTACCAACCTGAGACACAGACAGGCAGTCAGAGGGATTGCTAGAGATTATCTCGTCATTCAACAGGGAAAGATAAGAAGAAACAAAGTAAGGAAAGTAAAAAGGAAAGTAAAGACAGAAAAGGCTTGCATTTCTATAGCACCTGTCACAATCTCAGGACGTCCCAAAGCACTTTCCAGCCAATGAAATACTTTTGAAGTATAATAATCACAGCAGCCAATTGTGCACAGCAAGCTCCCACAAACAGCTATGCAATAATGATCTGATAACCTGTTTTAGTGATGTTGATTGAGGGATAAATATTGGCCAGGACATGGGGAGAACTCCTCTGCTCTTCCTTGAAGTAGTGCCAAGGGATCGTTTACATCCACCCGAGAGCAGTTTAACGTCTCATCTGAAAAATGTCACCTCCGACGGTGCAGCACTCCCTCAGCACTGCACTGGAGTGTCAGCCTCAATTTGGTGCTCAAGTCTCTGGAGTGGGCCTTGAACCCACAACCTTCTGACTCCGAGGTGAGAGTGCGACCCACTGAGCCCCGGCTCACACCTTCACGACATGCACAATCTCTTCATCTCACGCAGTTTATTTCTGTTGAATCTTATTTTTCGCCAGTCTGCCTGCACCAAAACAACAGGTGGCTGAAGAACAAGCAGCTTTGACAGGGAAAAATGCAACACAGGTCACCTGAGCAGCGATGTGACTATTTCAGGAGCTTGCTCTGTTTTCTGTCAGTGAATTAGCAGCAAAGGCTCCCTCACAGCCCAGTGCGGCACCGAGTCAGACAAACCCGTGTTAATCTCTTCCTGGCACCGAGCTCACTGCTCGTAGCCACACCATGACTCCCCTTCCTGATCGCCATCCAATGACACCGGCTTGAACGCAGGTGTCTGGACATTGGGCTCAGCTTCGGCTGTGACAGTGCTGCCTCCAAAGGTCACAGCCGCACAACACACTGTCTAAGCTCTAACACAGAGGACCATTGCCCCAAGATACCAGAGGGTTGGTGGCAATGTTCCCTCCAATTTCATTTGGCCCTGTACGGCCCCTTTAAGGTGCTGCGCAGGCCATTCAAAACACCACACACGTGCGGTTTATGTATTGAAAAGCCGGCTGTGCAGGTTCCCTGGAGCGCTGCACAGCTTACAGGGAACATTGGTTGCCGGTACTCATGGAACTGGACCCAGGTGCCTTAAAAACAGAACTAAACAAAATTCCCATCAAGAATTGTTTTGCCAGACGAGCCAAATAATTTCAACAAAGTTGTTGCGAATGTTTCCAATCCCAACAATCCCTCGAATTTACACTGGCTGCAGCTGGGCCCAATCGGCAATGGCCTCATGGCAGTGTGACCATAGCAACAGGAGGAGGCCATTCAACCTGCTCTGCCATTCAATCAGCTCATGGCTGATCTGGACCGCAACTCCATCGACCCACCTTCGCTCCATATCGCTTGATGGCCTTACCTGACAAAACTCTATCGCTCTCAGTATGGAAAGCTCCAATTGACCCCAGCCTTTCGGGGAAGAGTTTTCCAGATCTCTACTACCCTTTGTGTGAAAAAGTGCTTCCTGATTTTATTCCTGAAGGTTATGTCCCATTATTCTGGACTCCCCCCACCAGAGGAAATAGTTTCTCTCTATCCACCCGATCAAATCATTGTAACACCTCAATCAGATCATCCTCAATATTCTAAACTCAGAGAATACAAGCCAAGTTTATGCAAACTGTCCTCCTAATTTAACCCTCTAAACCCCGGGATCATTCTGGTGAATCTGCACTGCCCCCCCCTCCACAGCCAGTGTATCCTCCCTGAGGTGCGGGGCCCAGAACTGAACGCAGTGTCCAGATGGGGTCTGACCAGAACTCGGTACAACTGAAGCATCACTTCCTCCCCCAGGGATGGGGATCTTAGCTACAAGGACAGGTTGGAGAAGCTGGATTTGTTTTCATTAGAGCAAAGGAGGTTGAGGGGGTGATTTGATAGAGGTGTACAAGATTATGACGGGTTTGGATAGGCTAGACAGGGAAAGGCTGTTCCCACCAGTTGATGGTACAAGAACTAGGGGTCACAGGTTTAAGGTTTTGGGCAAGAGATACAGGGGGGACGTGAGGGAAAACTTTTTTACGTAGCGAGTGGTGAGGACCTGGAACTCGCTGCTGACGGAAGTGGTGGAAGCGGAGACACTCAATGTTTCCATGGGGAGACTGGATAGGCATTTGAGGGAAATAAACTTGCAGGGCTACGGGGATAGAGCGGGGGAATGGGACTGACTGGATTGCTCTACAGAGAGCCGGCACGGACTCGATGGGCCGAATGGCCTCCTTCTGTGCTGTTATGACTCTATGACTATGAAAATCCAACACTACATTAGCCTTTTTGAATGCCTTTTTTAGCTGTCCATTAGCTTTTGGTGATTTCTGTACCTGGACCCCTAAATCTCTCTGCTTTTCCATCATTTAGAAAATGCTCCTAATTAACTTACTGGGATCCAGAGTGGCTGACCTCACACTCCCCCACACTGAACTCCATCTGTCACTCCAATGGCTCACTCAATGCCCACGTCCCTTTGTAACGTGCTGCTCCCAGTTACAGAACTTACTGCACCTCCTAACTTACTGTCATCTGAAGACTTGGATATATAACTCTCTATTCCTTCATCAAAGTCATTAATAAATATGATGAAAAGCTGAGGCCCCCAGTATAGATCCCTGGGGAACACCACTCGTCACATCCCCACAATCAGAGTACACCCCTTTATCCCTAATCTCGGTCTCCTAACTGCCAACCAATTGCTAACTTAATGTAGACCACGTCATGCTAACAAACTCTAGCGCCTAGAAATTGGGTTGAGGCACCAAACTGGCGCCAAGTTCGCCTGGGCGCTGATTTTTGCGCTGCGTTGGGAGTAATACTGATCGCCAGAAATTCAGTTTCAGAAACCCTCGAGGAAGACGGGGCGAGGCTCGAGGCGCTCTGCGTCCCTCTTAGGGCGCTGAAACTGAATATCACAGCGCCACACGCTGCGGCACGACACGCTGCGGCACGACACGCTGCGGCACGGCACGCTGCGGTACTGCAGGCCTTCTTCCCATTGTTAAGGGGGAGGGGCCTGCAACAGCGTGATCCCCGATTGCGAGTGCCGCCAAAAGAGCCCGGCACCGAGAAGAAGTGCCGGGCTCTCGGGAAACAGCCGGCAATGCCGCGCGGGGGGGGGTCAGGAGCCCGGGGACGGAGGTGCTGGCAGGCGGCCGCCCCGCACCTCCACCTTAACTTGCGTCGCTGCCGGCACAGCAAGGCCTCGTGAACCGGGTGCGGGTAGCGAACAGCGCTACAGCAGCGTTCGCTACCAAATATCGCGAACGGGGCGCTGCGCACACCGATGACGTCATCGGTGGCAGCGCAGCGCAACAGGCCAGCGCCACCATTAGCACCCCTGTTGAATATCGCGGGAGGCGCAGCCAGTGGCGCCACAGCCACTGACTGCCTCTTTAGGCTACTCACCCAATTTCTCCCCCTAGATCTGTGCAGAGTTCACCAGATTCCTGGATCCCCGTACCACAGCCAATATCACACATGGTGAGACAAGCTTGTAATAGTGGCGAGAGACCTCTGCTCCCACTACTATGGTCAGTTTCATTGGAGTCAAAGCTTCCTCACAATGCTCAGCAAAAGTACAAATGCTCTATAACTAGTGAGTAAAGTGGAGGGACCGAGACACAGAAAGGGTGAGCAAAAGCGAAACGTGGGCTGTTTCTGCAGAGAGTGTAATTGAACCACCTGCAACAAAGCTGTACAAGGTCTGATGTACCTTCAAAGTGAACAGCACTCCACTGCAGTACTGAGGGAGTGCTGCACGGTCGGAGGTGCTGTCTTTAGGATAAGGTGGTAAACCGAGGCCCCATCTGCCTTCTCTGAGGGATGTAAAAGATCCCATGGCACTTGAAGAGGAGCAGCAGTGCTCTCCCCAGTGACCTGGCCAACATTTACACCGCAACCATCATCACAAAAGCAGATTATCTGGTCATTATCACATTGTTGTTTGTGGGAGCTTGCTGTGCACAAAGTGGTTGCTGCGTTTCCTACATTACAACAGTGACGACAGTTCAAACAATGCTTCATTGGCTGTGAGTCGTTTTGGGATGTCCTGAGAACATGAAAAGTGCTATGTAAATGCAAGTTCTTTCTTTTTAAAGATAGATCAACTCCAAAACACAAACACTCAGGTACAGCATGTCTGAGTCGGACTCCTTGCAGAACAAAAGACCACCACATTTTAACTGGATCCAATGTGCAACCTAGATCTTTGAAAGAGAGGAGAGGGGCTGAGAGGAGGGGGCATCACGTCGAGGCAGCAACGTGGTGAGGATGAATGGGCAACATAGCGATGGGGCAGTGCGGTGAGCCTGGTTTGGGGAGGGGGGCATGGAGAGGGGGGGGGAAAGGGGGCATGGAGGGGTGGGGGGGAAAGAGGGCAGGGGGGAGAGGGGGGCATGGGGGGCAGAGGGGGCATGGGGGGGAGAGGGGGCATGGGGGGGAGAGGGGGCATGGGGGGAGAGGGCGGCATGGGGGGAGAGGGCGGCATGGGGGGAGAGGGCGGCATGGGGGGGAGAGGGCGGCATGGGGGGGAGAGGGCGGCATGGGGGGGAGAGGGCGGCATGGGGGGGAGAGGGGGGCATGGGGGGGAGAGGGGGGCATGGGGGGAGAGGGGGGCATGGGGGGGAGAGGGGGGCATGGGGGGGAGAGGGGGGCATGGGGGGGAGAGGGGGGCATGGGGGGAGAGGGGGGCATGGGGGGAGAGGGGGGCATGGGGGGAGAGGGGGGCATGGGGGGAGAGGGGGGCATGGGGGGAGAGGGGGGCATGGGGGAGAGGGGGGCATGGGGGGAGAGGGGGGCATGGGGGGAGAGGGGGGCATGGGGGGAGAGGGGGGCATATGGGGGAGAGGGGGGCATGGGGGAGAGGGGGGCATGGGGGAGAGGGGGCATGGGGGAGAGGGGGGCATGGGGGAGAGGGGGCATGGGGGAGAGGGGGGCATGGGGGAGAGGGGGGCATGGGGGAGAGGGGGGCATGGGGGAGAGGGGGGCATGGGGGAGAGGGGGGCATGGGGGAGAGGGGGCATGGGGGAGAGGGGGGCATGGGGGAGAGGGGGGCATGGGGGAGAGGGGGCATGGGGGAGAGGGGGGCATGGGGGAGAGAGGGGGGCATGGGGGAGAGAGGGGGGCATGGGGGAGAGAGGGGGGCATGGGGGAGAGAGGGGGGCATGGGGGAGAGAGGGGGGCATGGGGGAGAGAGGGGGGCATGGGGGGAGGGGGGCATGGGGGGAGAGAGGGGCATGGGGGGAGGGGGGCATGGGGGGAGAGGGGGGCATGGGGGGAGAGTGGGGGGAGAGGGGGGCATGGGGGGAGAGGGGGGCATGGGGGGGAGAGGGGGGCATGGGGGGGAGAGAGGGGCATGGGGGGAGAGGGGGGCATGGGGGAGAGGGGGGCATGGGGGAGAGGGGGCATGGGGGAGAGGGGGCATGGGGGAGAGGGGGCATGGGGGAGAGGGGGGCATGGGGGGAGAGGGGGGCATGGGGGGAGAGGGGGGCATGGGGGGAGAGGGGGGCATGGGGGGGAGAGGGGGGCATGGGGGGGAGAGGGGGGCATGGGGGGGGAGAGGGGGGCATGGGGGGGAGAGGGGGGCATGGGGGGAGAGGGGGGCATGGGGGGAGAGGGGGGCATGGGGGGAGAGGGGGGCATGGGGGGAGAGGGCGGCATGGGGGGGAGAGGGGGGCATGGGGGAGAGAGGGGGGCATGGGGGGGAGAGGGGGGCATGGGGGGGGAGAGGGGGGCATGGGGGGGGAGAGGGGGGCATGGGGGGGGAGAGGGGGGCATGGGGGGGAGAGGGGGGCATGGGGGGGAGAGGGGGGCATGGGGGGGAGAGGGGGGCATGGGGGGGAGAGGGGGGCATGGGGGAGAGGGGGGCATGGGGAGAGGGGGGCATGGGGAGAGGGGGGCATGGGGAGAGGGGGGCATGGGGGGAGAGGGGGGCATGGGGGAGAGGGGGGCATGGGGGAGAGGGGGCATGGGGAGAGGGGGCATGGGGAGAGGGCATGGGGAGAGGGGGCATGGGGGAGAGGGGGCATGGGGGAGAGGGGGCATGGGGGAGAGGGGGCATGGGGGAGAGGAGGCATGGGGAGAGGGGGCATGGGGAGAGGGGGCATGGGGAGAGGGGGCATGGGGAGAGGGGGCATGGGGAGAGGGGGCATGGGGAGAGGGGGCATGGGGAGAGGGGGCATGGGGGAGAGGGGGCATGGGGAGAGGGGGCATGGGGGAGAGGGGGCATGGGGGAGAGGGGGCGGCATGGGGGGGAGAGGGGGCATGGGGGGGAGAGGGGGCATGGGGGGGAGAGGGGGGCATGGGGGGGAGAGGGGGGCATGGGGGGGAGAGGGGGGCATGGGGGGGAGAGGGGGGCATGGGGGGAGAGGGAGGCATGGGGGGAGAGGGAGGCATGGGGGGAGAGGGAGGCATGGGGGGAGAGGGGGGCATGGGGGGAGAGGGGGGCATGGGGGGAGAGGGGGGCATGGGGGGGAGAGGGGGGCATGGGGGGGAGAGGGGGGCATGGGGGGGAGAGGGGGGCATGGGGGGGAGAGGGGGGCATGGGGGGGAGAGGGGGGCATGGGGGGAAGAGGGGGGCATGGGGGGGGAAGAGGGGGGCATGGGGGGGAGAGAGGGGCATGGGGGGGAGAGAGGGGCATGGGGGGAGAGAGGGGCATGGGGGGAGAGGGGGGCATGGGGGAGAGAGCTGCATGCAGAATTCTGTACAAGTATCCTCCGGACTCAAAGGAAAACCGTAAACAATGCATGCAGGGCAGAACTAGGCCAATATCCATTAATAATCACTATCCAAAAAAGAGCCACCAAATTTTGGAAACACCTAGAAATGAGCAACCCCCAATGCTATCATTACGAAGCCCTGAAATGCCAAGAGAGGACCATAAAGAATACCCTCAGTCAACTAGTCCTGGGACTCAGTGAAGTAACTACTAACACTACTAACAATAACCAGCCCCAGGACAGTGACAGCGTAACACAAAGAATTCGACCCAACACAATCTTCGCTAAGCAAAAGGAAAAATATGTCATATTGGGCAGAAACAACAAAAACCCAAAACAAACTCAATTGCTACTTGGCCCTAAACAGACAATACAACATGGCTGATTACCTGACCAGGGTAAAGGATAGCAAAATGAGAAAAACCTGGACAATGTACAGACTTAGTGAACATAGCCTGGCGATCGAAAAAGGTAGACACAGGCAGACCCGGCTACCAAGAGAGGACAGGATATGCTCTCACTGCAGTCAGGGAGTGGTGGAGACAGAGATACACTTCCTCACAGCGTGTAGAAAATATCAGGGCATAAGGGAGAATTTCTACCCAAAATTCACAAAAATATGCCCGGAATTCAGAAATTTCAATGACGACCAAAAACTCCCATACCTACTAGGGGAAGAGAGAAATTGTGTAACCTTAGCGGCACACTATGTTACAGCTTGCCATAAACAGAGGGACAACCACGAAATATAAGAAAAGAGTATATACAAATTATATGAATGTATATATATTTATTCACTCAGGGATATATCTGTTTGTACACTGTATGGATAGATCTGTATTTTTGTGTACAACCATGAATGTTTTTCGATGCTTTGGCAACATAAGATGTACCTTGTCACGCCAATAAAGCGATTTGAATTGAATTGAGAGAGGGGCATGGCGGGGGGGGGGGGGGAGAGGGGGGCATGGCGGGGGGGGGGAGAGGGGGGCATGGGGGGGGGAAATGGGGGGGGAGAGGGTGGCATGGGGGGGGGGGGAGAGGGGGGCATGGGGGGGGGGGAGAGGGGGGCATGGGGGGGGGGAGAGGGGGGCATGGGGGGGGGGGGGGAGAGGGGGGCATGGGGGGGGGGGAGAGGGGGGGGGAAATGGGGGGGGGAGAGGGGGGCATGGGGGGGGGAAATGGGGGGGGGGAGAGGGGGGCATGGGGGGGGAGAGGGGGGCATGGGGGGGAGGGTGGCATGGGGGAAGTGGGGGCATGGGGGGGAGAGGGGGGCATGGGGGGGGGGAGAGGGGGGGTCTCTGCCGGCGGGCCGGGGAGCGCAGGCCGCACCGGGAACATTCGGGCTCCGGGTCCCGGGTCTGGGCCTCTCACACGGCGCGGAACCGCCAGGCGCCGAGGGCAGGCCCGGGCCGGGGGCTCCCGCTTACCTCGGAGCCGATCATGTACCACTCGCCCGCCTCCTCCAGCTGGAACTTCAGCGGCTTCTGCCCGAAGGTTTTGCTCGCCGCCATTCTCACCCGCCCGCCACTGCGCATGCGCCACATCTAGCCGGGCCGCGGCTTCCAGCGGCAAACATCCCAGCACAGCTCAAAACAGCCCAGCACAGCCCAAAACAAACCAGCACATCCCAGCACAGCTCAAAACATCCCAGCACAGCTAAAAACATCCCAGCCAAGCCCAAAACATCCCAGCACAGCTCAAAACATCCCAGCACAGCCCAGCACCGCTCAAAACATCCCAGCACAGCCCAGCACAGCTCAAAACATCCCAGCACAGCCCAGCACAGCTCAAAACATCCCAGAACAGCTCAAAACATCCTAGCAAATCCCAGCACAGCTCAAAACATCCCAGCACAGCTCAAAACATTCCAGCACATCAAAGCACAGCTCAAAACATCCCAGCAAAGCTCAAAACATCCCAGCACAGCCCAGCACAGCTCAAAACATCCCAGCACAGCCCAAAACATCCCAGCACAGCCCAGCACAGCCCAAAACATCCCAGCACAGCCCAGCACAGCACAAGACATCCCAGCACAGCTCAAAACATCCCAGCACATCCCAGCACAGCTCAAAACATCCCAGCACAGCCCAAAACAAACCAGCACAGCCCAGCACAGCTCAAAACATCCCAGCAAAGCCCAGCACAGCTCAAAACATCCCAGCACAGCTCAAAACATCCCAGCACATCCCAGCACAGCTCAAAACATCCCAGCACAGCTCAAAACACCCCAGCACATCCCAGCACAGCTCAAAACATCCCAGCACAGCCCAGCACAGCTCAAAACATCCCAGCACAGCCCAAAACATCCCAGCACAGCCCAAAACATCCCAGCACAGCCCAGCACAGCTCAAAACATCCCAGCACAGCTCAAAACATCCCAGCACAGCTCAAAACATCCCAGCACAGCTCAAAACAAACCAGCACATCCCAGCACAGCTCAAAACATCCCAGCACAGCCCAAAACATCCCAGCACAGCTCAAAACATCCCAGCACAGCCCAAAACATCCCAGCACAGCTCAAAACATCCCAGCACAGCCCAGCACAGCTCAAAATATCCCAGCACAGCCCAGCACAGCTCAAAACATCCCAGCACAGCCCAGCACAGCTCAAAACATCCCAGCACTGCTCAAAACATCCCAGCACAGCCAAGCACAGCTCAAAACATCCCAGCACATCCCAGCACAGCTCAAAACATCCCAGCACGGCCCAAAACAAACCAGCACATCCCAGCACAGCTCAAAACATCCCAGCACATCCCAGCACAGCTCAAAACATCCCAGCACAGCCCAGCACAGCTCAAAACATCCCAGCACAGCCGAAAACATCCCAGCACAGCTCAAAACATCCCAGCACAGCTCAAAATATCCCAGCACAGCTCAAAACATCCCAGCACAGCTCAAAACATCCCAGCACAGCCCAAAACATCCCAGCACAGCTCAAAACATCCCAGCACAGCACAGCACAGCTCAAAATATCCCAGCACAGCCCAGCACAGCCCAAAACAAACCAGCACATCCCAGCACAGCTCAAAACATCCCAGCACAGCTCAAAACATCCCAGCACAGCTCAAAACATCCCAGCCCAGCCCAAAACATCCCAGCACAGCTCAAAACATCCCAGCACAGCCCAGCACCGCTCAAAACATCCCAGCACAGCCCAGCACAGCTCAAAACATCCCAGCACAGCCCAGCACAGCTCAAAACATCCCAGCACAGCTCAAAACATCCTAGCAAATCCCAGCACAGCTCAAAACATCCCAGCACAGCTCAAAACATCCCAGCACATCAAAGCACAGCTCAAAACATCCCAGCACATCCCAGCACAGCTCAAAACATCCCAGCACAGCCCAGCACAGCTCAAAACATCCCAGCACAGCCCAAAACATCCCAGAACAGCCCAGCACAGCCCAAAACATCCCAGAACAGCCCAGCACAGCACAAGACATCCCAGCACAGCTCAGCACAACTCAAAACATCCCAGCACATCCCAGCACAGCTCAAAACATCCCAGCACAGCCCAAAACAAACCAGCACAGCTCAAAACATCCCAGCACAGCCCAGCACAGCTCAAAACATCCCAGCACAGCTCAAAACATCCCAGCACAGCTCAAAACATCCCAGCCCAGCCCAAAACATCCCAGCACAGCTCAAAACATCCCAGCACAGCCCAGCACCGCTCAAAACATCCCAGCACTGCCCAGCACAGCTCAAAACATCCCAGCACAGCTCAAAACATCCCAGCACAGCTCAAAACATCCTAGCAAATCCCAGCACAGCTCAAAACATCCCAGCACAGCTCAAAACATCCCAGCACATCAAAGCACAGCTCAAAACATCCCAGCACATCCCAGCACAGCTCAAAACATCCCAGCACAGCCCAGCACAGCTCAAAACATCCCAGCACAGCCCAAAACATCCCAGAACAGCCCAGCACAGCCCAAAACATCCCAGCACAGCCCAGCACAGCACAAGACATCCCAGCACAGCTCAGCACAACTCAAAACATCCCAGCACATCCCAGCACAGCTCAAAACATCCCAGCACAGCCCAAAACAAACCAGCACAGCTCAAAACATCCCAGCACAGCCCAGCACAGCTCAAAACATCCCAGCACAGCTCAAAACATCCCAGCACATCCCAGCACAGCTCAAAACATCCCAGCACAGCTCAAAACATCCCAGCACATCCCAGCACAGCTCAAAACATCCCAGCACAGCCCAGCACAGCTCAAAACATCCCAGCGCAGCCCAAAACATCCCAGCACAGCCCAGCACAACCCAAAACATCCCAGCACA
This sequence comes from Somniosus microcephalus, assembly GCF_052327205.1. Classification (NCBI taxonomy): domain Eukaryota; kingdom Metazoa; phylum Chordata; class Chondrichthyes; order Squaliformes; family Somniosidae; genus Somniosus; species Somniosus microcephalus. The sequence continues at coordinate 81,557,635 of NC_141005.1, read as the reverse complement.
GCCCAGCACAGCTCAAAACATCCCAGCACAGCTCAAAACATCCCAGCACAGCCCAGCACAGCTCAAAACATCCCAGCACAGCTCAAAACATCCCAGCACTGCCCAGCACAGCTCAAAAATCCCAGCACAGCCCAAAACAAACCAGCACATCCCAGCACAGCTCAAAACATCCCAGCACAGCCCAAAACATCCCAGCACAGCTCAAAACATCCCCGCACATCCCAGCACAGCTCAAAACATCCCAGCACAGCTCAAAACATCCCAGCACAGCCCAAAACATCCCAGCACAGCTCAAAACATCCCAGCACAGCCCAGCACAGCTCAAAATATCCCAGCGCAGCCCAGCACAGCTCAAAACATCCCAGCACAGCCCAGCACAGCTCAAAACATCCCAGCACTGCTCAAAACATCCCAGCACAGCCAAGCACAGCTCAAAACATCCCAGCACATCCCAGCACAGATCAAAACATCCCAGCACAGCTCAAAACATCCCAGCACATCTCAAAACATCCCAGCACAGCCCAAAACAAACCAGCACATCCCAGCACAGCTCAAAACATCCCAGCACATCCCAGCACAGCTCAATACATCCCAGCACAGCCCAGCACAGCTCAAAACATCCCAGCACAGCCCAAAACATCCCAGCACAGCTCAAAACAGCCCAGCACAGCCTAGCACAGCTCAAAATATCCCAGCACAGCCCAGCACAGCTCAAAACATCCCAGCACAGCTCAAAACATCCCAGCACAGCCCAAAACATCCCAGCACAGCTCAAAACATCCCAGCACAGCCCAGCACAGCTCAAAACATCCCAGTACAGCCCAGCACAGCTCAAAACATCCCAGCACAGCCCAGCACAGCTCAAACATCCCAGCACAGCTCAAAACATCCCAGCACAGCCAAGCACAGCTCAAAATATCCCAGCACAGCCCAGCACAGCTCAAAACATCCCAGCACAGCCCAGCACAGCTCAAAACATCCCAGCACAGCTCAAAACATCCCAGCACAGCTCAAAACATCCCAGCACATCCCAGCACAGCTCAAAACATCCCAGCACAGCTCAAAACATCCCAGCACAGCCCAACACAGCTGAAAACATCCAAGCACAGCCCAATGCAGCTCAAAACATCCCAGCACAGCCCAGCACAGCTCAAAACATCCCAGCACAGCCCAGCACAGCCCAACACAGCCCCAGCACAGCCCCAGCACAGCACAACACAGCTCAAAACAACCCAGCACAGCCCCAGCACAGCACAGTACAGCCCAGCACAGCCCAACCCAGCCCAAAACAGCCCCAGCACAGCCCAACACAGGCCCAGCACAGCCCCAGCACAGCCCAACACAGCCCCAGCACAGCCCCAGCACAGCCCAACCCAGCCCAAAACAGCCCCAGCACAGCCCAACACAGCCCAGCACAGCCCAACAGGATCCAGTATAGCCCAACAGGACTTCGCATGACCCAACAGGACCCAGCACAATCCCAACACAACCCAACAGAACCAAGCACAGCCCCCTCCCCAAAACAGATCAACAGGGCCCAGCTTAATCCATCCCCAGCACAGCCCACAGTTCCCAGCACAACCCCCCAGCACAGCCCAGCACTACAGAGAATCTGTTTTTAGTGATGTTGTTTGAGCGATAAATATATGGCCAGAACCCCAGGGGGAATGCCCCAGCTTTTCTTCGAATGACGTCACCTCCTACAGTGCAGCACTCCCTCAGGACTGCAATGCATGTCAGCCTGGATTATATGCTCAAGTCTCTGGAGTGGGGCTTGACCCACAACCTACTGACTCAGAGGAGAAAGTGCTACCATTGAGCCAGGGCTGAAACCAACTATGGCCTAACCAGAGGATGGGAAGCCGGACAGGAAAGTGTTGGAATAGTCATGGTGGTGACAAAGGCATGGATGAAGGTTTCAGCAGCAGATGAGCTGAGACAGGGGCGAAGATGGCGATATTACGAAGGTAGAAGTAGGCGGTCTTTGTGATGGAGTGGATCTGGGTTTGCAAGCTCAGCTCAGGTCAGACAGGTTGCGAACGGACTGGTTCAGTCTCAGACAGTGGCCAGGGAGGGTGATGGAGTCGGTGGCTGGGGAGCAGAGTTTGTGACGGGGCCCGAAGACAACAGCTTCGCTCTTCCCAAAATGCTTTGTCTTTTTTTTTATTGGAGGAAATTGCAGCTCATCCAAGACTGGATGTCGGACAAACAGCGTGACAACACAGAGGGTATGGAAGGGTCGAGAGAGGTGGTGGTGAGGTAGAGCGTACATATGGAACCTGACCCCAAGGGATAGCATGTAAATGAGAAAGAGGAGAACCAGCCACACAGTTTGCGCTTGAAGGGGGATAAATTCAAAACTAATTATATCAGTGAACGAGTGGTCAATCTATGGAAAAGACTTACTAGGGAGACAGTGGAAGAGAATAGTGTTGATCCATTCAAATGCAAATTAGATAGATTTCTTTCAGCAAAGAACACTATGGGATCCAGTATATGAGTAATTTGAGACATGACATGTGAGTGTGGCATGCTCGGGAGGAACAGGTGACTGGACCTATGGTTCCCAAAGCTCTCCACCACTGATGTTTCCTCACCTCATGACTGGGTCTGTTGTGGACTCATTGATAGAGATCAGTCAACAGCTCCATTATCGTTGGACCATGCGACTACCAGGGTGGTAGAAGGCGAACTAGATGGACCTTGATCTTTATTCGTCTGGCAATTCCTATGTTCCTAGGCCCCCTAATTATTGAATCCCCTACAACTACCACATTATGCTTCCTCATCTCTTCCCTTTGGACAGCCTCCTGCTCCAAGGTGCCATGGTTAGCATTCTGGCTGTCCTTCCAACATTCTTTATCCTTATCCTCAAACAGGAAGTACATTGTGCCTGTTGGATAGGATCAGTTTATGCAGATCCTCATTCTCTATCTCACCTGGGTTCCCCTTACTCTGTAGACTATCGCTCACACCAACCCCGTTCTGATCCTGCACCTCTCTACAAGTTATGACCAAGGTCTGGAGCAAACTGTCCTGATACTCCTTTTAAATACTTCCTGCCTCAAGCTTACACAAACCCCTGCAAGTATTGAAGGCAAAAATGAGCACCTCGTTCCCCTTCTGCACCAAATTCCCGCACTCACCAAATTCTCAACTTCCCACTCTGTTTATGTTGCACTCAGTTCATGTTGCGATTTGTGCCTCAGCTCTAGTGATAGACTTCAAGAGGACATAGACAGGCTGGTGGAGTGGGCGGACATGTGGCAGATGAAATTCAATGCAGAAAAGTGTGAGACGATACATTTTGTTAGGAAGAACAAGGAGAGACAATACAAGCTAAAAACGGTACAATTTTAAACGGGGTGCAGGAAGAGAGAGATCTGGGGGTATTTGTCCACAAATCTTTGAAGGTGGCAGAATGGTTAACAAAGCAGTTAATAACGCATCTGGGATCCTGGGCTTTATAAACAGAGGCAGAGAGTACACAAGCCAGGAGGTTACACTAAACCAATATAAAACACTAGTTCAGCCCCAACTGGATTATTGTGTCCAATTCTGGGCACCACACTATAGGAAGGATGTGAAGGACTTAGAGAGGGTGCAGAAGAGATTTACTAGAATGGTTCCAGGGATGAGGGACTTCAGTTATGTGGAGAGACTGGAGAAGCTGGGCTTGTTCTCCTTGGAGCAGAGAAGGTTAAGAGGAGATTTGATCGAGGTGTAAAATCATGAGCGATTTAGACAGAGTAAATAAAGAGAAACTGTTTCCAATGGCTGAAGGGTCGGTAACCCAAGGGCACAGATTTAAGGTGATTGGCAAAAGAAACAGAGGCAACAGGAGGAAAAACTTTTTTATGCAACGAGTGGTTAGGATTTGGAATGCGCTGCCTGATAGGGTGGTGGATACAGATTCAATAGTGGCCTTCAAAAGGGAATTGGATAAATACTTGAAGGAGAAAAAATTGCAGGGGTATGGGGAAAGAGCGGGGAAGTGGGATTAACTGGATTGCTCTTCGAAAGAGCCGGCGCAGACTCAATGGGCCGAATGGGCTCCTTCTGTGCTGTACTGTTCTATGATTCTGTGAAAAGACCAAGGATAGATACCTGGGCGTCTCGGGAAGTGACGGTGCAGGTGTGGTAGGTGAAACCATTGGTAGAGATGCTCTGGCTACAATCAGATAGGTAAGAGTTAAACCTAACGGGGCAGTACCACTGATTTGTAAAATGGAGGAGCAGCGTCGAGGAGGATGGTGTGGTCAACCGTGTCAAAGGCTGCAGAGTAGTCGAAGAGGATGAGGAGGGAGAGTGCACCGTGGTCACAGTCATAGAGAATGTCATCAGCAACCAGCAGCAACCAGCAGCAACCAGCAGCAAGGGAACATACAAACAGGAGTAGGCCATTCAGTCTCTCGAGCCGGTTCTGCCATTCAATGAGATCATGTCTGATCTGTATCTTAACTCCGCCTGCCTGCCTTAGTCCTTAACCCTTGCCAAACAAAACTCTATGGGAGAGAAATTCGGTGTCGCCCCGTTTGGGGCGCAATTATCGGCCAGGCACAAAGTTTAGTGCCTGGCGCTAATTATCGCCTCCGACTGCAAACTTGGCCTCTATCGCCCCTGGAGGTGATTGGAGCGCTAAATCAGGCGCTTCACACCTGTCTTAAGGCGCAAAGGCCGAGGAGCGAGGCACTAACTCAGAGCGCGGGCGAAGCTCAGGTGATGTCAGTCAGCAATGGAACACAGACACACTGGCACCGGTCAGTTCTTAAAGGGGAGGGTCGATCTTGCTCTCCATCCACACCCTGCTCATTGCAGCCTTGAATCTCGGCCTGGAGAGACCTCAACCTCAAAGCTGCTGCAAAGGACTATGGAGGGGGCCAGGGTACAAGCACTGCGTTTCAGCGACTGGGCTTTGGTGGCTCTGGTTGGCGCAGTGGAGCGCCGAAGATCAATACTGTACCCAGAGAGTGGCAGGAGGCCATTGCCCTGCGACTATAGAAGAGTTTGGAGGGAAGTGGCTCATCACGCCTCCTCCAGGAGCCTGGTGCCCAGGACCCATACACAATGTCAGAAAAAATTCACCGACCTCACTCGGGTTGGCAGGGTGAGTGGCTGCTTTTCAATACCTCTCCATCCCTCCATCTCAGCCTCACTCTATGGCCAGAGGGTGTAAAAACCCCAAATGCCCAACACTCATCCAAGGCCTATGGCCATCTCACAAAACACACACGAACATTCCACACCTTGCATATATTAAGGGCTATTCAACTATGGGAGGCACATCAGGCAAGCACATGGCTGCACATTCACTCAGAAGCTGTCCTTTTTCTTGCAGGCTAAGCTATCTCATAACAGGCGCCAGCAGCAACGCATGGGAGGAGGGCCGGCTGAGCTGCCGACCCTCAGCGATTTGGAGGCGTGCATCCACAGGATCATTGCCAGCCAGGTAATGGGTGCCGTGGCCGCTGGAGAGGTCGACCCCCTTGGGGACAGCAATGGTATGTTCATCAGCTTTCTCTCCTCTCTCATTCCTCTTGGCCCTCATAACACCAGCCTTTTACACTTTCAATCCAACTTACTAAATATCTCCAGTCCTTGCGCCCTTACTGTCCCCCTGTCCTGACGCTAAAGCCACTCTTGTACCTCCCTGCTTTCAGATGGTGAACCACCAGCTGAGGAGATGGGCCCTCAACCAACCAGTGGCAGCGACGCCCCAGACGAGAAGGAAGAGGAAGCCGGAGCCTCACCGCCAGCGTCTCCCGAGGGAGCCCATGCCCACACTGGGACCACGTCTTCCCTGGAGGGGAGCAGGGGGGAAGGGTCTGATGAGGATGAAGCTCCGGGACCCAGCAGGCTGCAGCAATGCCATGGGGGTAGGGAAGCTCGGGGGCCATCTCCCCGGAGGGCGAGTATGCCATCGAGTCCTGCTGCACTGGACGCAGAGGAGGAGCGCGCCATCGCGGAAATGAATAGCCAGACCTTGAGCATGCACACTGAGCTCATGGGTGCAATGGCAAGGGTGCCCGAAAGCATTGATGGACTGGACCACATTACGGAGGAGCAGTAGGGTGGGAAGGGAGGGAAGTGCGCAGGGGATGGAGATCACCCTCGAAGGGCAAACAGTAGGCCTAAATAAATGGTGGGAATGTTTTTACTAAAGGCCAAGGTTCGTCTGATAACATTTGTTTAGTGTTTTGGCCATTATCTCCAGCTTGTGAGAACCAGTTATGTTAATTCATGATTTGTTGTGTTTGTTTCTATTAGTTTGTCCTGAATAAGTGACACACACAGAGTTTGTTGAATAAAAAAGTTGTTGTATTCAAAATGTACATGTTTGGCCTTTGGAATCATTCCAGCTTTGGCCGGCAATAGGGGTTTTGGATTGCTTTCCATGATGTTCTCCATGCCAGAAGCCATTTTCTCAGTAGGGGCCTAGAAGCGGCTTGTTATCAGCCATTCACGGACGGCCCTTGCAGTGGCAACATTGTGGACCTCCCTCCCGCCTTGGTGCTGCTGCTGATCATCCACCTCATCCTCCTCCTCATCCTCCTCTTCATCCTCCTCCTCCTCAGGTGGTGCACCAATCCCTGGTGACATTGGCTGGGTCCTGAGGATTGCCAGGTTATGAAGAATGCAGCATACAACTATGAAGAGGGAGACTCACTCAGGAGAGCACTGCAAGGCTCCTCCTGAATGGTCCAGACAGCGGAACCGTTGCTTGATCACGCCGATCGTCTGCTCAGTGATGTTCCTGGTGGCGAGATGGCTCTCGTTGTACCGCAGCTCAGCAGGGGTGTTGGGGTTACAGAGCGGTGTCATCAGCCAGGTGCAGAGTGGATAACCCTTGTCCCCGAGGAGCCAACCACTTGGCTGATGCGGTGCCTGGAAAAGGTCTGGCACACCAGTCTGGCGCAGGATGAAAGCATCGTGGCTGCTGCCAGGATAGTGGGCATTGGCAGCGAGTATCAGCTGTCTGTGGTCACAGACCAACTGAACATTTAAGAAGTGGTAGCCCTTGCGGTTTCGAAAAACCTCTGCATTCTCATGTGGTGCCCGCAATGCCACATGCATGCAGTCAATGGCGCCCTGCACCATGGGGAAGCCCGCTATCCTAGCAAAGCCAAATGCGTGTTCATGCTGTTTGGCCCGGGTCATCGGGAAAGAGATGTACTGGCGTCTCCTTTTATACAGGGCATTTGTCACCTCCCGGATACAGCAATGGACCGTGAACTGGGAGATATTGGCGATGCCCCCAGTAGCTGCTTGAAAGCTGGTGACCTTCACTGCCACTGACAGAGACGTCCTGGTCCTCAGTTGAGGCTGGAGATCTGGCTGCAGCAGGTGGCAGAGCTCAGTGACCACCACCTTGCTGAAGCGCAGCCTGCGCAAACACTGCCCCTCAGACAAATGAATGTAGGAGAATTGTTCCCGGAATACCCTGGGAGGGTAAGGTCTCCTGTGCAGAGGTCTGTTGGCCCTCCTCCCTCTGGCCATGTTTGCCACTCTCCCTCTGCGTCTCTGATGCCTCCGATTCTGCAGGTGCAGGATGATGCCCCGATTCAGTGCAGCCCCACAGTCTCTTGACAATCGAAGTAATAAAAGTCAAATCCAAAAGAACCTGCAAAGTGCTGCTCAGGACCCAAAACTCCTTCACACAACGTTGACTCTCTCAGAATCTCTCTCTCTCTCTCCACTCTCTCAGAATGAGTGGCTCCTTCACACAACATTGACTCTCTCAGAATCTCTCTCTCTCTCTCCACTCTCTCAGAATGAGTGGCTCCTTCACACAACGTTGACTCTCTCAGAATCTCTCTCTCTCTCTCCACTCTCTCAGAATGAGTGGTGCAAAAATGTCTCCCACAAAAAAAGGCAGGAAGAGGACACCTTTAATTAGCGCTCCCCCAGCCCCTTCCCGACTGCAAAACATTCCACTCTCCCTGTCGTTGCTAGTGGAAAAGAAGGGGGCGCCACTCAATATCCGGTCCGGGGCACCAATGGGGCGTTCCACACTCGACTGACGTCACGATCTGCCGGCACAGGAGTTTGTGGCGGTAGAGTTTAGCGCCGCCGCAAAACCTCTGGTCAATTCCGCGAGCAGCGCCTCCCATTAGCGCCTCCCTCTTAGGGCGCTAACGGGAGGCGCTAATCAACCGAAATTTTCCCCCTATCAATCTCAGTTTTGAAATTTTCAGTTGACCCCAGCCTCAACAGCTTTTTGGGGAGAGAGTTGGTGAATTCCACTACCCTTTGTGTGAAGATGTGCTTCCTGACATCACCCTGAACGGCCTGGCTCTAATTTTAAGGTTCTGCCCCCTTGTCCTGGACTCCCCCCACCAGAGGAAATAATTCTCTCTACCGACCCAATCAAATCATTCAATCATCTTAAACATCTCAATTAGATCGCCCCTTAATCGCCTATACTCAAGTTAATACAAGCCTAGTCTATGGAACCTTTAACCCTTTAAACCCCGGTATCATTCTGGTGAATCTGGGCTGCCCCCCCCAGTTCCAAGGCCAGTATCTCCTTCCTGGGGTGCGGGGCCCAGAACTGAACGCAGTGTCCAGATGGGATCTGACCAGAGCTTTAACAACAGTAGCAGAACTTCCACCTCTTTGTGTTCCAGCCCTCAAGATAAAGGCCAACATTCCATTAGCCTTTTTAATTATTTTTTGTACCTGTCCACTAGTTTTTAGTGATTTCTGTACATGGACCCTAAATCTCTCTGCTCCTCCACAGTTCCCAGCTTCTCACCATTTAGAAAATGTTCCTATTGGTCTTCCTTGGGTCCAAAGTGGATGACCTCAGGCTTCCCCACGTGAAACTCCATCTGTCACAGTTTTGTCCACTCACTGAATCTCTCAATGTCCCTTTGCAACTTTCTGCTCCCCTCTACACTATTTACTGTGCCACCTAATTTCATGTTGTCAGTGTTAAGTCCGTGAATGATTGAGACACGAACTAGCAGGAGTGAAAACAAACAGATCTTTACTGTTGAAAGGCAATAACGAAACTAAACAACAGAGGCTCTCTAGCGCCTTTTATACAGGGGTGGTCACTGCCGGTACTGCAGTCTGAGACCAGTTATTCTCTTAAAGGTACATACACAACAATTCCTCCCCTTTTAGATAAACAGTACATAACATTCATTTAACAACTAAATGATAACGAATTACAATCACAATTACTGTTGCTAGATACATTGGTTAAGTTTAAGCAATTATAAGTTCAGTCTTTGAGGAGGCTTCCTGATTCTGTCTGGATAACGCCTCTTTGGGGTATCAGGTTCTTCTGGCAATGTTGAGTCGGAATCAATGTCGTTGTTTGGTTCATCTGCTTCCAATATTACCGGTTCTGCGGTAGCTGCAATTGGAACGTCGATTTCATTACCAGGTGTATCAGATCGTGGTGTGGAGTTGACGTTTTCCAGTGACTCTAGAATCTGGTCAGCATGGCGTCTTACAATGCTCTCCCCAACGTCCACGGTATACATGAGAGGTCCTTGTCGTGTACAAATCGTTCCTGGTTGCCATTTCTCAGTGCGGTAGTCCCGGGCCAAAACTGGTTGACCTATCTTAAAACTCCTGGTCGGCCTTTCATTCATATTCTGAAACTGCCTGTTCTCCACATCTCTTCGGACGTTTGGCTTAACCAAATCCAAGCGGCATCGTAGTCTTCGATTGAAGAACATCATGGCTGGAGTTTGGCATGTGTCGCATTCCGGTAGGCAAACAAGAAGTTGTCCACCTTGTGTTGTAGGGGTATATCTTCATTACACATTGCCTTAATAGCCTTCTTGAATGTTTGGACAAACCTCTCAGCCAATCCATTAGTGGCTGGATGATATGGGGCAGATGTGTAATGCTTAACACCATTGTTCTTTAAGAACCTCCGGGGAGAGCAGCAGCGGAGGAGGAGCCCGGCTTGAAAACCGGCGGCAGCTACAAGGCCCGACCAGTTCGGGGGAGAGCAGCAGCGGAGGAGGAGCCCGGCTTGAAAACCGGCGGCAGCTACAAGGCCCGACCAGTTCGGGGGAGAGCAGCAGCGGAGGAGGAGCCCGGCTTGAAAACCGGCGGCAGCTACAAGGCCCGACCAGTTCGGGGGAGAGCAGCAGCGGAGGAGGAGCCCGGCTTGAAAACCGGCGGCAGCTACAAGGCCCGACCAGTTCGGGGGAGAGCAGCAGCGGAGGAGGAGCCCGGCTTGAAAACCGGCGGCAGCTACAAGGCCCGACCAGTTCGGGGGAGAGCAGCAGCGGAGGAGGAGCCCGGCTTGAAAACCGGCAGCAGCTACAAGGCCCGACCAGTTCGGGGGAGAGCAGCAGCGGAGGAGGAGCCCGGCTTGAAAACCGGCGGCAGCTACAAGGCCCGACCAGTTCGGGGGAGAGCAGCAGCGGAGGAGGAGCCCGGCTTGAAAACCGGCGGCAGCTACAAGGCCCGACCAGTTCGGGGGAGAGCAGCAGCGGAGGAGGAGCCCGGCTTGAAAACCGGCGGCAGCTACAAGGCTTACCAACTCAGCAGCGGGGAGAGAGGTAAAAAGTAATCAGTGTGTGACGTCACCAGGGAGCAGGTAAGTGATTGGTTGGTGAGTATTTCTCTTTTTTAAACTTTAACTCTGTAGTTTAGAGTTACTAGGGTCTTTTCTGGTGTAGCAGGGACTGTTGGTAGACTACAAGCGCCTTAGAGATAATTTTAATTGGTGATAGTAAATAAATTTAAATTAAGTAAAGGGAAGGTCATGCCAGGTGAGCCCAGCCCCGTGATATGCTCCTCTTGCTCTATGTGGGAATTCAGGGACCCCGGTGCCCCTGATGACCACGTGTGCCAGAGATGCATCCATCTGCAGCTACTAGCAGACCGCATTGAGGCGCTGGAGCTGCGGGTGGATGGGTTGTGGAGCATTCACGATGCTGAGAGGGTCGTGGATAGCACGTTTAGTGAGTTGGTCACACCGCAGGGAAGGGCTGCACAGGAAGACAGGAAATGGGTGACCACCAGGCGGAGCAATAGAAGCAGGCAGGTAGTGCAGGAGACCCCTGTGACCATTCCCCTCTCAAACAAGTATACCGCTTTGGATACTGTTGAGGGGGATGACTCACCAGGGGAAGGCAGCAGCAGCCAACTTCCTGGCACTGGGGGTGCTCCTGCTGCCCAGGAAGGGGGGAAAAAGAGTGGGAGAGCAATAGTGGTAGGGGATTCTATAGTAAGGGGAACAGACAGGCGTTTCTGTGGCCGTAGACGTGAATCCAGGATGGTTTGTTGCCTCCCTGGTGCCAGGGTCAAGGATATCACTGAGCGGCTGCAGGGCATTCTGGAGGGGGAGGGTGAACAGCCAGAGGTCGTGGTCCACATTGGTACCAACGACATAGGTAAAAAGAGGGATGAGGTCCTGCAGCAAGAATTTAGGGAGCTAGGTGAAGGATTAAAGAGCAGGACCTCAAAGGTTGTAATCTCTGGATTACTCCCGGTGCCACGTGCTAGTGAGTATAGAAATAGGAAGATAGAACAGATGAATGCGTGGCTAAAGGGATGGTGCAGGAGGGAGGGCTTTAGTTTCCTGGATCACTGGGTCTGCTTCTGGGAAAGGTGGGACTTGTACAAGTCGGACGGTTTACACCTGAACCAGAGGGGAACTAATATCCTTGCGGGGAGGTTTGCTAGCATTGCTGGGGGGGGTTTAAACTAACTTGGCAGGGGGATGGGGTACAGAGTGGAGCTATAGTAGGGGGTGATTTACAGCCAAATACAGAGGAAAAAACAAGTCAGCTGGGAAGGCAGAGCAAATATGTGAAGGCAAAAGGGAATATGGCAGGGCTGGAAGGCATTTATTTTAATGCAAGGAGTCTTGCAAATAAGGTGGATGAACTGAAGTTGTTGTTGAACACATGGGAGTACGATATTGTTGCCATCACGGAGACATGGTTGAGGGAGGGTCAGGACTGGCAGCTCAATATTCCGGGGTATAGAATCTTCAGGTGAGACAGAGGGGGGTGTAAAAGGGGAGGGGGTGTTGCAATATTAATTAAGGAGTCAATTACTGCTGTAAGGAGGGATGATATATTAGCGGGTTCCTCAAATGAGGCCATATGGGTAGAACTTAAAAACAAAAAGGGGGCAAGCACTTTGCTGGGAGTGCACTATAGGCCCCCAAACAGTCAGGGGGAGATAGAGGAACAGATATGTAGGCAAATCTCAGAGAAGTGCGAAAATAATAGGGTAATAATAGTGGGGGATTTCAACTTCCCCAATATTAATTGGGATAGTCAGAGTGTGAAAGGCTTAGAGGGTGCAGAATTCTTAAAGTGCATCCAGGAGAGCTTTTTGAGCCAACATGTAGAAAGTCCTACAAGAGAGGGGGCGGTACTGGACCTAATTCTGAGGAATGTAGCCGGGCAAGTGGTGGAAGTATCAGTAGGAGAGCATTTTGGCGACAGTGACCATAATTCGGTGAAATTTAAGGTGGTCATGGAAAAAGACAAAGACGGCCCGGAAATAAGGGTTCTAAATTGGGGGAAGGCCGATTTTAATATGATAAGGCAGGATCTGGCCAAAGTGGACTGGGAGTAGCTACTTATAGGAAAATCCACATCAAAACAGTGGGAGACTTTCAGAAGGGAAATAGCGAGAGTACAGCGCCAACATGTTCCTGTAAAGGTCAAGGGTGGGACCAACAAGCAAAGGGAACCTTGGATGACAAGGGAGATACAAAAATGCATTAGAAATAAAAGGGGGGCTTTTGGCAGTTACAAAAGACTAAAGACGGAAGAAGCCCTAGAGGAGTATAAAAAGTGCAGGGGCATACTTAAAAAAGAAATTAGGAGGGCGAGGAGGGGCCATGAAATAACACTGGCGAGCAAAATAAAGGAAAATCCTAAGATGTTTTATAAGTATATTAAGGGCAAGAGGATAACCAGGGAAAGGGTAGGGCCCATTAGGGACCAAAGTGGCAATCTGTGTGTAGAGCCAGATGATGTAGGCGGGGTTTTAAATGAATTTTTTGCATCTGTGTTCACTATGGAGAAAGACGATGCAGACATAGAAATCGGGCAAGGGGACTGTGACATACTTGAACATATTAGCATCGAGAGGGAGGAGGTGCTAGCGGTTTTAGCAGGCCAAAAAGTGGATAAATCCCCAGGCCCGGACGAGATGTATCCCAGGCTGCTGTGGGAGGCAAAGGAGGAGATTGCAGGGGCTCTGACACAAATTTTCAGAACCTCTCTGGCCACAGGGGATGTACCAGAGGACTGGAGAACAGCTAATGTAGTACCATTATACAAGAAGGGTAGCAGGGATAAACCAGGGAATTACAGGCCAGTGAGCCTAACATCTGTGGTAGGGAAATTATTGGAAAAAATTCTGAGGGACAAAATTAGTCTCCACTTGGAGAGGCAAGGATTAATCGGGGATAGTCAGCATGGCTTTGTCAAGGGTAAATCATGTCTGACAAATCTGATTGAATTTTTCGAGGGGGTGACTAGGGAGGTGGATGAGGGAAATGCTGTGGATGTGGTTTACATGGACTTCAGTAAAGCTTTTGACAAAGTCCCGCATAGGAGACTGGTCAAGAAGGTAAGAGCCCATGGGATCCAGGGTGCCTTGGCGCGTTGGATCCTAAACTGGCTGAGTGGCAGGAGGCAGAGGGTGATGGTCGAAGGTTGCTTTTGTGACTGGAAGCCTGTGTCCAGTGGGGTACCTCAGGGATCGGTGCTGGGTCCCTTGTTTGTTTGTGATCTACATAAATGATTTGGATGAGAATGTAAAAGGTATGATCAGTAAGTTTGCAGATGACACGAAAATTGGTGGGGTGGTAAATTGCAAGGAGGAAAGCCTCAGGCTACAGGACGATATAGACAGGTTGGTCAGTTGGGCGGAAAAGTGGCAAATGGAATTTAACCCTGAAAAGTGCGAGGTGATGCATTTTGGACGGACAAATAAGGCAAGGGAATACACAATGAGTGGTAGGACCCTAGGAAGTACGGAGGGTCAGAGGGACCTTGGTGTACATGTACATAGATCTCTGAAGGCAGCGGAACAGGTAGATAAGGTGGTTAAAAAGGCATATGGGATACTTGCCTTCATTAGCCGAGGCATAGAATATAAGAGCAGGGAGGTTATGATGGAGCTGTACAAAACGCTGGTGAGGCCACAGCTGGAGTACTGTGTGCAGTTCTGGTCGCCTCACTATAGGAAGGATGTGATTGCTTTGGAGAGGGTGCAGAGAAGATTCACCAGGATGTTACCTGGGATGGAGCGCCTCAGCTATGAAGAAAGACTAAACAGGCTGGGGTTGTTCTCCTTGGAGCAAAGAAGGCTGAGGGGGGACCTGATTGAGGTGTACAAAATGATGAGGGGCATAGATAGGGTAGACAAAGAGGAACTTTTCCCCTTAGTAGGGGGGTCAATAACAAGGGGGCATAGATTCAGGGTAAGGGGCAGGAGATTTAGAGGGGATTTGAGGAGGAACTTTTTCACCCAGAGGGTGGTTGGAATGTGGAACTCAATGCCTAAAAGGGTGGTAGAGGCAGGAACCCTCACAACATTCAAGAAGCATTTGGATGAGCACTTGAAATGCCATTGCATACAGGGCTATGGACCAAATGCTGGAAAATGGGATTAGACTGGACAGGGATGGATGGGCGGCGCAGACACGATGGGCCGAAGGGCCTCTTTCTGTGCTGTAAAACTCTATGACTCTATGAACTCTTCAGACACAAACTGTGGTCCATTGTCAGAGCAAATCTGTTCAGGCAGCCCATTCCTGGCGAATATGGTTCGTAAAACTGTGATAGTTTTTTCCATGGTGGTTGAGGACATTTTTATTACCTCTGGCCACTTTGAATGTGCATCCACCGCAATTAAAAACATCGAGTCCATGAAGGGACCAGCAAAATCAATGTGCACCCTTTGCCATGGAGATGAGGGCCACTCCCATGGATGCAGAGGAGCTTGTGGTGGGGCGTTTTGGACCTTCTGGCATCCTGCACAGCTCTTGGTCATCTCTTCGATTTCTCTATCGATTCCTGGCCACCACACAAACGCTCTGGCTAAGCTCTTCATTTTTACTCCACCCAGATGACCCTCATGAAGCTCATTGAGCACTCTATCTGTCAACTTAGGTGGAATTACTACTCTGGATCCACACATCAAGGTTCCTCTGCACACTGACAGCTGTTCTCTTCTCGGCGAGAATGCTGGCAGCAGTGGTTCGCCATGTGCTGGCCATCCCTTCACCGTTAAATCATAGACCCGTGATAGTGTCGGGTCATTCCGTGTTTCCTTTTCTATGTTTGCATTCATCACAGGGAGACATTCGACTATGGTTGAGTGGAATAACTCCATTGGATCCACTGCAAGGTCTTCTTCTTCCACCGTCGGCAATGGTAGACGTGACAATCCATCAGCATTTCCATGCTGTTTAGTTCCTTTGTACTCAATGTCATATTGGTGTGCCCCTAGGAAAAGGGACCATCTCTGCAGCCGTTGTGCTGTCATTATCGCTACGCCCTTCTGAGGGTTGAAAATGGAGACAAGAGGTTGATGATCGGATAGTAGAGTAAATTTTTGACCGTGCAGATAGTGATTGAACTTCTTCACCCCCCACACTAGGCTGAGGGCCTCTCTGTCAATCTGGGCGTAGTTACGCTCGGCAGAAGTTAACGAGCGTGACGCAAAAGCTATCGGCCTCTCTAAACCGTCAAGGAATTTATGTGACAGTACCGCCCCAATGCCGTAGGGAGACGCATCACACGCCAGCCTGATTGGCAGTGCTGGGTTGTAGTGAGCCAATACTTCCTTTGAAGTGATTCAGTCCTTACTCTTCTGAAAAGCACGTTTACAATCATCGCTCCATTTCCATGCTACCCCCGTTCGTAGCAGGGCATTCAGCGGGTGCAGAATTGTCGACAAATTCGGCAAAAACTTATGATAGTAATTCACCAACCCGAGGAATGACCTCAGTTGCGACACATTTTCAGGCGCTGGGGCCTTAACAACCGCTTCAATTTTGTCAGGGGACTTATGTAACCCCTCTTCATCAATCACGTGGCCACAATACGATATCTGTTTCTTAAAAAATTCGCACTTGGGGCGGTTGGCTCGCAGCCCATGTTCCCGTAGTCTAGTGAGCACCTGTTCTAGGTTGTTAAGGTGTTCACTGTCATCTTCACCTGTTACAAGGATGTCGTCCAAGTAACACTGAGTCCCCGGAATCCCTTGCAGGACTTGTTCCATCGCTTTTTGCCATATCGCCGGAGCCGATGCTACTCCGAATACCAATCGATGATACTGGTAAAGACCTTTGTGAGTGTTTATCGTAAGATACTTCCTAGAGGACTCTTCAACCTCCATCTGCAAATATGCTTGTGCTAGGTCAATTTTTGTAAAACGCTTCCCTCCAGACAGCGAGGCGAAGATGTCTCCTATCCTTGGAAGAGGATATTGTACTGTGCGAAGGACAGGGTTCACCGTCACCTTGAAATCCCCACAGATGCGAATCTTCCTTGGCTCTCTGGACTTATTGCTTAACGTTTTCTTCATGACAGGAACGATGGGTGTCGCCCACTCGCTCCAGTCGACCTTAGACAACACGCCCGCCCTCTCCAGATTCTCCAGCTCTGCCTCAACGGCTGGGCGAATTGCATATGGTACCGGTCTTGCTTTGAAAAAATTGGGAACTGCATTCTCTTCTATTTTTATCGAGGCGGTTATGCCTTTAAGCGTGCCCAGTTCTTGTTGAAATACCTCTTTGGCGTTAGCTAAGATTGTTGACAATCGTCCAGGAGTGACGTCTTCATCTTTTTTACCGTCCACCGTCATTGCATGAATGGAATGCCAATCTAAGTTTATCTTCCTGATCCATTCCCGTCCCAATAATGGTGGTCCACCATTTGGCAGTATGTAGAGATACAATTTCCGTATTTTCTTGCCATTGTATTCGACAGGCACCCTTATTTTTCCTCTGGGGTATACTTTTTGCCCCGTATACGTCGTCAAGACGATGGATGTCTCTCTCAAGGGTATGTGTGAAAATAGCCGCTCGTAGTCTCGTCGATTCATGACGGTTAGCGCTGATCCTGTATCCAATTCCATTTTAACTTGGGACCCTGCTATCATGAGAGTGACCCAAATGGTTCGGTGATCCTCTTTTGCGATTACATTGTAAAGTTTGAGACAGCTTAGTCTCCTGTTTCCGGATTCACTATCGCTCATCTGGTCTTTGGAACTACTGTCCGTCATCTTTTGTACTTTCTTGTACGGTTCCTTAGTAGCCTTTTTGTTGTCGCTGGTCTTCTTCCCAGACCTACAAACTCGTGCAATGTGTCCAATCTTCCCGCATTGCCTGCATATTTTGTCTTTGGACCAGCAGTCCTTCTGGTCATGGTTAGTTCTGCCGCAGCGATAACATTTTGCAAATCCCCGTGTCATTTCGTGGGTGCCATATTCTTGTGGTTTTTGTTGAATTTCTGCAGCTCCCCTGGCTGCTGCTTCATACGATACTGCCACGCTGAAAGCCTTATCTAGTGTCAGCTCTTTTTCTGAGAGTAACTTCTTCTGTGTTCCTTCACTCAGGAGTCCACAGACAAATTTGTCCCATAGGGTATCTGCCAGTCCTGCTCCAAACTGGCAGTGCTTTGATAGCTTGCGTAGTTCCGTAAGATACTCAGCATTGCTCTCATCTTTGTGCTGAGTTCTCCTGTGGAATTTAAATCTTTCTGCTATCAACAGCGGTGCAGGGTTTAAGTGTTCCTGTAGGACAGCAACAATTTCGTTAAAACTCTTCGCCTTCGGTTTGGCTGGAGTAATCAGGTCCCGCAATAGGCCGTACGTTCTAGCGCCCATTAAGTTTAACAATATCGATCCCTTTTTCCCCTCCGCTATATCGTTTGCCTCGAAATATACCTCGACTCTTTCCACATACGTGGTCCAGTCCTCTAATGTATTATCAAAAGCAGTGATACAGCCAGTCTTCGGCATCTTGCAAATCTAAAATGGCGTCTCCCGCGCTTTGCCTTCTTCCCCGATTTAACAAAATGGCGCCTCCCGTGCTTTGCCTTCTTCCCCGCTGTTGTTAGCGCTGCTTTCCACGGTTTCTTGCGCGTATTCTTTTTCTTTTATTATTTTCCCGTCGTGGAGCGGACCCTCTGGGACAGTTCCCTCCATCTTCTGAGGTCCGAACGCTGCCCGGCTTCGAAGCACTGGCCGCGCCCTGTATGCTCCACCCTCTCTCTCTCTCTTTGCTTCCCGACTCGCTGCCCGGCCCCGTTGAAAAGCCACCCGATCGAGCTTCAGCCCGCCGCAGCCCAGGAAGGATGAGCACTCCCTGCCACCAGCCCGATTAGCTGGGAAACCACGGACCGAGGAACCCAGCCTGGCTCTGGACAGTCTCTCCTGCAAGTTTTAAAATCGATGATTGACGGTCGACGCCCGTTTCTCGAGTTTCAATGGCCTCTATTTTTTTTTTCTTCTGGCTCCGACCTTCAGCAACGTCGTCGGAGCTGCTGCTGAGTTGCAGGTAAGTTCGTTTCTTACTCGTCGCCAGTGTTAAGTCCGTGAATGATTGAGACACGAACTAGCAGGAGTGAAAACAAACAGATCTTTACTGGTGAAAGGCAATAACGAAACTGAACAACAGAGGCTCTCTAGCGCCTTTTATACAGGGGTGGTCACTGCCAGTACTGCAGTCTGAGACCAGTTATTCTCTTAAAGGTACATACACAACAGTCAGCAAACTTGGATATATAACTCTCTACAACATTGATAAATATAGTGAAAAGCTGAGGCCCCAGTGCAGACCCCTGGGGGACACCACTAGTCACACCCTGACAATTGGACACACCCTTTATCCCCAGTCTCTGTCTCCTGGCCTCCTAACCAATTCCCTACCCATGTCAATAGGTCACTGCCAAATCCATGTGTTCTCATTTTTGCTGACAATCTCTTGCATGGAACCTTATCGAATGTCTTCTGGAAGTCCATCAGCAACCATCAGTACCCAACCAAAACCCATCAACACCAGTCAGCACTCATTAGCATCCATCCAACACAATCAGCACCCAGCGAACATGGAACAGCACCCAGCTAACAATCATCAGCATTCAAAGCACCCACCCAGTACCGACTCAGCACCCAGCCAGCAACGATCAGCATGAAACAGCAACATTAGCATCTGACGAGTGACCATCAGCATCCACCAATTACCAGTAACACCCAGCCAACAAGCATCAGCATCCAGCAGCAATGACCAGCACACATTAACAAATAGCCAGTACCCACAATCATCAGACTCTACCCATCAACACCCAGCCAGCACCCCATCAGAACCCAGCCAGCAATCCATCAGAACCCACCCATCACCCCATCAGAACCCACCCATCACCCCATCAGAACCCAGCCAGCATCCCATCAGAACCCAGCCAGCATCCCACAGGATGCCAGCCAGCGCCCCATCAGAACCCAGCCAGCATCCCATCAGAAGCCAACCAGCATCCCATCAACACCCAGCCAGCATCCCATCAGAACCCAGCCAGCATCCCATCAACACCCAGCTAGCATCCCATCAGAACCCAGCCAGCACCCCATCAGAACCCAGCCAGCACCCCACCAGAACCCAGCCAGCACCCCATCAGAACCCAGCCAGCACCCCATCAGACCCCAGCCAGCATCCCATCAGAACCCAGCCAGCATCCCATCAGAACCCAGTCGGCATCCCATCAACACCCAGCCAGCATCCCATCAGAACCCAGCCAGCACCCCTTAAAACCGAGCCAGCACCCCATCAGACCCCAGCCAGCATCCCATCAGAACCCAGCCAGCATCCCATCAGAACCCAGTCGGCATCCCATCAACACCCAGCCAGCATCCCATCAGAACCCAGCCAGCATCCCATCAACACCCAGCCAGCATCCCATCAGAACCCAGCCAGCACCCCATCAGAACCCAGCCAGCATCCCACAGGACGCCAGCCAGCACGTCATCAGAACCCAGCCAGCATCCCATCAGAACCCAGCCAGCATCCCATCAACACCCAGCCAGCATCCCATCAGAACCCAGCCAGCAACCCATCAGAACCCAGCCAGCATCCCACAGGACGCCAGCCAGCACGTCATCAGAACCCAGCCAGCATCCCATCAACACCCAGCCAGCATCCCATCAGAACCCAGCCAGCATCCCATCAACACCCAGCCAGCATCTCATCAGAACCCAGCCAGCAACCCATCAACACCCAGCCAGCACCCCATCAGAACCCAGCCAGCATCCCATCAGAACCCAGTCTGTAAGGGGTTTTCCTTGAGAGATGTCTCTGAGGTTTCTCTCTCTAGAGGCCTCTCTCTCTTGCACAGTAAAACCGTGAGTGGTTCGGCCCACTCGCCCCTTAGATTCTATACTCTGGAATTTGGGGCAGGAACTACAATGTAGAGAAAACTCTTGTAGACCAAGTTTGATGAAACAAAATGAAACTTTATTGCATAAGGAAAAATATCAAATCAAATGCAAGCAGATAAGAGAGTACATGGGAGGGAAAAACACAAACAAATCATAACAACACAGTACTAACTAAGGCAAATACAGGCATATTATACTCTACAAAGATCATCATGAAATAAGGAAACACACGGAACATCGAGGGACAACAACTCATGTTAATTGTACCCTTAAATCCACCCCCTTATTAAACCTATCTAGATCTGATTGTGAAGGGCCAGAAACATGCTCACCAATCTAACTAGGAAGTGCAAGGTTTTGAACCAGTCTGCGTTTGATCCTTTCAGGCGTTCCGTCTCTACGTGGATCGTGGAGCCCCAGCGAGCTGCGCCACACCTCTCTCCTGAGGTGGGGGTCGGGGGCGTCTGGACACCGGCTGGCTCTGGCTGTCAGCGGGGTCGGGGATCGTCGGCTCGACCCCGGTCAGAGGAGCCTTGGGCTGGCTCCCATTGTTTCTTCAGTTCGTTTTTGTCTCTTCTCCCGAGTTGGGTCGATGGCCTCTTGTTTCGGCAACGGCCCGGGGATGGTCGATGATCTCCCGATGTTTTTCCCCGGGGCGGGACGCCGGCTTCGAACGGCCTTCCTGATGTTGGCTTAATTCTTCTTCCTCCTCCGATGGTGGAGAGGAGTTTGCTGATCTTCTCCCGAAGCGACTCCTCTTCACCCACTGCCACTCAGTCGTGTGTCTCTGAGTGTGACTGTGTCTCCAACTGTAACTCGAGTGCTCAACTCTTGTTCCACTGCAACTGCGGTGTGTGTCTCCTTGAGAGTCTCCCGAGTGTCTGCGTGAGCTCTGCGTCCTCCGAGCGAGTCCTTCTTCCTGAGTGTGTCTTCTGTCTGAGTGTCTCGTACCATTCCAACTCCTTCAGTTATACTTTTCCCCCAGAAGCTTCCACTTCCCGCCCAAAATAAGGTTAGTCTTTGTTTAACTTTTGGCGGGCTGGGAGCACAGTGGGGTAGTTATTATATTTTAAAATGTTTTCGATGGCCGGTAAAGGCCCATCTCTGGTCTGGAATTACCTTCATTGTTTTTAATGTCTTGCTGATCTCGTTATCTAGTCCTGGGTGCTGTTCTCATGAATATGAAATTGTCCCCTTTTGTCTGGGTCAACATTTAGATGACCTCTGTCTCCAGGCCGATCTTGACTGGCTCTGCATCTAATCCATATGTATATGTGGGAGTCTGGTTTCGTTCTCTCAGAAACGGCTTCCAGAACTTGCTGTGGGTTGAATCCACAAAGCTGTCTGAGGATTCGCAGGAACCATTTTAAAGTGTCCCAATAAGCTGGCCACATGGTATGGCGGCCATTTTGTATGCCCCTTTTTCTGGGCTTCTTTTAAAACAGTCTTTAAAATCATGGCCTCTTCTGCCATTTGACCCTTATTAATACAAAGTCCAATTTTGCGAATCCTACAAGCCAGCACCCCATCAGAACCCAGCCAGCAACCCATCAACACCCAGCCAGCAACCCATCAACACCCATGAGCAACCCATCCACACCTATTGAAAACCATCAGCACCTAAACTCAACTTAGAACAACTTAGCAGCTACCTTTAATATCTAAATTTATATTACTATTAATGTCAATAGGTGAAAATTCAGTTTTGCACACAGAAATGGAATAATTTGGTTTAGAAAATGAATGCATCCTGATACTTCACTGCTATAGACAAGTGCCGTGTCATTTATTGAAATGGATGTTCAGTCTGTCTCTCTCTTTCTGATGACCCACATAGCAACAGTGACTTCACTTCTGAGAGATGTGTAAGGGGTCTATATGGACACAAGTTCTTTCTTTCACAAACCCCCAATGATAAAAGACACGATACTGTAAATTGAAAAGTACTGATCGGGGGCACCAAGCTTAGGTTTTAAAAGCCTGAGGAAGCTAGGAGCTGTGGGGGAGCAGGGATATTTAGCGATCCCGGTGCACAGGTCACTAAAAGCTAGTGAACAGGTATAAAAAATAATCAAAAAGGCTAATGGAATGTTGGCTCTTAACTCAAGGGGCTGGAATACAAAGGGGTGGAAGTTATGCTGCGTTAACTCAACCCCATTTAGAACAGTGCGTTCAGTTCTGGGCACCGCGCCTCAGGAAGGGTATACAGTGCAGATTCACCAGAATTATACAGGTGCTTATAAAGAGTTAAATTATGAGGACAGGTTGCATAAACTTGTCTTGTATTCCCTTGAGTTTAGAAAGTTGGGGGGTGTTCTAATTGAGGTATTTAAAATGTTAAAAGGATTCAGTAGGGTAGACAGAGAGAAACAGTTTTCTCTAGTGGAGGAATCCAGAACAAGAGGGGACAAATATCGAATAAATATTGAAAGCTTTAGTGAGAGGCACTGCTCAAGAAGCATCTTGCTTTCCCCTTGTGTTTGGTCCGGGGGTGTAAGAGAGGTGCTTGAAGAGGTTTCCCAGATGGGGACGCAATATTCAAGTCTTGGGTGGACTTTGGCTTTATGGATGATTAAAAATAGTTAATTGAAAATAAAAGGTTTGGCACAACCGTGGAAACGGTGCATCTTGGAGGCAACTTTAGCATTGGAGATGTGGGAGTTCCATCTGAGAGCAGAATAGATGGTGCAACCAAAAGTATCAACAGATGGAGAAGGGTAAAAATGGAATCACGAGAATTGGGAGCTGTTGGTGAACCTTGTGATAGACATTAAAGAGATAAAAATGTTATTTCCCATCAAAGGAGCTGGTCATAATGATTGGGTACGGTAGACTAGGGATTCCGGTCCTGGATTAGCAACCTAGTCACCATGAGTTCAAATCCCAGCATGGCAAGTTGTGAAATTGAATTCAAGTAAATCTGGTCATTTCTGGGCTGGCACCAGGAGAATGACCATAGATCATAGAGTCATAGAGTTATACAGCACAGAAAGAGGCCCTTCGGCCCATCGTGTTTGCGCCGGCCATCAAGCCCTGTCTATTCTAATCCCATTTTCCAGCACTTGGTCCATAGCCTTGTATGCTATGGCGTTTCAAGTGCTCATCTAAATGCTTCTTGAATGTTGTGAGGGTTCCTGCCTCTACCACCCTTTCAGGCAGTGAGTTCCAGATTCCAACCACCCTCTGGGTGAAAAAGTTTTTCCTCAAATCCCCTCTAAACCTCCTGCCCCTTACCTTGAAACTATGCCCCCTGGTTATTGACCCCTCTACTAAGGGGAAAAGTTCCTTTCTATCTACCCTATCTATGCCCCTCATAATTTTGTACACCTCAATCAGGTCCCCCCTCAGCCTTCTCTGTGCTAAGGAAAACAACCCCAGCCTGTCCAGTCTCTCTTCATAGCTGAAACGCTCCAGCCCAGGTAACATCCTGGTGAATCTCCTCTGCACCCTCTCAATGCAATCACATCCTTCCAATAGTGTGGCGACCAGAACTGCACACAGTATTCCAGCTGTGGCCTAACTAGCGTTTTGTACAGCTCCATCATAACCTCCCTGCTCTTATATTCTATGCCTCGGCTAATGAAGGCAAGTATCCCATATGCCTTTTTAACCACCTTATCTACCTGTCCTGCTGCCTTCAGGGATCTATGTACATGCACACCAAGGTCCCTCTGATCCTCTGTCCTTCCTAGGGTCTTACCATTCATTGTGTATTCCCTTGCCTTGTTAGTCGTCCCAAAATGCATCACCTCACACTTTTCAGGGTTAAATTCCATTTGCCACTGTTCTGCCCATCTGACCAACCCGTTTATATCGCCCTGTAGCCTAAGGCTTCCCTCCTCGCTATTTACCACTCCACCAATTTTCGTGTCATCTGCGAACTTACTGATCATACCTCCTACATTCATATCTGAATCATTAATGTACACTACAAACAGCAAAGGACTCAGCACCGGTCCCTGCGGTACATCACTGGACACAGGCTTCCAGTCACAAAAACAACCTTTAACCATCACCCTCTGCCTCCTGCCACTAAGCCAATTTTGGATCCAATGTGCCAAATTGCCCTGGATCCCATGGGCTCTTACCTTCTTGACCAGTGGGACTTTGTCAAAAGCCTTACTGAAGTCCATGTAGACTACATCAACTGCACTGCCCTCATCCACACACCTAGTCACCCGCTCGAAAAATTCAATCAAATTGGTTAGACATGATCTCCCCCTGACAAAGCCATGCTGACTATCCTTGATTAATCCTCGCCTCTCCAAGTGGAGACTAATTCTGTCCCTCAGAATTTTTTCCAATAATTTCCCTACTGTGGCAGAACCACTGAATGACTCTGGCTAACTGTATATAATTCTCTTTAACGATGTTCTAACACAAGCCTAAACCTGTACCATTGTGTTAGGCATTACTGTGTTTTGTATATAGAGTTTGCATGTATGGGGTGTGGCCCCTTTAAGAGCGCGGGCAAATGCGATGACGTCACATCGCAAACCACGGGACCGCCGAGGCAGTCCTCGTGGCATCTTCATTGGGTAAAGACCTGTTTAATTGTTCTCTGGTGTCGCTCTCAGTTAGTCATAGGAATTCGTTAATTCCTACATTGGTGACCCCGTTTTTGTAATGTATGTACCTTTAAGGGGGGGAACTACTTTTTACAGCTCATGTATACTGTAGTACCGGCAGTGACCACACCTGTATATAACGTTGAGTAGTAATCTGTACAGATCAGTTGCAGTCTGAGCCACGTTGAGTAAACACCGTTTGTACCGTTCTCCGCAGTCTGTGTCTGATTATACACGGACGTAACATTGGCGACGAGGCAGGTTCGAACCTACCTGCAACTCTGCATCACCTCCCGGGGATTCGTTCCTGAAGATCAGTGGATTGGAGGTCAAGGCCAGAGACTCGGGCGTTGACCACGGGCAACCGCCCAATCATCCAGCAGAGACTCGAGAATTGCGGGGGAGGCTGTCGAGAGCCAGGCTTGGCTTTCCAGTCGAGGTGGTCCAGCGAAACGGGCTGGCAACAGGTAGTGCACAGACCCTTCCCGGACAGCGGCGGGTTAGAGCCCGACCGAGCGGCACAGCAAAGGGCCGAGCAGCGTCGACGGGGGAGAGAGAGAGAGGGCAGAGCGCACAGGGCGCAGCCAGTGTTCAGGGGCCGAGCAGCGTCGGAGAGAGGGAGAGAGAGACGTGCAAAAACCCGCGAGGCGCCGCCATTGCCACGAGGACCGCCGAGAGCGACGTTGGCAGCAGCGCAGGAGAAGCGCGTGAAACCTACAAGGCACCGCCATTGCCACGAGAACCGGCAGCAGCGGGGGAGGAAGGAAAGCGCGGGAGACTACATTTTAAGCCATTGGGAGACGCCATTTTAAACCACACCCAAAATGCCGAAGAGTGGCAGTATCACCGCATTTGACAATGAAGTCGAAGATTGAACTACATATGTCGAACGAATAGAGGTGTACTACAAGGCAAATGAGGTGTCAGATGACAAGAAAGCGTCGGTATTGTTGAATTTAATGAGTGCAAAGACGTATGGGTTATTGCGAAATCTAGTAACCCCAACGAAGCCAATGGAAAAGAGTTTTGAAGACATAGTAACGATACTAAAGGAACATTTAAACCCCACACCGCTGTTGATAGCAGAAAGATTCAAGTTTCACAAACGGAACCAGCATAAGGATGAAAGCAATGCTGATTATTTAACAGAACTGCACAAACTATCGAAACACTGCCAGTTTGGAGCGGGACTGGCAGATACCTTCAGGGACAAGTTTGTGTGTGGGCTTCAAAGTGAAGGAACCCAGAAACGGCTTTTATCTGAAAAGGACCTTACGCTGGAAAAGGCTTTCAGCATTGCGGTATCATATGAAGCAGCAGCACGGGGCGCTGCAGAGATACAACAGAGACCGCAAGAATATGGCACAAACGAAATGTCATATGGAACAAAGAAGTGCTATCGCTGCGGCAGAACAACACACGACCAGAATGATTGCTGGTTCAAAGACAAAGGGCTGGATTTTCCTAAGCCCCTGGAGTCGGGTTGGAGGCGTGCGGGCGATAAAAATCGGAGATCCGGGGGTCCCGACCCCATCCCGCCTCCAACCCGCCTCCATGTCAATTTCATAGGAGTCGGGTTGCCGACAAGTGCTGGAACCCGACTCCCAGAGGCGGGAAGGGATTAAAGGCAATTAAACTGCCTGTTAACAGGTAGTTAACAGGTAGTTTTTTGCCTATTCGCGATTTTTATTGCTGGTTTGTGGGCTTCCCGACAGCTCCAAACCACGAAAAGTTTTCGAGGCGGGACGTGGGTCTGAGGTCTTGGAGGGGTCGAGATGCCCAGTGTTCAGGTGAGTGAGGGGTGCAGGAGTGCAAAGGTAAGTGTTTTGCAAGTGTTTAAAGTGTTTAAATAAGTTTAACTTACTTTTACTTACCTTTACAGGAGTCCTGCATTCCGGTGTCGGGAGTCGGCTGCAAGAACCACAGAAGCTCCGATTAAAAAAAAAATCGGCTTCTTGGTTTTAAAGTTATCCTGAGAAAGGACTGAGGCTGAATTAGCAGTTTTTCAGTGCTTGACAGCTTCAAACAGCTGTTAAACACTGATATTTCATCTGCCAAAAGCTTTTGACAGATGAAATGTCAATCTCTGACGTCACCTGTTGCCGGGTGGCCCTTAATTGGCCTGCTGAGCCCACAGGGCGGGCTCAACAAGGTCAATCAGAGGAAAATCCAGTGGGTTGGCCACATCTCCATGGAGGCGGGACAACAAGCCCGAATGTGGGTTTCCCACCTCCAACCCACCCCCGTAGCAAAATCCAGCCCAAAGTGTGCAGACAGTGTGGAAAAGTAGGACACATAGCATGAGTCTGCAGGTCGGGAAAGAAAACCAGCAATAAGAAACCGACCAAAGGAAAGTACAAGAAGGTACATAAGATAACAGAGAATAGTTCAGACGAACAAAAGAGTGATAACGACTCCGAAAGCAGGGAACTGAGTTGTCTGAAACTACATAATGTGATCACAACAGAGGATCACCGAACCATTTGGGTCACTCTCAAGATAGCAGGAGTCCAGGTAAAGATGGAATTGGACACAGGATCAGCCCTAACAGTCATAAACCGATGGGACTACGAGCGGCTATTCTCACACATACCCTTGAGAGACACAAAAATTATTTTGAAGACGTACACGGGGTAAAAAGTCTACCCCAAAGGAAAAATAAGGGTGACCGTTATATATAACGGTAAGGAAACACCAAAACTAGACCTGTATGTATTGCAAGATGGGGGACCACCATTACTGGGACGTGAATGGATCCGGAAAATACAACTGGATTGGCATTCCATACAGGCACTGACTCTGGCTGACAAAAAGGATGACGACGTCACACCTGGGCGACTGTCAAAGATCCTAACTGACGCGAAAGAAGTGTTCCAGCAAGGACTCGGAACACTAAAAGGCATGACAGCGATGATTAAAATTGAAGAAAATGCAAGTCCAAAATTTTTTAAGGCCAGACCAGTACCTTATGCGATCCGCCCAGCCGTCGAAGCAGAGCTGGAGAGTCTGGAACGTTCAGGTGTATTGTCCAAGGTAGACTGGAGCGAGTGGGCTACACCCATCATCCCTGTGATGAAAAAGTCGTTGAGCAGCACGCCTGGGGAACCAAGGAAGGTTCGCATCTGTGGGGACTTTAAGGTAACAGTGAACCCGGTCCTTCACACCGTACAATATCCACTTCCGCGGATTGAAGATATTTTCGCCTCGCTATCTGGAGGGAAACGCTTCACTAAGATTGATCTGGCCCAGGCGTATCTGCAAATGGAGGTCGAAGAAGCATCAACAAAATACCTCACAATCAACACCCATAAAGGTCTCTACCAATACAACCGGCTGGTATTCGGGGTAGCATCAGCTCCGGCTATTTGGCAGAGGGCAATGGAACAAGTCCTGCAAGGGATCCCAGGGACCCAGTGTTATTTGGACGACATCCTGGTCACGGGTGAAAATGACAGTGATCACTTTGCCAACCTGGAGCAGGTGCTCACTAGATTGCAGGAATATGGGCTCCGAGCTAACCGCCCCAAATGCGAGTTTTTTAGAAAACAGATCTCGTATTGTGGCCACGTTATCGATAAAGAGGGATTACATAAGTCCCCAGAGAAGATTGAGGCAGTAGTCAAGGCTCCAGCACCGGAAAATGTGTCACAACTGAGGTCGTTCCTCGGGCTGGTAAACTACTACCATAAGTTCTTGCCAAATTTGTCTACAATACTACACCCACTGAACACCCTACTGCAAACTGGGGTGCCATGGAAGTGGAGTGACGAATGTAGATGAGCTTTCCAGAAGAGCAAAACACTAATCACATCGAAAGAGATATTGGCCCATTACACGGTGGGCAGCACGGTGGCATAGTGGTTAGCACTGTTGCCTCACAGCGCCAGGGACCCGGGTTCAAATCCGGCCTCGGGTAACTGTCTGTGTGGAGTTTGCACATTCTCCCCGTGTTTGCGTGGGTTTTCTCCGGGTGCTCCGGTTTCCTCCCACAGTCCAAAGATGTGCGGGATAGGTTGATTGGCTATGATAAATTGACCCTTAGTGTTAGGGGGATTAAATACGTGGGGTTACGGGGATAGGGTGGGATATGTGTTGGTGTAGTGGTTACGGGGATCGGGTGGGATATGTGTCGGTGCAGGCTCGATGGGCCGAAATGGCTTCTATCTGCACTGTGGGGTTTCTGTGATTCTGTGATTCTGTGATACAACCCAGCATTACCAATTCGGTTGGCATGTGATGCGTCACCCTACGGCATTGGAGCGGTGCTGTCGCACAAATTCTCGGACGGCTCAGAGAGGTCAATAGCCTTTGCGTCACGATCACTAACCTCAGCCGAGCGTAACTACACCCAGATTGACAGGGAGGCCCTCAGCCTAGTGTGGGGAGTGAAAAAGTTCAATCACTATCTGCACGGGCAGAAATTCACCTTGCTGACTGATCACCAGCCTCTTGTCTCCATTTTTAATCCAGAGAAGGGCGTTCCGGTGATGACTGCACAACAACTACAAAGATGGTCACTTTTTCTAGGGGCGCACCACTATGAGATTGAATATAAGGGCACAAAACAGCATGGGCTATCACGCCTGCCCCTGCCACTGCCTACTGTGGAGGAAGCACCAGCAGTGGATCCTGTCGAAATATTCCATTCGACTATAGTTGAATACTGTAATGAAATCTGTTTGTCTTGATCCTGTATTCGTTTTGCACTCATGTATATTACCCTCCCCCACTGTGTATAGTTTCACTTCCTCTTTCCCGACTAACCTGGGAGGTTCCAGGTCTTGGCTCTTGGCTCCGCCCCTGACTTCTCTTACATAAAGATCCCAGGATCTGTATGACTCATTCCTGTGAACCAGTCGGCATGTTGAGATGTTAGCTCTGATCTTAGTGATTAAAAGCCAACTTGTTTAAGTCTATAACTTCTAGTTTTGTGGTTATTGAAGGCCCATCAATTTTAATCACTAAAGAATACTAGGATGGATCGACTCCTAAAACCAGAGCGTCTGGGCTTGGATCCACATTCTGCTGAAGCATCAAATCAATTTGGACACTGGCTCAAATGCTTCGAACTCTTCGCGGGGGCCTCATCCGCTAGCGAGGTAGATAAACTGAGTCTACTGACTACTCGCGTAAGTCATCGGATTTATTCGTTCATCCGGGACGCCACCTCTTACACGGAGGCCATCACTATCCTGAAGGCCCAATACCAGAGGCCGGTAAACGAAGTGTACGCCAGACATCTGCTGGCTACACGCAGGCAGCGACCAGAGGAATCAATGGACGATTTCTTACAGGGCCTAAAGGACCTGGTCCGGGACTGTAACTGCAAGGCCGTGACGGCCAATGCGTACTCTGACGAATTGGTCCGCGATTCCTTCATCACGGGCCTCAAATTGAATTATATCTGGCAGAGACTGCTGGAGAAGGATGTCCTGGACTTAAAAAAGGCAGTGGCCACTGCGCAATCGCTGGACGTGGCCCAGAAAAACTCTGGCCTAGAAATTCAGTTGCGTCCGCCAGCCGTTAGCGCCATAAGAGGGGTAGGTTTCCAGCGCAATGCACTTAGCGCCCGGGCGCAGGCCGATCTGCGCCTACGCCCAACTTCAGTTGACATTTAGCGCCGGCGCAAAGTGTTTGCGCCCGCTCAGCTGCGCGCGCAGCTTATGACGTCATTTCGTCGTGCAACGCTGTTTGTGCGCCCCAAACCGGAAATTCAGTGGCGCCCGCCCAATGTGGGCGTGGCGCTGTTAAGAACTGTGAAGTGGAACGCAGCAGAGGCCCTGCGGGCCTCGGGGAGTGCTAATTAAAGGGCACTTACACTGAACTATAAAGGCCAGCCATTTTGCTGCAATGACTTTAGTGCTTTGGATTTCTGGACAGAGACCAAGGAACAGACCTTCCTGATTTGGGACAACATAGGAGAGGTATTTTTGGCTTCTGGCCAGAGCTTGGAACTTTCACTCATTGTGATTTCACTGTTTGCAAGTTTATTATGGGGGCTGCATGGGGTTCCAACCCTCAGTTCCAGCATTATGTGCGAAGGGCTCGCAGACGCTGTGTGAGAGGGCCAGCCATGCCTAGACGCAGAGGGGCCATCAGGCGTCGGCAACGTAGGCCTTACCCACTCAGGGAATACCGGCAGCAGGTGTCCTATCTCACCATGACTGCCGCGCATTGTGTTAAGAGGCTGCGCTTCAGAAGGGAGGTGGTTGCAGAGATCTGCCAGCTGCTTCACAGAGATCTGCGTCCACAGCTGATGTGCAGGACGTCTCTGTCGGTGGAAGTGAAGGTCACGGTGGCTCTGAACTTTTATGCAAGCGGATCATTCCAAGCCGCTGCTGGGGACATAGCGAACATTTCCCAGTTCGCCGTGCATCACTGCATCCGGCAGGTCACCGATGCCCTTTTCGCAAGGAGACACCAATTCATCTCCTTCCCCATGACCCTAGAGAGGCAGGAGCAGCGTGCAGTCGGATTTGCCAGGATCGCCGACTTCCCCATGGTGCAGGGCGCCATTGACTGCATGCATGTGGCTATGCGGGCACCTATCGACAATGCCGAGGATTTCTGTGATTTCTGTGATTTCTGTGATTACCGCAACCGGAAGGGCTACCATTCCCTCAATGTACAGCTGGTGTGTGACCACAGGCAGCGCATCCTAGCTGTCAATGCCCGCTTTCCAGGAAGCAGCCACGATGCATTTATCCTGCGCCAGACTACTGTGGCTGACATGTTCGAGGCACAGCCTCCACCAAGGGGATGGTTTATTGGGGACAAGGGCTACCCTTTGTGTACATGGCTCATGACCCCGCTCCACGCGCCCAGGACCCCTGCGGAGGAGGCATACAACGAAAGCCATCAAGCCACAAGGAACATCATAGAGCAAACGATTGGCGTCCTCAAGCAACGGTTCCGCTGCCTGGATCGTTCCGGCGGATCTCTACAGTATTCGCCGGATAGAGTCTCCCAGTTCGTCGTCGTTTGCTGCATGCTGCACAACCTGGCTATCCGCAGGACTCAGGCACTGCCACCTCACGTTGGACCACCACCTCAGGAGGACGAGCAGGAGGACCATGAGGAGGAGGAGGAGGAGGAGTACCAGCCCAGGAGGGAGCCACAAGGTCCAAGGGTCGTCCGCCGGCGGCTTATTGAACGGCACTTCTAGGCCCCCTGTCAGGGAATGGCTTGTGGCAATGAACGCACCTGAATGCAGCCGCTCCGCAAGCCCTCAGCCGGTTAACGCAACAACCACTTGAAACATGACACCTGGACAAGCTGAATAAATAAAAAGCTTTATTTAACAAACTCAGGGCCCTTCCCACATGAAACAGAGAAACAGACAAGACCCCCAAAAAACAGTCAAAAACATATCTCACTCCCACAACCTGGGGAGGAATAACAAAACTTGTCAATAACATTTGCCTTCATCCTCGGCCTTCCCAAAATAAGCCCCCCCCCCAGAACACAAACACCCCCATATAAAAAAAACAGTTGGCAACACACTCTACTTGGTGTGCCGAGAGGGCGAGTCCTTGTGCAGGCTTCTCCGGCCCCTGCCCGACCTGTTGCTCCGCCTCAACCTGGGCCCTGTGGGTGTGGCAAGGCTGGGGGAAGGCTCCTGAGGGGCACACTGCGTGACGGCAGATGCCCTTGGGGGTCGGCCTAGACGAGGTCCGGCCCTGGAGGGGCCGGCTGCTGACTGCTGCAGCTGTGGCTGGGCAGCATCAGTCTCTGCATCAGCTCGTCGCACCTTGGCTGGGGGAGTGGCAGTGGCGGCTGCAGCAATGGGGGCAAGCTGGCTGATGCCAGGCGCTCGCTGGTCGCCAGAGACACTGGCACTCGGCCGGCCTGGCACTGCAGCAAGCGCAGCAATCTGGTGGAGGCCAGACCGCTGTGCTGCAGCAGGGCGGCGGGTGCCCTGGCGATGCTTCCGTGACACCGCGAGTGTGGCAGAAGTGAGTGCCCGAACTGCCCTGGTCTGTGCCCGCATCAGATCAGCCAGTGTCTGCACGGCACCACTCATGAACTCGCGACTCGCGTCCTGTGCTGCCGCGAGTTGGTCGACACCCCTGGCCTGTGCTGCCGCGAGTTGGTCGACACCCCTGGCCTGTGAGTCCCCGAAAGCGGCCACACTATGAGCCAGGGACTCAATGGCCTGAGGCATCTGTCCCACAACCCCCATGAACTCGTTGTGGCGCCGCTCCGAGGCCGCAGACATTTCATCAAGGAGGCGCACCTCCTGGGCGAGGACCGTCTCCGGACTGGAGGGCGGACTCTCCCTCTGGGGAGAAGGCCGCCGAGCTGCCCGACCCTTCCCGCGTGCCTGGACGCCACTGGGCCCAGCAACTGCCCTCCCCTGCAACACTTCCCCCCCTCTGGGGAGAAGGCCGCCGAGCTGCCCGACCCTTCCCGCGTGCCTGGACGCCACTGGGCCCAGCAACTGCCCTCCCCTGCAACACTTCCCTCCTCTGGGGAGAAGGCAGCCGTGCTGCCCGACCCTTCCCGCGTGCCTGGACGCCACTGGGCCCAGGAGCTACACCCCCCTGCAACACTTCCCCCTGGCTCTCCTCCAGGCAAGACGTCTCCCCTCCATTGCCATCCCCTGGCGCGGATGAGGGTTCCCCCGATGTGCCGCCTTCCTCTTGGTCCTCGTCGTCCTCCTCTTCCGAGGGACTGGCACTCTCAGCTTCATGGACCTCCTCCTCACCAGCTGAAAGCAGGAAGGCACAAGAGTAGCTTTAGAGTGAGGACAGGGCGTCAGCGAGGGAGGCATGAGTGGTGGCATTATGCGCATTGGTCGGACAGTGGCAAAGGATGTAGATCTGAAGCGCAAGGGGAACGAGAGAGGTCCAAACGGTCATGTCCTTACCATTGGGGCCCAGCACAGGGTCCGCATCACCAATAGCAACGGGGCCAACCACCCGGCCACGCATGAGTCGAGCCACGCGCTCCTCCAGCTCACTGAGCTCCTGGAACTGGGCACGGCCTCCCCCGGTGACATTCCGGCTCTTCATATTCTGGGCCAGCTTGGCCTGCAAGAGAAAGGACGGCCTCTAAGTACAGTGTGGTGCCCTGTTATTGTGTGCACTGCCTCCCATGGTCGAATAGCTTGGCCAGTGTGGTGCCCTGTTGTTGTGTGCACTGCCTCCCATGGTCGAATAGCTTGGCCAGTGTGGTGCCCTGTTGTTGTGTGCACTGCCTCCCATGGTCGAATAGCTTGGCCAGTGTGTAAAGTGCAGAAAGTGCTATTGATGATCATGCCAGTGCCATAGCTGCGGGAGGAGGGCTGGCCATTAGGCCTTTGAGGTCCCTTTGCCCATAATGTGAGGTGCACATGCAAGGATGAGGAGGACACTGGAAAGGCTACTCACCTTGACCAACCGAGTGAGGTCGTTGTACTTCTTGCGGCATTGGTCACCAGTCCTGGGGACATCGCTGGTGGCTGACACCCTGTGGGCGATTTCCCTCCAGGCTCTCCTGAACTGCCTCCTGGGAGCCTTCTTGCCGCTGTCCGGGCACAAGATCTCTCTTCTCTTTTCCAAACCCTTAAGCAGCACCCACAAAGCAGGCTCTGAGAAGCGCTGCGCTCGTTCACGGGCCTTCTGCATGGCTTCAGGCGCTATTTGGGTCCACCAGCAGTGTTGAGGCCTAGCTGCAGGGCTCCACTATCCAGGGCGTGGCAGCAGACAAAGTCGACCCTTCCCCCTTTAAGAGCTGGCCGGCGTCAGGGTGTCTGCTGTCAATCAAAACATGACCGCACCTGCGCTGCGCCCGGCCTCGGCGTTATCAGTCCGCACCGCCGGCTTAGCGCCTAAAGATAGGAGTGCAACGCCAGTTTCAGCGCTCGCCCAAACTCCTTGGCCAAATCTACTGAATTTCGGCGAAGTGGCCTACACTTTCCGGCGGGCGCTAACTTTAGCGACCGCCCGACTTTAGCGCCCCAAAAGTGGCGCGACTGAATTTCTAGGCCTCTGACTCTTATTCTTCCGGCCATGCGGCCCTCACCGCCTCGTGCGCGCCGAGGGGGCCGCCATCTTGGAATCAGCCATCTTCCCCATCCAGGTCTCAGACCAGCTCTACGCCGCCAGAGTCCCCACACAGAAGTTCACTCAGGAGTCCTACTACAGCGGCAATGTCTCGAGGCCCGAAATGCTACTTCTGCGGCCAGGCCAAGCACCCCAGACGATGCCCAGCGAAGGACGCTACATGCTTCAAATGTAAGAAAAAGGGGCATTTTAACAAAGTCTGCAGGGGGAATCCGATTTCCAACTCCGTCACCGCCTCGTGCATGCCGTGCGGGCCGCCATCTTGGGATCCGCCATCTTTTCCCGACTCAACGGCCGCCCAGGGCCCAACAGTGGCTTCGATCACGGTGGATCAATCCAGGCCACACCTGTTGACAAAATCCATGATGGACATACAGGTAAACGGGAATTTAACGAAATGTTTAATTGACTGTGGGAGTACCGAGAGTTTTATCCACCCTAGCCTGGTACGGCAGCACTCATTAACGGTAACCCCTACACGGAGCAGAATTGCTATGGCTGCTAAGCCCCACACTTCGGACATTTTGGGCTACTGTGTGGTAACACTGACTGTAAAAGGCACGGACTACAAGGATTTTAAACTCCTCGTGATGCCAGAACTCTGTGTTAATGTAATCTTGGGCCTGGACTTCCAGTGCCACCACGAAAGTGTCACGCTAGCATATGGCGGGTCCCAGCCGCCACTCACAGTCTGTGGCCTATCAACCTTAAAAATCAGCCCGCCCTCTTTATTCGCTAATCTCGCTCCGAACTGTAGGCCCATAGCGACCAAAAGTAGACGGTACAGTCTGGAAGACAGACACTTTATCAAGGCGGAAGTGGACAGACTCCTGCGGGAAGGCATTATTGAATGCAGTACCAGCCCGTGGCGTGCCCAAGTAGTCATAGTTAAAAATAGCGAAAAGAAACGGATGGTAATTGACTACAGCCAGACTGTTAATATTTATACCCAGCTGGACGCCTACCCTTTACCCCGCATATCAGAAATGGTCAACCAGATTGCGCAATACCGAGTCTTCTCGACTATCGACCTCAAATCCGCGTATCACCAGCTCCCCATTAGAACGGAGGACCGCCCATACACCGCCTTCGAGGCGAACGGGCGCCTCTACTATTTTCTCAGAGTGCCCTTCGGAGTAACAAATGGGGTCTCGGTCTTCCAACGTGAGATGGACCGCATGGTTGACGAGAATAAACTACAAGCTACCTACCCCTATCTGGACAATGTCACTATCTGCGGGCACAACCAGCAAGACCACGATCTAAATCTTGCGAGATTTTTAAAAACTGCCCTAAAGCTGAATCTAACCTACAACGAAGACAAATGTGTCTTCAACACAACCCGTCTCTGTATCCTCGGCTGTGTGGTGGAAGATGGGGTAATTGGACCGGACCCTGACCGATTACGCCCCCTAAAGGAACTGCCCCTGCCACACAATCCCAAAGCTTTAAAAAGGTGCCTGGGATTTTTTTCGTATTATGCCCAATGCGTGCCCAATTACTCTGATAAGGCCCGACCCCTCATTAAATCGACGTCCTTCCCACTATCAGCTGAAGCTCGGGAGGCTTTCACCAGTATTAAACAGGACATTGAAAGGGCTGCAGTGTGTGCAGTGGACGAATGCATTCCCTTTCAAGTCGAAAGCGATGCGTCAGACTTTGCCTTAGCTGCGACCCTCAATCAGGCTGGGAGACCTATGGCCTTCTTCTCCCGAACCCTTCAGGGACCTGAAATCAGGCACTCTTCTGTCGAGAAGGAGGCACAGGCTATAGCGGAGGCAGTGCGGCACTGGAGACACTACCTAGCCGGCAAACGTTTCACCCTGCTCACCGACCAGCGGTCGGTGGCTTTCATGTTTAATAACAAACAAAGGGGGAAAATCAAGAATGACAAAATACTCAGGTGGAGGATCGAACTATCCACGTTCGACTATGATATTATGTACAGGCCGGGAGCCCTTAATGAACCCCCAGACGCCCTATCGCGGGGAATGTGTGCCAGCATTCATACGGACAAATTACAGGGTCTCCACAACGACCTCTGTCACCCAGGGGTCACCCGACTATACCATTTTATAAAGTCCCGCAATCTGCCCCACTCCATCGAGGAGGTCAGGGCAATGACCAGAGCCTGCCGCATCTGTGCGGAATGCAAGCCTCGTTTCTACAGGCCTGACCATGCACACCTTATCAAAGCCACACGGCCATTCGAGCGCCTAAGTCTGGACTTCAAGGGACCCCTTCCCTCTGCCGACCGTAACGTATACTTCCTCAATATCATTGATGAATATTCCCGCTTCCCCTTCGCCATTCCCTGCCCAGACATGACCAGTGCCACGGTCATCAAGTGTCTCTGTAATCTATTCTGCATGTTTGGCATGCCGAACTACATACACAGCGATAGGGGGACATCATTCATGAGTGACGAGCTGCGCCAGTTCTTGCTCTCGAAGGGGATAGCCACTAGCAGAACCACTAGCTACAACCCACGGGGTAATGGGCAAGTGGAAAGGGAGAATGCTACTGTTTGGAAGGCTGTCACGTTAGCCTTAAAGTCAAAAGGCCTTCCGACCTCCCGCTGGCAGGAAGTCCTCCCAGACGTGCTCCACTCCATAAGGTCTCTGTTATGTACTGCCACTAACGCTACCCCTCACGAAAAGATGTTCGTTTTCCCCCGGAAATCCACCTCGGGCATATCTCTACCCGCGTGGCTGACGTCTCCAGGGACAGTACTATTGCGGAAGCACGTGAGAGGCCATAAAACGGACCCCCTTGTGGAAAAGGTACTCCTCCTCCTCCCTCAGTACGCCTATATCGAATACTCTGACGGGCGAGAGGACACTGTTTCCATAAAAGACCTCGCTCCCTCGGGGAGCGGAGAGAACGATGGGAGACTACCCGATGAAGACCTACACTACAAAGAGACAGGACGCCCAGAGGTATCAATACCCAACTTTAACCTGGAGGACACTGCAGATAACCTGGAAGACACTGCGGAGGCCCGGACAGCGGAGGAACCAGAATCCACTCCCCTAGAGGCACCCCAACCGGCTTTGCGCCGATCACTGAGAATTGCAAAACCTCCTGACAGACTCACTTATACCAACTTTTAAGAAACATCACCCCGATGGACTAAATCTATAGAAGGGGTGAATGTAATGAAATCTGTTTGTCTTGATCCTGTATTCGTTTTGCACTCATGTATATTACCCTCCCCCACTGTGTATAGTTTCACTTCCTCTTTCCCGACTAACCTGGGAGGTCCCAGGTCTTGGCTCTTGGCTCCGCCCCTGACTTCTCTTACATAAAGATCCCAGGATCTGTATGACTCATTCCTGTGAACCAGTCGGCGTGTTGAGATGTTAGCTCTGATCTTAGTGATTAAAAGCCAACTTGTTTAAGTCTATAACTTCTAGTTTTGTGGTTATTGAAGGCCCATCAAATACCTACCGGTAACTAACGCTTGTATCGAAAAGGAAACCTGAAATGACCCGACACTGTCTCGGGTATATGATTTGACGGTGAAGGGATGGCCAGCACATGGTGACTCACTGTTGCCAGCATTCTCGACAAGGAGAGAACAGCTGTCAGTGTGCCGGGGGACCTTGATGTGTGGATCCCGAGTGGTAATTCCACCCAAGTTAAGGGATAGACTGCTCAATGAGCTTCATGAGGGTCATCTGGGAGGGGTAAAAATGAAAAGCCTAGCCAGGGCTTATGTGTGGTGGCCAGGAATCGATAAACAAATCGAGGACCTGACCAAGAGCTGCTCAGGATGCCAGAAAGTCCAAAATGCACCACCACAGGCCCCTCTACACCCATGGGAGTGGCCCTCATCTCCATGGCAACGGGTGCATATTGATTTTGCTGGTCCATTCATGGACTCAATGTTTTTAATAGCCGTGGATGCGCACTCGAAATGGCCTGAGGTCATCAAAATGTCCCCCACCACCACGGAGAAAACTATTGCAGTCCTACGGACCATTTTTGCCAGGAATGGCTTGCCAGAACAGATTTGCTCCGACAACGGACCACAGTTTGTGTCCAAAGAGTTCAGGAGGTTCTTGAAAAAGAATGGGGTAAGGCATTACACATCCGCCCCGTATCATCCAGCCACAAATGGATTGGCTGAGAGGTTCGTACAAACCTTTAAGAAGGCAGTAAAGGCTATGTACAATGACAACATTCCGCTGCAGCACAAGGTGGACAATTTCCTGCTCGCCTACCGGAATGCGACACATGCAGTCACCAACCAGGCCCCAGCCATGATGTTCTTTAACCGAAGGTTAAGATCTCACCTGGATTTGCTCAGACCAAACGTATGAAGAGATGTTGAGAGTAAGCAATTCCAGCACATCCATGAGAAGCCAACAAGGAGCTTCAATGTAGGGCAACCAGTCTTGGCCCGCGACTACCGAACAGAAAAATGGCAGCCAGGAACGATATGCACATGGCAGGGTCCACTAATGTACACAGTGGACGTTGGGGAGAGCATCATGAGATGCCATGCTGACCAGATCCTAGAGTCACAGGAACAAGTCAACCCCATGCCTCGCCCATACATACCTGGTGATGAACCCAACGTACAGGTAGCATCTACCCCAGAAACAGTAGCATCAGAAGCTGATGAACCAACCGACGACAGGGGGCCAGAATCGCCTCCGCACCAAGGGCAAGACACTCGGGAAAGGCACTATCCAGAAAGGATCAGGAAGCCTCCCCAAAGACTGAATTTATAAATAGACTATTTTCAGCTAATGTTGCATGTTAAAAGTGTTAATTGTAATTAGTTTGATATTTAATTGTTAAATGAGTGTTATGGTACTGTTAATCTAAAAGGGGAGGAATTGTAATGTATGTACCTTTAAGGGGGGAACTACTTTTTACAGCTCATGTATCCTGTAGTACCGGCAGTGACCACACCTGTATATAACGTTGAGTAGTAATCTGTACAGATCAGTTGCAGTCTGAGCCACGTTGAGTAAACACCGTTTGTACCGTTCTCCGCAGTCTGTGTCTGATTATACACGAACGTTAACAGTTTTTGTGAACGTTTTCACAAAAGAAGAGCACAGCATGGAAGCTAACACCGTTTCGCTGAAGCTACCGCAGTTCTGGGAGCAGCAAGCGCCCTCGTGGTTTATTCAGGTCGAGGCCCAGTTCGCCCCGAGGAACATTGATGCGGATCAGACCAAATATCTTTATGTGGTCTCCGCACTCGACAGCTCTACCGCCTCTCGGATCGTCAGCCTCCTCGAAAACCCCCCAACGGAGCGCAAGTATGAAACCCTCAAAGCGCGGTTACTGCAGGTTTTCGGGCTCACGAAATCGGAGCGCGCCCGTCGATTACTCGCTATGCCCGGGCTCGGGGACTCCAAGCCTTCAGAGTTGATGAGCCAAATGCTCACACTCCTGGGCTCAGAATGGGAATGTTTCCTATTGCGCGAGATTTTCCTCAGCCAACTACCTGAACAGGTACAAGCTGCCCTGGCCAGATCTGAAGTTGAAGACTGCGCAACACTCGCTGCGGAGGCTGACAAAATTTTTGCTGCAACTCAGCAGCACTGCGCCGCCACGAGGCACCCATCCCCCGCAGACGCCGCCCCAGCTCGTCAGCCTGCTGGGCTGTGTTTCTACCACGCACAGTTCGGCGCGAAGGCGAAGCGTTGCCGCCCTCCCTGCAGTTTTCCCCCAAAAAAACAACTGACACTGCGACCACCGAGGAACGGGTCTAACGGGCACCCCACGGCTGCGATGGTGGTCGGCAATGCGGGAAAATTGCTGTTCATCACCGACACTCTCTCCGGTCGTCGATTTCTGTGCGACACCGGAGCGCAGTGCAGCATTTTACCCGCGTCCGCCCTTGATGTGCAGATGGGGAATCACGGCCCCACCCTTGAAGCGGCCAATGGCGGAGCAATTCGGACCTTCGGCAGACGGCGAGTGGAGGTGTGCCTCGGGGGGCAACGTTTTCACTGGGATTTTGTTAAGGCCAAAGTTTCCCAGCCCCCTCCTCGGCGCGGATTTCCTGTGCGCCAACAGCCTCCTGGTCGATGTCAGGAACTGGCGGCTGATCAACGTAGCAACTTTTCATTCTCTTCCATGTTACCGCAGTAACACTACGTCACGCACCGTCTCCTGTGCGTTTCCGACTCCTGATGAGTTCACTCGCCTGCTCGGTGAATTCCCCGACCTGACAAGACCCACATTCTCCTCCACAGCCACGAAACATGGCGTGGAACACCACATCACCACCAACGGCCCCCCGGTCTACGCGCGGGCCCGGCGCCTGGAACCCGGCAAGCTGGCTGTCGCAAAGGCGGAGTTTGCAACCATGGAACGGCTAGGGATTATTCCCTGGTCTTCAACCCTCCATATCGTCCCGAAGCCTGGCGGCGGATGGCAGCCATGCGGCGACTATCGACGCCTAAACGACGCGACCACTCCCGATCGGTACCCGATCTCCCATATCCAGGATTTCTCTGCCCATTTGGCAGGGAACACCGTGTTCTCTAAAGTCGACCTCGTCCGGGGCTACCACCAGGTCCCAGTTCATCCACAAGACGTCCAGAAGACCGCAGTCATCACCCCATTCGGACTCTTCGAGTTTTTAAGAATGCCGTTTGGGTTAAAGAACGCCGCCCAGGCCTTCCAACGCCTGATGGACTCCGTGCTGCGGGACCTCAAGTTCCTCTTCGTCTACCTGGATGACATTCTAATTGCCAGTCCTACTAAGGCCTCACAGCGCCAGGGACCCGGGTTCGAATCCGGCCTCGGGCGACTGTCTGTGTGGAGTTTGCACAATTCTCCCCGTGTTTGCGTGGGTTTTCTCCGGGTGCTCCGGTTTCCTCCCACAGTCCAAAGATGTGCGGGTTAGGTTGATTGGCTATGATAAATTGACCCTTAGTGTTAGGGGGATTAAATACTCGGGGATAGGGTTGGATATGTGTTGGTGTAGGGGTTACAGGGATTGGGTGGGATATGTGTCGGTGCAGGCTCGATGGGCCGAAATGGCCTCTATCTGCACTGTGGGGTTTCTGTGATTCTGTGTGATTCTGTGAACATACCTGTCACCTACGCAACATTTTTTGACGCCTCAGCCAACACGGCCTGATTATCAACCCGGCTAAGTGTCAGTTTGGCCTACACCAAATTGACTTCCTGGGGCATCGCATCACCTCAGAGGGAGCGGTTCCTTTACCTTCGAAGGTAGAGGCGGTGACATCCTTTCCACGCACGCAGAACATAAAGGCCCTGCAGGAATTCCTAGGCATGGTAAACTTTTACCACCGTTTCGTGCCTAAGGCGGCACCACTCATGCAGCCCCTGTACGAGGCCCTCAAGGGCAAGACTGGCAAGAACCCGGTAGGCTGGACGGATGACATGGCCCGAGCATTCGCCAACACCAAAAGCGCCTTAGCCAACGCGACTATGCTGGCGCACCCGCTGCCAGGAGCCACCATCGCCCTCACCACCGATGCGTCGGACTACGCAGTCGGTGCCAGTGCTGGGACTAGAGTCCTGGCGAATCATATAACTAGGGCTGTAGAGAGGGCTTTAAACTAATTAGTGGGGG
Source organism: Somniosus microcephalus (assembly GCF_052327205.1). NCBI lineage: Eukaryota > Metazoa > Chordata > Chondrichthyes > Squaliformes > Somniosidae > Somniosus > Somniosus microcephalus. The sequence continues at coordinate 81,515,063 of NC_141005.1, read as the reverse complement.
GGAGGTTTCTAGAGAGCAAATAATAGAAATGACAACGGAGAAGGTCATAGACTTAGGTAACAGTGGGGGAATAGAAAAACAGAACGTGTCAGGAAGGGACAGAAGGTATGGAGTAAAAGGTAAAGTAGCAAAAGGGGAAAAAACAGGAACTAAGTGTCACAAAACATATTTGAAAGTTCTTTATCTGAATGCACGTAGCATTCGTAACAAAATGAATGAGTTAACGGCACAAATAACTACATATGGGTATGATCTTGTAGCCATTACAGAAACATGGCTGTAGGGTGACCATGACTGGGAATTAAACATACCAGGTTATTTAACAATCAGGAAGGACAGGCAGGAAGGGAGGGGAGATGGGGTGGCTATGTTAATAAAGGAAGGAATCACTAGAATACAGAGAAATGATATTGGGTCAAAGGAGCAGGATAGTGAAACAGTTTGGGTGGAGATAAGGAATAATAAGGGGAAAAAAACACTAGTGGGCGTAGTCTATAGGCCTCCGAACAGTTGCAACTCTGTTGGACGGAGTATTAATCAGGAAATAGTTGAGGCTTGTAATAAGGGAACAGCTATAATTATGGAGGATTTTAACTATCATATTAACTGGACAAATCAAATTGGGCAGAGCAGCCTTGAGGATGAGTTCATTGAGTGTATTAGGGATGGGTTTCTTGAGCAGTATGTAACTGAACCGACCAGGGGGCAAGCAACCTTAGATTTGGTCCTGTGTAATGAGACAGGATTAATTAAAAATGTCCTAGTAAAGGATCCCACTGGAATGAGTGACCATAACATGGTTGAATTCCATATTCAAGTGGAGGGTGAGAAGGTTGGATCTCAAACAAGCTTGCTGAGCTTGAATAAAGGAGACTATGAAGGTATGAGAGCGGAATTGATTAGAGTGGACTGGGAAAATAGATTAAAGGGTAAGACGGTACATGATCAGTGGTGTACATTTAAGGAGTTATTTTACAACTTCCAAAAAATATATATTCCACTGAGGAAAAAAGGGTGTAAAAGAACAGATAGCCATCCGTGGCTAAGTAAAGTAATTAAGGACAGTATCCGACTAAAAACAAGGGCATATAAGGTAGTCAAATCTAGTGGGAGGATAGAAGATTGGGAAGTCTTTAAAAGACAGCAAAAAATAACTAAAAGATTGATTAAGAAAGGGAAGATAGATTATGAAAGTAAATTAGCAAAAAATATAAAAACAGACAGTAAAAGTTTCTATAGTTATATAAAAAGAAAAAGGGTGGCTAAAGTAAATGTTGGTCCCTTAGAGGATGAGACCGGGAAATTAATGGTGGGAAACATGGAGATGGCAAAAATGCTGAACAAATATTTTGTATCAGTCTTTACGGTAGAGGACACTAAGAATATCCCAACACTGGACAAACAGGGGGCTCGAAGGGGGGAGGAGCTAAATACGATTAAAATCACTAAGGAAGTGGTACTTGGTAAAATAATGGGACTCAAGGCGGATAAATCCCCTGGACCTGATGGCTTATATCCTAGGGTCTTGAGGCAAGTGGCGTTAGGGATTGTGGATGCACTGGTAATAATTTTCCAAAACTCCCTGGACTCAGCAAAGGTCCCGGCAGATTGGAAAAGTGCTAATGTAACACCCTTATTTAAAAAGGGTAGTAGGCAGAAGGCTGGAAACTATAGACCTGTTAGCCTAACATCTGTGGTTGGTAAAATGTTAGAGTCCATTATTAAGGAGACAGTAACGGGACATTTGGATAAACATAATTTAATAGGACAAACTCAGCATGGTTTCATGAAGGGGAAGTCATGTTTGACAAATTTGCTTGAGTTCTTTGAGAAGGTAACATACAGGGCGGATAAAGGGGAACCAGTGGACATAGTGTATTTAGACTTCCAAAAGGCATTTGACAAGGTGCCACACAAAAGATTATTGCTCAAGATAAAAAATCACGGGATTGGGGGTAATATTCTGGCGTGGGTGGAGGATTGGCTCTCTAACAGAAAGCAGAGAGTTGGATAAATGGTTCATTCTCAGACTGGCAATCAGTAACTAGTGGTGTTCCGCAGAGGTCAGTGCTGGGTCCCCAACTCTTTACAATCTATATTAATGATTTGGAGGAGGGGACCGAGTGTAACATATCAAAGTTTGCAGATGATACAAAGATGGGAGGGAAAGTAGTGAGTGAGGAGGACATAAAAAACCTGCAAAGGGACATAGACAGGCTAAGTAAGTGGGCAGAGATTTGGCAGATGGAATACAATAGTGGAAAGTGTGAGGTTATGCACTTTGGCAGGAAAAATCATAGAGCAAGTTATTATCTTAATGGCAAGAAACTGGAAAGTACTGTAGTACAAAGGGATCTGGGGGTCCTGGTGCATGAAACTCAAAAAGTTAGTATGCAGGTGCAGCAAGTGATCAAGAAGGCCAATGGAATGTTGGCTTTTATTGTTAGGGGAATAGAATATAAAAACAGGGAGGTATTGCTGCAGTTGTACAAGGTATTGGTGAGACCACACCTGGAATACTGCATACAGTTTTGGTGTCCATACTTAAGAAAAGACATACTTGCTCTCGAGTCAGTACAAAGGAGGTTCACTCGGTTAATCCCGGGAATGAGGGGGTGGTCATATGAGGAGAGGTTGAGTAGATTGGGACTCTACTCATTGGAGTTCAGAAGAATGAGAGGCGATCTTATTGAAACATATAAGATTGTGAAGGGGCTTGATCGGGTGGATGCGGTGAGGATGTTCCCAATGATGGGTGAAACTAGAACTAGGGGGCATAATCTTAGAATAAGGGGCTGCTCTTTCAAAACTGAGATGAGGAGAAACTTCTTCACTCAGAGGGTGGTAGGTTTGTGGAATTTGCTGCCCCAGAAAGCTGTGGAAGCTACATCATTAAATAAATTTAAAGCAGAAATAGATAGTTTCCTAGAAGTAAAGGGAATTAAGGGTTACGGGGAGCGGGCAGGAAATTGGACATGAGTTTAGGTTCGGAATGGTCATGGCCCTGTGGGTAGTGGAGCGGGCCCAGGGGCCGTGTAGCCTGGTTCTGCTACTACTTCTTGTGTTCTAATTCTGTGTTAGATTTCAGGAGATGGTTTTACTCCTGTTCCTGGCTGGGGTGGAGATCGCCTTTACAGAAGGTAAGTACTGTAGAAAATATAGGGACAGAGTGATCTCCTGGACGAGTTTCGATTGCCTAGATGGGTCGGAGAGGAATTTCCCAGATTTTTTTCTCCCAAATTGGCCATTGGTTTTTTTTAAAATCTGGTTTTTCGCCTCTCCTGGGAGATCACATGGGTTCAGGTGGGATGGAGAGTGATAGTAGATTTGAGGTTAGGGTCAGATCAGCCATGATCTTATTGAATGGCGGAGCGGGCTCGAGGGGCCGATTGGCCTACTCCTGCTCCTATTTCTTATGTTAACAGCAGTGGGTGAACGGGACGTGGCAGCCGTTGGCATTCTTCAGCCGTCAACTACGGCAGAACGAGAGAGCATACAGCACGTTCGACCGGGAGTTGCTCACCCTTTTTCTGGCCATCCGCCATTTTCGGTTCCTTCTGGAAGGACGTCCTTTCACCGCCTTTGTGGACCATAAGCCGCTGACCTTTGCAATGTCCAAGACCGCCGAACCGTGGTCAGCCCGACAGCAGCGTCAACTGACCTACATATCCGAATTCACCACGGATATATGGCACGTGGCCGGTAAGGAAAACCTGGTGGCAGACTGCCTCTCCCACGCGTTCGTCAATACGGTTCATTTGGGCATCGACTACGCCCTCATGGCAGCGGACCAAGCCTCAGACCCGGAAGTCCAAGCTTACAGAACGGCCATCACTGGCCTCCAGTTGGCCGACGTCAAGTTCCATTCGGCAGGTACCACGCTGTTGTGTGACGTCTCCGTACAGGATCCTCGCCATGTCGTGCCGGTCGTCTGGCGCCGCAGTGTTCGACGCCATACATGGGTTGTCACACCCTGGAATGAAGGCCTCAGAAACTGCTGTCAGCGAAATTTGTATGGCATGGCATGCATAAAGACGTCCGCGACTGGGCCAACACCTGCGTGGTCTGCCAAAAGGCCAAGTTACAGCGCCACATCAAAGCTCCGTTGGCCACCTTCACAGTTCCGGAGCGACGTTTTGACCATGTCAACGTGGACCTGGTAGGACTACTCTCACCCTCCCATGGTTTTTCACACATCCTGACCATGGTTGACCGCACCACCAGATGGCCAATCGCATTGAGTTTAAGCAGGCTTTGTTAAGTGGCAGAGTTCGGGCAAGTGGGAGGTGAGGGGGTGCTTGTTGCTCTGTTTTGCTTCCCTCTCTCAGGCTAATCCAACACTGCGGACATGGAGCAGTGAGACAATTCAACCGGACAGGTCCCCCAGACAGCTTCCACGAGGGAGGTTGGTGATCAGCTGGTTGGTAGGTTCTCTTCCTTCTCTTCTATACCTTTAAGTTGGTTAAGTCCTATTAAATAGTGGTGTAATATTATCATCTATATCGGGGCAGAGGGTCTCCATAACTAATAATAAGAAATTTAATTAATTACACAGATATGGGTGAACAGGTGATGTGTCACTGTTGCGAAATGTGGGAGCTGGTGGACCCCATTGAGGCTCATGGTGATTACATTTGCGATAAGTGTTTGCTGCTAGAGGAACTCAAGCTCCATGTTAAAGAGATTGAGACCAAGCTTCAGACACTGCGACACATCAGGGAGGGGGAGAAGTTCCTGGACTCTATGTTTCAGGAGGTGGTCACACCTATGAAATTAATTACTGCAGATGTAGTCCGTGGTCAGGGACAGGACGGTGTGACTATGAGTGAGGAAGGTACAGGGATCCAGGATGTAGTGTTGAAGGAGCCGCAGCCCTTGCTTTTGTCAAGCAGGATTGAGGTTCTTACTCCCTGTGAGGGCAGGAGCGGGGACTGCAGGGAGGATGAGCAACCTGGCCACAGCACCATGGTGCAGGGGGCCATTCAAGTGGAGGGAGTAAAAAGAAATGTTGTAGTGGTAGGGGATAGTATCATTAGGGGGATAGATAGGGTTCTCTGCAGTCAAGAGCGGGAGTCCCGAAGGTTGTGTTGCCTGCCCGGTGCCAGGTTTAAGGACATCTCTTCTGGGCTGGAAAGAAACTTGGAGTGGGAGGGGGAGGATCCAGTTGTCGTGGTCCATGTTGGTACAAACGACGTAGATAGGACAAGGAAGAAGGTTCTGTTAAAGGAGTATGAGCAGCTAGGGGTCAAATTAAAAAACAGAACCTCAAGGGTAATAATATCTGGGTTATTACCTGAGCCATGAGTGAATTTGGCTAGGATAAATAAAATTAAAGAGTTAAATGCGTGGCTCAAAGACTGGTGTGGGAGAAATGGGTTTTGCTTCTTGGGACACTGGCACCAGTACTGGGACAGGAGGGAGCTGTTCCATTGGGATGGACTCCACTTGGCCAGTGCTGGGACTAGAGTCCTGGCGAATCATATAACTAGAGCTGTAGAGAGGGCTTTAAACTAATTAGTGGGTGGGAGGTTTCTAGAGTGCAAATAACAGAAATGACAACGGAGAAGGTCATAGACTTAGGTAGCAGTGGGGAAATTAAAAAACAGAACGTGTCAGGAAGGGACAGAAGGTATGGAGTAAAAGGTAAAGTAGTAAAAGGGGAAAAAACAGGAACTAAGTGTCACAAAACATATTTGAAAGTTCTTTATCTGAATGCACGTAGCATTCGTAACAAAATGAATGAGTTAACGTCAAAAATAACTACATATGGGTATGATCTTGTGGCCATTACAGAAACATGGCTGCAGGGTGACCATGACTGGGAATTAAACATACCAGGTTATTTAACAATCAGGAAGGACAGGCAGGAAGGGAGGGGAGATGGGGTGGCTATGTTAATAAAGGAAGGAATCACTATAATACAGAGAAATGATATTGGGTCAAAGGAGCAGGATAGTGAAACAGTTTGGGTAGAGATAAGGAATAATAAGGGGAGAAAAACACAAGTGGGCATAGTCTATAGGCCTCCGAACAGTTGCAACTCTGTTGGACAGAGTATTAATCAGGAAATAGTTGAGGCTTGTAATAAGGGAACAGCTATAATTATGGAGGATTTTAACTATCATATTAACTGGACAAATCAAATTGGGCAGAGCAGCCTTGAGGATGAGTTCATTGAGTGTATTAGGGATGGGTTTCTTGAGCAGTATGTAACTGAACCGACCAGGGGGCAAGCAACCTTAGATTTGGTCCTGTGTAATGAGACAGGATTAATTAAAAATGTCCTAGTAAAGTATCCCCTTGAAATGAGTGACCATAACATGGTTGAATTCCATATTCAAGTAGAGGGTGAGAAGGTTGGATCTCAAACAAGCGTGCTGAGCTTGAATAAAGGAGACTATGAAGGTATGAGAGCGGAATTGATTAGAGTGGACTGGGAAAATAGATTAAAGGGTAAGACGGTACATGATCAGTGGTGTACATTTAAGGAGTTATTTTACAACTTCCAAAAAATAATATTCCACTGAGGAAAAAAGGGTGTAAAAGAAAAGATAGCCATCCGTGGCTAAGTAAAGTAATTAAGGGTAGTATCCGACTAAAAACAAGGGCATATAAGGTAGCCAAATCTAGTGGGAGGACAGAAGATTGGGACATCTTTAAAAGACATCAAAGAATAACTAAAAGATTGATTAAGAAAGGGAAGATAGATTCTGAAAATAAATTAGCAAAAAATATAAAAACGGATAGCAAAAGTTTCTATAGTTATATAAAAAGAAAAAGGGTGGCTAAAGTAAATGTTGGTCCCTTAGAGGATGAGACTGGGAAATTAATGGTGGGAAACATGGAGATGGCAAAAACGCTGAACAAATATTTTGTATCAGTCTTTACGATAGAGGACACTAAGAATATCCCCACACTGGACAAACAGGGGGCTCTAGGGGGAGAGGAGCTAAATACGATTAAAATCACTAAGGAAGTGGTACTTGGTAAAATAATGGGACTTAAGCCGGATAAATGTGTGGAGTTTGCACATTCTTCCCGTGTTTGCGTGGGTTTCCTCCGGGTGCTCCGGTTTCCTCCCACAGTCCAAAGATGTGCAGGTTAGGTTGATTGGCTATGATAAATTGACCCTTAGTGTTAGGGGGATTAAATACGTGGGGTTACGGGGATAGGGTGGGATATGTGTTGGTGTAGGGGTAACGGGGATCGGGCGGGATATGTGTCGGTGCAGGCTCGATGGGCCGAAATGGCCTCTATCTGCACTGTGGGGTTTCTGTGATTCTGTGATTCTGTGAAATCCCCTGGACCTGATGGCTTACATCCTAGGGTCTTGAGGGAAGTGGCGGTAGGGATTGTGGATGCATTAGTAATAATTTTCCAAAGCTCCCTGGATTCAGCAAAGGTCCCGGCAGATTGGAAAACTGCTAATGTAACACCCTTATTTAAAAAGGGCAGTAGGCAGAAGGCTGGAAACTATAGACCGGTTAGCCTAACATCTGTGGTTGGTAAAATGTTAGAGTCCATTATTAAGGAGACAGTAATGGGACATTAGGATAAACATAATTTAATAGGACAAACTCAGCATGGTTTCATGAAGGGGAAGTCATGTTTGACAAATTTGCTTGAGTTCTTTGAGGAAGTAACATACAGGGTGGATAAAGGAGAACCAGTGGATGTAGTGTATTTGGACTTCGAAAAGGCATTTGACAAGGTGCCACACAAAAGATTATTGCTCAAGATAAAAAATCATGGGATTGGGGGTAATATTCTGGCGTGGGTGGAGAATTGGCTCTCTAACAGAAAGCAGAGAGTTGGGATAAATGGTTCATTCTCAGACTGGCAATCAGTAACTAGTGGTGTTCCGCAGGGGTCAGTGCTGGGTCCCCAACTCTTTACAAACTATATTAACGATTTGGAGGAGGGGACCGAGTGTAACATATCAAAGTTTGCAGATGATACAAAGATGGGAGGGAAAGCAGTGAGTGAGGAGGACATAAAAAACCTGCAAAGTGACATAGACAGGCTAAGTAAGTGGGCAGAGATTTGGCAGATGGAATACAATAGTGGAAAGTGTGAGGTTATGCACTTTGGCAGGAAAAATCATAGAGCAAGTTATTATCTTAATGGCAAGAAACTGGAAAGTACTGTAGTACAAAGGGATCTGGGGGTCCTGGTGCACGAAACTCAAAAAGTTAGTATGCAGGTGCAGCAAGTGATCAAGAAGGCCAATGGAATGTTGGCTTTTATTGCTAGGGGGATAGAATATAAAAACAGGGAGTTATTGCTGCAGTTATACAAGGTATTGGTGAGACTGCACCTGGAATACTGCATACAGTTTTGGTGTCCAGACTTAAGAAAAGACATACTTGCTCTCGAGTCAGCACAAAGAAGGTTCACTCGGTTAATCCCGGGGATGAGGGGGTGGTCATATGAAGAGAGGTTGAGTAGATTGGGACTCTACTCATTGGAGTTCAGAAGAATGAGAGGCGATCTTATTGAAACATATAAGATTGTGAAGGGGCTTGATCAGGTGGATGCGGTGAGGATGTTCCCAATGATGGGTGAAACTAGAACTAGGGGGCATAATCTTAGAATAAGGGGCTGCTCTTTCAAAACTGAGATGAGGAGAAACTTCTTCACTCAGAGGATGGTAGGTTTGTGGAATTTGCTGCCCCAGAAAGCTGTGGAAGCTACATCATTAAATAAATTTAAAACAGAAATAGATCGTTTCCTAGAAGTAAAGGGAATTAAGGGTTACGGGGAGCGGGCAGGAAATTGGACATGAGTCTAGGTTCGGAATGGTCATGGCCTTGTGGGTAGTGGAGCGGTCCCAGGGGCCGTGTAGCCTGGTTCTGCTCCTACTTCTTGTGTTCTAATTCTGTGTTAGATTTCAGGAGATGGTTTTATTCCTGTTCCTGGCTGGGGTGGAGATCGCCTTTACAGAAGGTAAGTACTGTAGAAAATATAGGGACAGAGTGATCTCCTGGAAGAATTTCGATTGCCTAGATGGGTCAGAGAGGAATTTCCCAGTTTTTTTCTCCCAAATTGGCCATTGGGTTTTTAATCTGGTTTTTCGCCTCTCCCGGGAGATCACATGGGTTCGGGTGGGATGGAGAGTGATAGAAGATTTGAAGTTAGGATCAGATCAGCCATGATCTTATTGAATGGTGGAGCAGGCTCAAGGGGCCGATTGGCCTACTCCTGCTCCTATTTCTTATGTTCTTATGTTCTTATGGTCCCCCTGTTATCCACTACTTCGGCGGACATGGCCAGGGCGTTCATTTCCTCCTGGATCGCCCGTTTCGGAGTGCCCGCAGATATTTCGTCGGACAGGTGACCGCAGTTTTCCTCCGACCTCTGGAATGCAGTGGCCCAAGGACTCGGTGTCAAATTACACTGCACCACAGCCTACCACCCACAGGCGAATGGCCTCTGCGAATGCTTCCACCGCTCAATGAAAGCCGCCCTGAGGGCCAGCCTCCAGGACACTGGATGGGCAGACAAGCTACCGTCGGTCCTGTTGGGCCTTCGCACGGCCCCCAAAGCAGACCTTCACTCTTCATCAGCGGAACTCGTGTATGGTCAGCCGCTGCGAGTCCCAGGGGATTTCCTACCAACATCGACGGAGTCCTGGTCCGCGTCTGCCCAGCTTGCTAGTCACCAAGAGGCGGCCAGATGTTTCGCACCAGTGCCCACTTCGCACCACGGGCTGCAGAGGTCACACGTTCCCACGGAGCTTCACAAGGCTGTATACGTTTTTATTCGCCATGACGCACATAGGGATCCGCTCAAGGCCCCATATACCGGTCCTTTCCGCGTGTTGGAAGCAGGGGACAAAACCTTCACGGTAGATGTCGGTGGTAAACCGGGCCACATTTCGGTCAACCGCTTAAAGCCAGCACATTTGGACCTCGACCGCCCCGTCGAGACAGCACAGCCGCCGAGACGGGGTCGGCCACCCATCATCGTTACGGCAGACCAAGTGCGACCGCCCGCCAGACCGCTAGCCGCCCTGCAGCCTCCGCCTCGAGAGTACAGGAGTCGTTCTGACAGGCTCGTCAGACCCCCTCACCGTTTGACTTTGTCCATTAAAGCGAATTCTGGGGGGGCGCATGTGGCAGAACCACTGAATGACTCTGGCTAACTGTATATAATTCTCTTTAATGATGTTCTAACACCAGCCTAAACCTGTACCATTGTGTTAGGCATTACTGTGTTTTGTATATAGAGTTTGCATGTATGGGGCGTGGCCCCTTTAAGAGCGTGGGAAAACGCGGGCAAACGCGATGACGTCACGTCGCAAACCACGGGACCGCCGAGGCAGTCCTTGTGGCATCTCCGTTGAGTAAAGACCTGTTTAATTGTTCTCTGGTGTCGATCTCAGTTATTCGTAGGAATTCGTTAATTCCTACAGCACCACTGAAATTAGGCTCACTGGCCTGTAATTCCCTGGTTTATCCCTACTACCCTTCTTGAATAATGGTACTATGTTAGCTGTCCTCCAGTCCTCTGGCACTTCCCCTGTGGCCAGAGAGGTTCTGAAAATTTGTGTCAGAGCCCCTGCAATCTCCGCCCTTGCCTTACATAGCAGCCTAGGATACATCTTATCTGGGCCTGGGAATTTATCCACTTTTAAGCCCGCTAAAACCGCTAGTACCTCCTCCCTCGCAATGCTAATTTGTTCAAGTATATCACAATCCCCCTGCCTGATTTCTATGCCTACATCGTCCTTCTCCATAGTGAACACAGATGCAAAATATTAATTTAAAACCTCACCCACATCTTCCGGCTCGACACACAGATTGCCACTTTGGTCCCTAATAGGCCCTACTCTTTCCCTGGTTATCCTCTTGCCCTTAATCTGTACATATAAATCGGTCGATCTGTCTGTCTGCCCTTCTGTCTGTCTGTCCTTCTGTCTGTCTGCAGGTGCGCGTCTGGGCGGCTATGCGCTCGAAAGTTACAGGGCGTACCTACGTGTGCGTTACGTCGAAAGACACTAATTTTCAGAACCTCTCTGGCCACAGGGGATGTACCAGAGGACTGGAGAACAGCTAACGTAGTACCATTATTCAAGAAGGGTAGCAGGGATAAACCAGGGAATTACAGGCCAGTGAGTCTAACATCTGTGGTGGGGAAATTATTGGAAAAAATTCTGAGGGACAAAATTAATCTCCACTTGGAGAGGCAAGGATTAATCGGGGATAGTCAGCATGGCTTTGTCAAGGGTAAATCATGTCTGACAAATCTGATTGAATTTTTCGAGGGGGTGACTAGTGGGGTGGATGAGGGAAATGCTGTGGATGTGGTTTACATGGACTTCAGTAAAGCTTTTGACAAAGTCCCGCATAGGAGACTGGTTAAGAAGGTAAGAGCCCATGGGATCCAGGGTGCCTTGGCGCGTTGGATCCTAAACTGGCTGAGTGGCAGGAGGCAGAGGGTGATGGTTGAAGGTTGCTTTTGTGACTGGAAGCCTGTGTCCAGTGGGGTACCTCAGGGATCGGTGCTGGGTCCCTTGTTGTTCGTGATCTACATAAATGATTTGGATGAGAATGTAAAAGGTATGATCAGTAAGTTCGCAGATGACACGAAAATTGGTGGGGTGGTAAATTGCGAGGAGGAAAGCCTCAGGCTACAGGACGATATAAACGGGTTGGTCAGATGGGCGGAAAAGTGGCAAATGGAATTTAACCCTGAAAAGTGCGAGGTGATGCATTTTGGACGGACAAATAAGGCAAGGGAATACACAATGAGTGGTAGGACCCTAGGAAGTACAGAGGGTCAGAGGGACCTTGGTGTACATGTACATAGATCCCTGAAGGCAGCGGAGCAGGTAGATAAGGTGGTTAAAAAGGCATATGGGATACTTGCCTTCATTAGCCGAGGCATAGAATATAAGAGCAGGGAGGTTATGATGGAGCTGTACAAAACGCTGGTGAGGCCACAGCTGGAGTACTGTGTGCAGTTCTGGTCGCCTCACTATAGGAAGGATGTGATTGCTTTGGAGAGGGTGCAGAGAAGATTCACCAGGATGTTACCTGGGATGGAGCGCCTCAGCTATGAAGAGAGGCTGGACAGGCTGGGGTTGTTTTCCTTGGAGCAGAGAAGGCTGAGGGGGGACCTGATTGAGGTGTACAAAATGATGAGGGGCATAGATAGGGTAGATAAAGAGGAACTTTTCCCCTTAGTTGGGGGGGTCAATAACAAGGGGGCATAGATTCAGGGTAAGGGGCAGGAGATTTAGAGGGGATTTGAGGAGGAACTTTTTCACCCAGCGGGTGGTTGGAATGTGGAACTCAATGCCTGAAAGGGTGGTAGAGGCAGGAACCCTCACAACATTCAAGAAGCATTTGGATGAGCACTTGAAATGCCATTGCATACAAGGCTATGGACCAAATGCTGGAAAATGGGATTAGACTGGACAGGGATGGATGGGCAGCGCAGACACGATGGGCCGAAGGGCCTCTTTCTGTGCTGTAAAACTCTATGACTCTATGACTCTATGACTCTATGAAAGCTTACCTTTCCAAAACGGTTTTAAGCGTATTTACGTTTCGGCCGGGCTAAAATCGCGCCCGCGGTATCCGAAAAACCTTAACATTCTGCTCATTAGCATCTCATTATCCGCTCGTTAACGACAGAGTGACCTCGAGGTCGACCAATCGTACGGCGGCTTGCTGCCGCGTGCGGCCGGGCCCTCCTACGGTCGAGTGACGGGACGATTGACCAATCCTATGCTTTGGTGACCTGACGGTCGATCAATCGGTGCGTGTGTGGGCGGCCCTTATCGTTCTGAACTGAGGTGAGTCACCGCCATCTTGCTTCCATTCTTTTTCCTGCTTTCTGCGTCTTTCTTTTCAAATATACATTTCCACCAAAATAAAATTGAATTTATTAAATTGTTTTTTAAAAAATCACTCATTTGTAAATATTTTCTCTAACCTGAACATTCTTTTTCCTACCTTTCCCCGTTTTTTTCTTAGGCCTGAAAGCCTGCGCCTTTCTTGCCCAGCCACGCCCGAGCTAGGTGATTGGGCTTCTGCTAAGCTCCTCACCCGCTCCCCCCCGCCGTGTCACATTACCCAGGGCAACGGCGTCAGCCACGAGGGTCAGGGTGCGCGCGCAGCAGGACCAGGTGAGACGGGGCATCTCTGTTCTGCGCTTGGCTCGGGCGGGGCGGGGGGCGGGGCTCTCAACAGTGCTCTCGGCCTTGGTGAGTCTTCCGCGCTCGGCTCGGGCGGGGGGGGGCGGGGCTCTCGACAGTGCTCTCGGCCTTGGTGAGTGTTCCGCGCTCGGCTCGGGCGGGGGGGGGTCGGCGGGGCTCGGACAGCGGGGGCGGCTGGGGCTTGGAGAGCAGGGCTCTCGAGAGTGCGGGTCGGGGGCTCCGAGAGCGGCCCCTTTCCCCCCCCGCCCCCCTTCCCGCCCCCCCCGCCGCCCCCCCCGTCCCCCCTTCCCCCCCGCCCCTTCCCCCCCCTCCCTTCCCTCCGCCCCTTCCCCCCCGCCCTCCCTTCCCCCCCACCCGCCCTCCCCTTCCCCCCACCCGCTCTCTCTCTTCCCCCCAGTTGCTCTCTCTCTCTCTTCCAACAACAACATGCCCTCGAAAAAGCCTCGGCACCGCCGGGCACTTCAGCTAGTGTTTATATATAAATCGGTCCTTCTGTCTGTCTGTCCTTCTGTCTGTCTGCAGGTGCGCGTCTGGGCGGCTATGCGCTCGAAAGTTACAGGGCGTACCTACGCGTGCGTTACGTCGAAAGAAAGCTTACCTTTCCAAAACGGTTTTAAGCGTATTTACGTTTCGGCCGGGCTAAAATCGCGCCCCGCGGTATCCAAAAAACCTTAACATTCCGCTCATTAGCATCTCATTATCCGCTCATTAGCGACAGAGTGACCTCGAGCTCGACCAATCGTACGGCGGGTTGCTGGCGTGTGCCGCCGGGCCAATCGGTGCGTGTGTGGGCGGGCCTTATCGTTCTGAACCGAGGTGAGTAGCCGCCATCTTGCTTCCATTCTTTTTCCTGCTTTCTGCGTCTTTCTTTTCAAATATACATTTCCAGCAAAATAAAATTCAATTTATTAAATTCTTTAAAAAAAAATCACTCATTTGTAAATATTTTATCTTACCTGAACATTCTTTTTCCTACCTTTGCCCGTTTTTATCTTAGGCCTGAAAGCCTGGGCCTTTCTTGCCCAGCCAGGCCCGAGCTAGGTAACTGGGCTACTGCTAAGCTCCTCACCCCCCGCCGACCCCGGTGTCACGTTACCCGGGGCAACGGCATCAGCCACGAGGGTCAGGGTGCGCGCGCAGCAGGAGCAGGTGAGACTCTGTTCCGCGCTCGGCTCGGCTCGGGCGGGGGGGGCGGGGCTCTCGAGAGTGCGGATCTCGGCCTTGGTGAGCGGGAAGGGTTACCCCGGCAACGGGAGTGCGGGCCGGCTGGGGCTTGGAGAGCGGGGCTCTCGGGAGTGCGGGGCGGGCTTGAAGAGCGGGGCTCTCGGGAGTGCGGGGCGGGGCGGCGCGGCAGGGTTACCCCGGCAACCGGGCGTGGCCGTGGCCGTCTCTCAGCCTCAAGCCCTCCCTTCCTCCCTCCCCCACCCTTCCCCTCCCTTCCTCCCTCCCCCCCTTCACCTCCTTCCCCCCCTCCCCCTCCCCCTCCCCTTCCCCTCCCCCTCCTCTCCCGTCCCCCCCTCCCCCTGCCTTCCCCCCTCCCTTCCCCCTCCCTTCCCTCCATTCCCCCCTCCCCCTCCCCCTCCCTTCCCCCCTCCCTCTCCCCCTCCCTTCCCCCCTCCCCCTCCCCCTTCCTTCCCCCTCCCCTCCACCTTCCCCTCCCCCCTCCCCCTTCTTCCCCTCTCCCCTCCCCCCTTCCCCTTCCTCCCCCCGCCTTCCCCTTCCTCCCCCCCGCCCTCCCTTTCGCCCTCCCTTCCCCCCCTCCCCCCTCCCCCCCCGCCCTCGTTCCCCCCCTCCCCCCGCACTCCCTCCCCCCCGCCCTCCCTTCCCTCCTTCCCCCCTTCCCCTCCCTTCCCCCCTCCCCCTCCCTTCCCCCCTCCCCCTCCCCTTCCCCTCCCTTCCCCCCTCCCCCTCCCTTCCCCCCCTTCCCCCTCCCCCTCCCTTCCCCTCCCCCTCCCTTCCCCCTCCCTTCCCCTCCTCCCCTCCCCTCCCCCTCCTCTATTCCCTTCCCCCCTCCCCCTCCCTTCCCCCCTCCCCCTCCCCTTCCCCTCCTTCCCCCCTTCCCCTCCCTTCCTCCCCTTCCCCCCTCCCCCTCCCTTCCCCTCCCCCTCCCTTCCCCCCTCCCTTCCCCTCCTCCCCTCCCCTCCCCCTCCTCTATTCCCCTCCCCCCCTCCCCCTTCCCCTCCCCCTCCCCTTCCCCTCCCCCCTTCTTCCCCTCTCCCCTCCCCCCTTCCCCTTCCTCCCCCCGCCTTCCCCTTCCTCCCCCGCACTCCCTTCCGCCCTCCCTTCCCCCCCGCCCTCCCTTCCCCCCCTCCCCCCCGCCCTCCCGCCCCCCCTCCCCAACGCCCTCCCTTCCCCCCTCCCTTCCCCCCACCCGCCCTTCCCCCCTTCCGCCTGCCCTTCCCCCCTCCCTTCCCCCCTTCCCTCCCCCTCCCTCCCCCCTCCCTTCCCTCCCCCCCGCCCTCCCTACCCCCCTTCCCTCCCCGCCGCCCTCCCTTCCCCCCTCCCTTCCCCCCCCTTTCCCCCTTCCCCTCCCCCCTCCCCCCGCCCTTCCCTTCGCCCCCCCTCCCCTCCCGCCCTCCCTTCCCCCCTCCCCCTTCTCCTCCCCCCGCCCCCTTCCCCCTCCCCCCTCCCCCTTCTTCCCCTCCTCCCCTTCCCCTTCCTCCCCCCCGCCTTCCCCTTCTCCCCCCCGGCCTCCCTTCCGCCCTCCCTTCCACCCCCTTCCCCCCCGCCCTCCCTTCCCCCCCTCCCCTCCCACCCTCCCTTCCCGCCCGCCCTCCCTTCCCCCCTCCCCCCCGCCCTCCCTTTCCCCCTCCCCGCCCTCCCTTCCCCCCTCCCCTCCCGCCCCTTCCTTCACCCCCCGCCCTCCCTTCCCCCCTCCCTTCCCCCCCGCCAGCCCTCCCTCCCCCCTCCCTTCCCCCCTCCCTTCCCCCCCGCCCGCCCCTTTCCCTCCCCCCCACCCGCCCGCCCGCCCTTCCCTCCCCCTTCCACCGCCCTTCCCCCCCCGCCCTCCACCTTCCCCCCTCCCTTCCCCCCCTCCCTTCCCCCCTTCCCTCCCCCCTCCCTTCCCCCCTTCCCTCCCCCCCTCCCTCCCCCCTCCCTTCCCTCCCCCCCGCCCTCCCTTCCCCCCTTCCCTCCCCCCCGCCCTCCCTTTCCCCCTCCCTTCCCCCCTTCCCCTCCCCCTTCACCCATTCCCCTCCCCCTTCCCCCCTTCCCCTCCCCCTTCCCACCCCCTTCCCCTCC
>NC_141005.1:81459815-81498158 GCF_052327205.1 Somniosus microcephalus | reverse complement strand
TTTCATTGACGCCTCAAAACCAGCGTCAAGCCCCATTTAACACTGCTCGATTGGGTTATACAGGGAAGGGATCGGGATCAGAAGGACCAGCTCACAACTGACATGATGGAAGTTAACGTGCTGATCTGGAAGTTGCTGGGGCCAATCTCTAGCTGAGATTGTAGGGTTTGGGTCACTTGTGCTGATTCCTTTCTTCCCTAGGCTGATGTACATTGGACACTGGTTCCGACCTACACTCACTAACCAATGTTAGAGGAAGCAGCCAGATTCTGACACCAGTCCATATCAGTATAAATGTTACAGTGTGGGGCACAGCCCACTGTTACTGAGCCTTAGCTGGAGAAGACCCAAGTCTGATCCTTGGTCTGTGCTGAGCTAACTGATCTGAGATGGGGCATTGTGTTTGCCTCAGGGCCCTTCGGTTGGGAGCAAAGAAGAGAAAATCGGCCAGGGTTCCTGCTCCTGTTTCCTATCCTGTTTGCAACAATTGCTGGGAAGTGTGTGAGGTGCGTGTGTGTGTCAGTGTGTCAGTGTGTGTGTGTCAGTGTGTGTGTCAGTGTGTGTGAGGTGTCTGTGTCTGTGGTGGTGTGTCTGTGTGTCTGTCTGTGTCTGTGGTGGTCTGTGTGTGTCTGTGTGTGGAGGTGTGTGTGTCTGTCTGTGTCTGTCTGTGTCTGTGGTGGTGTGTCTGTGTGTCTGTCTGTGTCTGTGGTGGTCTGTGTGTGGAGGTGTGTGTGTCTGTCTGTGTCTGTGTGTGTGTGCCTGTGCGTGTGAGGTGTGTATGTCAATGTGTGTGTGTCAGTGTGTCTGTGTGTGTCAGTGTGTGTGTGTGGGGGTGTGTGTGAGGTGTGTGTGTCTGTCTGTGTGTGTGTGCCTGTGCGTGTGAGGTGTGTATGTCAATGTGTGTGTGTCAGTGTGTCTGTGTGTGTCAGTGTGTGTGTGAGGTGTGTGTGTCTGTCTGTAGTCTGTGTGTGTGTGTCTGTGTGTGTGTGGGTGTATGTGTGTGGGTGTGTGTTTGTGTGTGAGGTGTAAGGTGTGAGTGTGAGGTGAGTGTGTGTGAGGTGTGAGTGTGTGTGACGTGTGTGCGTGCGTGTGCTCTGAGGGCACAATCTGGATGGACTGTGAGACCCCTGTGGGGGAATAGCCCGACGACCTTTACTGTTTAGTATCACATTGAATAATGGCCACTGACATCCCAGCTGGAGTCGGCACCCTCAGGAAAGGATTGGAGAAAACCTTTTTATTTGTTCTAATAATGTGGGCGTCGCTGGCAAGGCCAGCATTTATTGCCCATCCCTAGTTGCCCTTGAGAAGGTGGTGGTGAGCCGCCTTCTTGAACCGCTGCAGTCCGTGTGGTGAAGGTGCTCCCACAGTGCTGTTAGGGAGGGAGTTCCAGGATTTTGACCCAGCGATGATGAAGGAGCGGCGATATATTTCTAAGTCAGGATGGTGTGTGACTTGGAGGGGAACTTGGAGGTGGTGGTGTTCCCATGCGCCTGCTGCCCTTGTCCTTCTAGGTGGAAGAGGTCGCGGGTTTGGGAGGTGCTGCCGAAGAAGCCTTGGCGAGTTGCTGCAGTGCATCTTGTAGATGGTACACACTGCAGCCACGGTGCGCCGGTGGTGGAGGGAGTGGATATTCAGTCCCGTGGCATGGGTACCCATCAAGCGAACTCTTCTGTCCTGGATGGTGTTGAGGTTCTTGAGTGTTGATGCGGATGCACCCAGCCCAGCGAGTGTGGAATATTCCATCACCCTCCTGACTTGAGCCTTGTAGACGGTTGAGGGTTTGAGGGGTCAGGAGCAATGCTCCCCCTTATTTCTTTGGGTGCTCATGCGCAAAATTTCACATTGGAAACAACGGTCCCGGGCTGCGCAGAACCAACAGAGAGCTGCGTGGCTGCGCAGCTTAGAGGGAACATTGGTCAGGAGACGAGACACTCGCCGCAGTATACCTAGCCTCTGACCTGTTCTTGTAGCCACAGTATTTATGTGGCTGGTCCAGTTAAGTTTCTGGTCAATGGTGATCCCCAGGATGTTGATGGTGGGGGATTCGGTGATGATCGTGCTGTTGAAGGTCTGGGGGAAATGGCTGGTCTTTCTCCTGGTCATTACTGGGGGACAAACCCCAGGCTATGTTGGGGCTGCGGATGTTGTACGGGTTTCCCGTGGTGACTCTTGCAGGAGATGGGTAGAAGCCTTGTGGAGTTTCTGGGTGGTTGTGATAACTGTTGACCGGGAGCTGTGTAACTCTCATCAATTCACCATTTGCAGCCAGATGCCTGCGAGACCGACTTCGATGCGGTGTCGATGATCCGCGGGGAGCTTTTCTTTTTTAAATCCAAGTACGTGTGGAGATTGAGGGACCGACACCTGCAGCCTGGCTACCCAGCACTGGCCTCCCGGCACTGGTGGGCAATCCCTGACCATATCGATGCAGGGTTCGAGGACTCGTCCGGAAACTTCTGGTTCTTCCAAGGTTAGATTTTTTCCCTGATTTATTTTGTATATTCCTCACCCCTCTCCACCCTTCTCTAACCCCTCCAACCCATTTCTTACCCCAAACCAGCTGGGAGTGGGCTATTTATTTTTAAAAGGCTGCGTGCGGGTGTGAAATGGTGCACTCGGCCACAGAGATACAGGTCAGTGATGGTCAGAGGGGGTCTCTGGGTCAGTGATGGACAGAGGGGGTCTCTGGGTCAGTACTGGTCAGTGATGGACAGAGGGGCTCTCTGGGTCAGTGATGGACAGAGAGGGTCTCTGGGTCAGTGATGGACAGAGGGGCTCTCTGGGTCAGTGATGGACAGAGAGGGTCTCTGGGTCAATGATGGACAGAGGGGCTCTCTGGGTCAGTGATGGACAGAGGGGGTCTCTGGGTCAGTACTGGTCAGTGATGGACAGAGGGGCTCTCTGGGTCAGTGATGGACAGAGAGGGTCTCTGGGTCAGTACTGGTCAGTGATGGACAGGTGCCTCTGGGTCAGTACTGGTGGGGGGGGGCAAGTTGGTGTTGGTGTTGGGGGGTGCAGTCCGGGGATGTGATAGTTACTTTCGTCCAGTGTGAGTGACTAACTGAACCTTTCAGCTATTAAGACATTCCTGGCAACCTGAGCAGCAATGCGAGTGGCTGGTCTGGCTTTGGGGGCTCCAAGTTCCTCTTCCTCCTCCTCCTCCTCCTCCTCTTCACTGGAAGCTTCATCAGATGATGAGTGATGAGCCCCTTCTTCATCCTCCACCTTGCTCGATGACACATCTGGTGGTCATGTGGCTGTCGTACCGCTCTTGGGCTTCATTGGTGGAGTTCCTCACAGGTGTCATAAGATGTAGGAGCAGAAGTAGGTCATTTGGCCCCTCGACCCTGCGCCGCCATTCAATAAGGGGCAAGTTTGAAGGGCATATTCTTTGTCGGGTGTTGAGTCGAGTCGGAGCAGCAAGGCAAGGCAGCCTAAACAGGCTCCACAGGCAACATTCCAAGGGGAGGTCAGAATTCAAAAGTGACATCACAGCCAAACTGGTAGCTGATTGGCTGGTTGGTGAGTACTTTTCCTTCCCTTTTAAACCTTTATAAGTTGGTAAGTTCAATTAAATAGAGGTGTGATATTCATCATCTAGAATCGGGGCAGAGGGTATTTAAAAATAATAATAATAAATTTAATTAATTACATAGAATGGGAGAGCAGGTGATGTGTTACTGCTGCAATATGTGGGAGCTGGTGGACACCATTGATGTTCACAGTGATCACATTTGCAGTAAGTGCTGGCTGCTCGAGGAACTCCCGCTCCGTGTTGATGAGCTGGAGTCCGAGCTTCAAACACTGTGACACATCAGGGAGGGGGAGAGTTACCTGGACTCTGTGTTCCAGGAAGTGGTCAACCAATTAGATTAACTAATTCAGATGTAGTCCATGGTCAGGGACAGGAGGGTGTGACTATGAGTGAGGCAGGTACGGGGATCCAGGAGGTAGTGTTGGAGGAGCCGCAGCCCTTGCTCTTGTCCAACAGGTTCGAGGCTCTTACTCCCTGTGGGGACGGGAACGGGGACTGCAGGGAGGATGAGCAACCTGGCCACAGCACCGTGGAACGAGGGGCCATTCAAGTGGGGGGAGTAAAAAGAAATGTTGTAGTGGTAGGGGATAGTATCATTAGGGGGATAGATAGGGTTCTTTGCAGCCGAGAGCGAGAGTCCCGAAGGTTGTGTTGCCTGCCCGGTGCCAGGGTTAAGGACATCTCCTCTGGGCTGGAGAGAAACTTGGAGTGGGAGGGGGAGGATCCAGTTGTCATGGTCCATGTTTACCAATGACATAGATAGGACAAGGAAAGAGGTTCTGCTGAGGGAGTATGAGCAGCTAGGGGCCAAATTAAAAAGCAGAACCACAAGGGTAATAATCTCTGGGTTACTACCTGAGCCACGAGCAAATTTGGCTAGGGTAAATAAAATCAGAGAGTTAAATGCGTGGCTCAAAGACTGGTGTGGGAGAAATGGGTTTTGCTTCTTGGGACACTGGCACCAGTACTGGGACAGGAGAGAGCTGTTCCGTTGGGACAGACTTGGGCCAGTGCTGGGACTAGAATCCTGGCGAATCGAATAACTAGGGCTGTAGAGAGGGCTTTAAACTAATTAGTGGGGGGGAGGTTTCAAGAGAGCGAAAAATAAAAATGTCAGCAGAGAAGGCAATAGAGCAAGGTAGCAGTGGGGGAATTAAAAACCAGAGCGTGTCAGGAAGGGACAGAATAAATAAAGATAAAGGTAAAGTAGTAAAGGGGGTAAAAGCAGGAATAAATTGTCACAAAACATATTTAAAAGTTCTTTATCTGAATGCATGCAGCATTCGTAACAAAATAGACGAGTTGACGGTACAAATAACTACACATGGGTATGATCTGGTGGCCATTACAGAAACATGGCTGCAAGGTGACTATGACTGGGAACTAAACATCCAGGGGTATTTGACTATTAGGAAGGACAGACAGGAAGGAAAGGGAGGTGGGGTGGCTATGTTAATAAAGGATGGAATCACTGCAATAGTGAGAAATGATATTGGGTCAAAGGATCAGGATAGTGAAACAGTTTGGGTGGCGATAAGGAATAATAAGGGGAAAAAGTCACTAGTGGGCGTAGTCTATAGGCCTCCTAACAGTTGCAACTCTATTGGTCGGAGTATAAATCAGGAAATAGTTGGGGTTTGTAATAAGGGAACAGCTATAATCATGGGAGATTTTAACTTTCATATTGACTGAACAAATCAAATTGGGCAGGGCAGCCTTGAGGAAGAGTTCATAGAGTGCATTAGGGACGGGTTCCTTGAGCAGTATGTTACTGAACCAACCAGGGGGCAGGCAATCTTAGATCTGGTCCTGTGTAATGAGACAGGATTAATTAAAAATGTCCTAGTAAAGGATCCCCTTGGAATGAGTGACCATAACATGGTTGAATTCCAAATTCAGTTGGAGGGTGAGAGAGTTGGATCTCAAACCAGCGTACTAAGCTTAAATAAAGGAGACTATGAAGGTATGAGAGCAGAGTTGACTAAAGTGGACTGGGAAAATAGATTAAGGTGTAAGACGGTACATGAGCAGTGATGTACATTCAAGGAGATATTTCACAACTTTCAAGAAAAATATATTCCACTGAGGAAAAAGGGGCGTAAAAGAAAAGACAGCCATCCGTGGCTAAGTAAAGTAATAAAGGATAGTATCCGATTGAAAAGAAGGGCATATAAAGTAGCCAAATCTAGTGGGAGGATAGAAGATTGGGAAGCATTTAAAAGCCAGCAAAGAATAACTAAAAGATTAATTAAGAAAGGGAAGATAGATTATGAAAGTAAACTAGCAAAAAATATAAAAACAGATAGCAAGAGTTTCTACAGTTATATAAAAAGAAAAAGGGTGGCTAAAGTGAATGTTGGTCCCTTAGAGGACGGGACTGGGAAATTAGTAGTGGGGAACATGGAGATGGCAAAAACGCTGAACAAATATTTTGTATCAGTCTTTACAGTAGAGGACACTAAAAATATCCCAACATTGGACAAACAGGGGGCTATAGGGGGGGAGGAGCTAAACACGATTAAAATCACTAAGGAGATGGTACTCGGTAAGATAATGGGACTTAAGGCGGATAAATCCCCTGGATCTGATGGCTTACATCCTAGGGTCTTGAGAGAAGTAGCGGTAGGGATTGCGGATGCATTGGTGGTAATTTTCCAAAACTCCCTGGATTCAGGAAAGGTCCCAGCAGATTGGAAAACTGCTAATGTAACGCCCTTATTTAAAAAGGGAGGTAGACTAAAGGCTGGAAACTATAGACCAGTTAGCCTAACATATGTGGTTGGTAAAATGTTGGAGTCCATTATTAAGGAAGCAGTAACAGGACATTTGGATAAGCATAATTTAATCGGACAGAGTCAGCATGGTTTTATGAAGGTTATATTAAGGGTAAGAGGATAACTAGGGAAAAAATAGGGCCCATTAGGGACAAAAGTGGCAATCTGTGTGTGGAGCCGGAAGATGTAGGAGGGGTTCTAAATGAATTTTTTGCATCTGTTTTCATTATGGAGAAGGACGATGTAGACATAGAAATAGGGCGGGGGGACTGTGATATGCTCGAACATATTAACATCGAGAGGGAGGAGGTATTGGCGGTTTTAGCTGGCCTAAAAATGGATAAATCCCCAGGCCCGGATGAAATGTATCCCAGGCTGCTGTGTGAGGCAAAGGAAGAGATTGCGGGGGCTCTAACACATATATTCAGGACCTCTCTGGCCACAGGGGATGTGCCAGAGGACTGGAGAACCGCTAATGTAGTACCATTATTCAAGAAGGGTAGTAGGGAAAAACCGGGGAACTACAGGCCAGTGAGCCTAACATCAGTGGTAGGAAAATTATTGGAAAAAATTCTGAGGGACAAAATTTGTCTCCACTTGGAGAGGCAAGGATTAATCAGGGATAGTCAACATGGCTTTGTCAAGGGAAGATCATGTCTGACTAATTTGATTGAATTTTTTGAGGGGGTGACTAGGTGTGTGGATGAGGGTAATGCAGTGGATGTGGTATACATGGATTTCAGTAAGGCCTTCAATAAAGTCCCGCACAGGAGACTGGTCAAGAAGGTAAGAGCCCATGGAATCCAGGGTGCCTTGGCACATTGGATACAAAACTGGCTTAGTGGCAGAAGGCAGAGGGTGATGGTCGAAGGTTGTTTTTGTGACTGGAAGCCTGTGGCCAGTGGGGTACCACAGGGATCGGTGCTGGGTCCCTTGCTGTTTGTGGTCTACATTAATGACTTGGATATGAATGTAAAAGGTATGATCAGTAAGTTCGCGGATGATACAAAAATTGGTAGGGTGGTAAATAGCGAGGAGGGTAGCCTCAGTCTGCAGGACGATATAGATGGGTTGGTCAGATGGGCGGAACAGTGGCAAATGGAATTTAACCCGGAAAAGTGCGAGGTGATGCACTTTGGGGGGACTAACAAGGCAAGGGAATACACAATGAATGGAAAGACCCTAGGCAAGACGGAGGGTCAGAGGGATCTGGGTGTGCAAGTACACAGATCCCTGAAGGCGGCGGAACAGGTGGATAAGGTGGTAAAAAAGGCATATGGGATACTTGCCTTCATTAGCCGAGGCATTGAATATAAGAGCAAGGAGGTTATGATGGAGCTGTATAAAACACTGGTTAGGCCACAGCTGGAATACTGTGTGCAGTTCTGGTCGCCACACTACAGGAAGGATGTGATCGCGTTAGAGAGGGTGCAGAGGAGGTTCACCAGGATGTTACCAGGGCTGGAGCGCTTCAGCTATGAAGAGAGACTGGGCAGATTGGGTTTGTTTTCCTTGGAGCAGAGGAGGCTGAGGGGGGACATGATTGAGGTGTACAAAATTATGAGGGGCATAGATAGGATGGATGCTGAGGAGCTTTTTCCCTTAGTAGAGGGGTCAATAACTAGGGGGCATAGATTCAAGGTAAAGGGCGGGAGGTTTAGAGGGGATTTGAGAAAGAACTTTTTCACCCAGAGGGTGGTTGGAGTCTGGAACTCACTGCCTGAAAGGGTTGTGGAGGCAGGAACCCTCACAACATTTAAGAAGCATTTGGATGAGCACTTGAAATGCCATAGCATACAAGGCTACGGACCAAATGCTGGAATATGGGATTAGATTAGACAGGGCTTGATGGCCGGCGCGGACACGATGGGCCGAAGGGCCTCTATCCGTGCTGTATTACTCTATGACTCTATGACTCTAAGTCATGTTTGACAAATTTGCTCGAATGCTTTGAGGACGTAACAAACAGGGTGGATAAAGGGGAACCAGTGGATGGGGTGTATTTGGACTTCCAAAAGGCATTTGACAAGGTGCCACACAAAAGATTACTGCACACGATAAAAAATCACGGGATTGGGGGTAATATACTGGCATGGGTGGAAGATTGGCTACCTAACAGAAAACAGAGAGTTGGGATAAATGGTTCATTCTCGGGTTGGCAATCAGTAACTAGTGGTGTTCCGCAGGGGTCAGTACTGGGACCCCAACTCTTTACAATCTATATTAACGATTTGGAAGAGGGGACCGAGTGCAACATATCCAAGTTTGCTGATGATACAAAGATGGGAGGGAAAGCAGTGAGTGAGGAGGACATAGACAGGCTAAGTGAGTGGGCAGAAATTTGGCACATGGAATATAATGTTGGAAAGTGTGAAGTTATGCACTTTGGCAGAAAAAATCAAAGAGCAAGTTACTATCTAAATGGAGAGAAACTGCAAAGTGCTACAGTACAAAGGGATCTGGGGGTCCTGGTGCATGAAACACAGAAGGTTAGTATGCAGGTACAGCAGGTGATCAGGAAGGCCAATGGAATCTTGGCTTTTATTGCAAGGGGGATGGAGTATAAAAGCAGGGAAGTCTTGCTTCAGTTATACAGGGTATTGGTGAGGCCACACCTGGAATACTGCGTACAGTTTTGGTTTCCATATTTAAGAAAAGATATACTTGCTCTCGAGGCAGTTCAGAGAAGGTTCACTCGGTTGATTCCGGAGATGAGGGGGTTGACTTATGAGGAAAGGTTGAGTAGGTTGGGCCTCTACTCATTGGAATTCAGAAGAATGAGAGGCGATCTTATCGAAACATATAAGATTGTGAGGGGGCTTGATCGGGTGGATGCGGTGAGGATGTTTCCACTGATGGGTGAGACTGGAACTAGGGGGCATAATCTTAGAATAAGGGGCTGCCCTTTCAAAACTGAGATAAGGAGAAACTTCTTCACTCAGAGGGTAGTAAATCTATGGAAATTGCTACCCCAGAGAGCTGTGGAAGCTGCGACATTAAATAAATTTAAAACGGAGATAGACAGTTTCCTAGCTGATAAGGGAATTAGGGGTGACGGGGAGCGGGCAGGGAAGTGTACGTGAGTCTAGGTTCGGATCAGCCATGATCCTATTGAATGGCGGAGCAGGCCCGAGGGGCCGTATGGCCTACTCCTGCTTCTACTTCTTATGTTCTTATGTCTCCTAAGAGCCACCCCTTCAAACTGTTTCCAAGTATGAAGAGTTCGGGATGTTGGATTGCCGCAGAACGAAAGCATCACGGCAGCTCCTGGGAATCTGGCGCACAGCTGCATAAACCTCTGGTGGTTGCACACCAGCTGCACATTGATGGAATGGAACCCCTTGCAGTTGACTAATATGCCTGGTTAATCTAGTGGTCCTTGGATTGTCACATGTGCAATCAATGGCACCCTCTACCTGTGGGAAGCCAGTCACAGATGCGAATCCGAGTGCCAACTCATTCAGGCTATTGTCGTCACAGGGGAAGTTGACATAAGTTGACGCCTTGCCAAACAACCAATCCATCAACTGCCATATACATTTATGTGCAGCTGACTGGGAGATCCTGGATATGTCTCTGGCGGTGCCCTGGAAAGAGCCAGAAGCAAATAAATTGAGAGCAGTGGTAGAAACATAGAAAAATAGGAGCAGGAGTCGGCCATTCAGCCCTTTGAGTCTGCTCTGCCATTCAATATGATCATGGCTGATCCTCTATCTCAATACCATATTCCAACTCTCTCCCCATAACCGTTGATGCCTTTTGTGTCTAGAAATCTATCTACCTCCTTCTTAAATATATTCAGTGACTTGGCCTCCACAGCCTTCTGTGGTAGAGAATTCCACAGGTTCTCCACCCTCTGAGTGGAGAAATTTCTCCTCATCTCAGTCCTAAATGTCCTACCCTGTATCCTGAGACTGTGACCCCTCATTCTAGACTCCGCCCAGCCAGGGGAAACATCCTCCCTGCATCCAGTCTGTCTAGCCCTGTCAGAATTTTATACATTTCAATGAGATCCCCTCTCATTCTAGTGAATATAAGCCTAGTCGACCCAATCTCTCCTCATACGACAGTCCTGCCATCCCAGGAATCAGTCTGGTGAACCTTCACTGCACTCCCTCTATGGCAAGTATATCCTCTCTTAGGTAAGGAGATCAAAACTGCACACAGTACTCCAGGTGTGGTCTCACCAAGGCCCTGTATAACTGTAGTAAGACATCCTTGCTCCTGTACTCAAATCCTCTTGCAATGAAGGCCAACATACCATTTGCCTTCCTAACTGCTTGCTGCACCTGCATGTTTGCTTTCAGTGACTGGTGTACAAGGACACCCAGGTCCCTCTGTACATCAACATTTCCCAATCTAGCACCATTTAAATAATACTCTGCCTTTCTGTTTTTCCTACCGAAGTGGATAACTTCACATTTATTCACGTTATACTGCATCTGCCATGTATTTGCCCACTCACTCAACTTGTCTAAATCACCTTGAAGCCTCTTTGCATCCTCCTCACAACTCACAATCCCTCCTCGTTTTGTGTCGTCAGCAAACTTGGAAATATTACCTTTGGTTCCCTCATCCAAATCATTGATATATATTGTGAATAGCTGGGGCCCGAGCACTGATCCCTGCGGTACCCCACCAGTCACCCACCGCCTGCCACTCTGAAAAAGACCCATTTATTCCTACTCTCTGTTTCCTGTCTGTTAACCAATTTTCTGTCCATGCCAGTATATTACCCCCAATCCCATGTGCTTTAATTTTGCACACTAACCTCTTATGTGGGACTTTATTAAAGGCCTTCTGAAAATCCAAATACACCACATCCACTGGTTCTCCCTTATCTATTCTACCAGTTACATCCTCAAAAAACTCCAGTAGGTTTGTCAAACACGATTTCCCTTTCATAAATCCATGTTGACTTTGTCTAATCCCGTTGATATTTTCGAAGTGTCCTGTTATCACATCCTTTATAATAGACTCTAGCATTTTCCCTACTACTGATGTTAGGCTAACCGGTCTGTAGTTCCCTGCTTTCTCTCTCCCTCTTTTAAATAGTGGGGTTACATTTGCCACCCTCCAATCTGCAGGACCTGTTCCATAAGCTATAGAATTTTGGAAGATGACAATCAATACATCCACTATTTCCATGGCTACCTCTTTTAGTACTCTGGGATGCAGATTATCAGGCCCTGGGGATTTATCTGCTTTCAGTCCCATTAATTTTTCCAGCACTTTTTTTACTAAAACTAATTTCCTTTCATTCCTCCTTCTCACTAGACCCTTGGTTCCCTAGCATTTCTGGGAAGTTATTTGTGTCCTCTTCCGTGACGACACAACCAAAGTATTTGTTTAATTGCTCTGCCATTTCCTTGTTCCCCATTATAAATTCTCCCGTTTCAGACTGTAAGGGACCTACATTTGTCTTCACTAATCTTTTTCTTTTTACATACTTGTAGAAGCTTTTACAGTCTGCTTTTATGTTCCTTGAAAGTTTACTCTCATACTCTGTTTTTCCCCTCTTAATTAATCTCTTGGTCCTTTTTTGCTGAACTCTAAACTGCTCCCAATCCTCAGGCTTGTTACTTTTTCTGGCAACTTTATATGACTCCTCTTTGGATCTAATACTATTCTTAATTTCTTTTGTTAGCCATGGTTGGGCCGCTTTTCCTTTTGTGTTTTTGCGCCAGAAAGGAATGTTTAACTGTTGCAATTCATGCATTCGTTCCTTAAATGTTAACCATTGCCTATCCACCGTCATGCCTTTTAATGAAGCTCCCCAATCTATCATAGCCAACTCCCTCCTCATACCATCATAGTTTCCCTTGTTTAGATTTAGGACCCTAGTTTCAGATTGGACACTAGGGGGGCACGGTGGCATAGTGGTTAGCACTGTTGCCTCACAGCGCCAGGGACCCGGGTTCGAATCCGGCCTCGGGCGACTGTCTGTGTGGAGTTTGCACATTCTCCCTGTGTCTGCGTGGGTTTCCTCCGGGGGCTCCGGTTTCCTCCCACAGTCCAAAGATGTGCAGGTTAGGTTGATTTGGCTATGATAAATTGACCCTTAGTGTTAGGGGATTAAATACGTGGGGTTACGGGGATAGGGTGGGATATGTGTCGGTGCAGGCTCGATGGGCCGAAATGGCCTCTATCTGCACTGTAGATTCTGTGATTCTGTGATCTTCACTTTCCATCTTAATGAAGAATTCTATCATGTTATGGTCACTCTTCCCTAACGGACCCCGCACAACAAGATTATTAATGAACCCCTTCTCATTGCACAATACCCAATCTAGGAAAGCCTGTTCCCTAGTTGGCTCCTTAACGTACTGGTCTAAAAACCATCTCGTACACACTCCAGGAATTCATCCTCCACAGTATTATTGCTAATTTGGTTTGGCCAGTCTATATGTAGATTAAAGTCACCCATGATTACTGTAGTACCCTTGTTACATGCATCTCTAATTTCCTGTTTGATGCCATCCCCTACATTACCACTACTGTTTGGAGGCCTATAGACAATTCCCACCAATGTTTTCTGCCCATTGGTGCTTCTTAGCTCCACCCAGACTGATTCTACATCTTTATTTTCTGAGCCAATATCCTCTCTCACTATTGCTCTGATTTCATCCTTTACTAACAACGCCACCCCACCTCCTTTTCCTTTTTGCCTGTCCTTCCTAAATACCGAATATCCTTGGATATTCAGCTCCCAGCCTTGGTCACCCTGCAGCCAAGTCTCCGTAATCGCAATTATATCGTATCCGTTTTCATCTATTTGCGCAGTTAATTCATCTACCTTATTACGAATGCTTCGTGCATTCAGAGACAGTGGCCTAGAAATTCACTGGCCTTAGCGCCGCTTTTGAGGCGCTAGGGGGCCTAGCGCCGAAGTTATGGCCAGTTTAGAAATTGACAGGGGCCCTAAATCGGCGTTAGGCCGGTAGCGCTGCGCCGGCACCGATGACGTCATCGGTTTGTGCAGCGTCCCGGTTGCCATGGTAACCCGCCCGAACTCGGAAATTGAGTTGCGGCCGCCTCGCCCGTGGCAGCCGCAAGCAACGTTCTGGCAGAGGTGCCTTACAGAACTTTGCGCCGGCGCATTAAAGGGCCCGCGGCGGCCGGCCGCTTTCCCGCCGGCCGCCTGGCCGCAGCTCCCTCCCCGGACTTCCCCCCCACCCCCCCCCCCGGAACAGAAGCAAGCCCGGCACTTGTCCGAGGTGCCGGGCTCATTTTTAAAAAGATTATCGCGGGCCGCGGCCGGGTGCAGGCAGCTCCTCCTTAACGGTAGGAGGAGGCCTGCACTTCCCGAGCCTGCCGCACCGCAGCGGGCGCCGGAATAGCGCCGCAATGCGGCGCGTGGCGCCAGTTTTGAGGCGCTGAGACCCCTCAGTAGCGCCAGCAGCCGTTTGGGCGCGGCGCTACTGAATTTTTGGCGCGCGCAGGGGGACTTAGCGCCGGCACTAACTTCCGGCGCTAAAGCCCTCGCTGCGCCAAAACCGAATTTCTAGGCCAGTGTCTTTAGATTTGTCTTTTTAACATTTTTAGACATCTTAACATTTTTTTGTACTATGGCCCTATTTGTCTTATTACCATTTTTTCTTACCTGGACCTTATTTGCTAGTGCACTCCTTTGTTTGTACGCTCTGACCCTTCCTGACACAATCTGGTTATCCTTACCCCAATCACTTTCACACACTGCTTCATTGTCTTTTCTTTTCTTTTTATCATTCTAGATTTCTCTCCACTGGGACCCTTCCCCCCCCCCCCCCCCCTTATTTAGATTAAAGCCCTATCTACCTCCCTAGTTATTCGATTCGCTAGATCTCTGGTCCCAGCATGGTTCAGGTGTAGCCTGTCCCAATGGAACAGCTCTCTCTTTCCCCAGTACTGGTGCCAATGCCCCACAAATCAAAACCCACTTCTCCCACACCAATCTTTGAGCCACGCTTTCATCTCCCTGATCCTATTGACCCTATGCCAATGTGCTCGTGGCTCCGGTAATAATCCAGAGCTTTTGACCTTTGTGGTTCTGCTTTTTAATTTAGTCCCTAGCTGCTGAAACTCTCTCAGCAGAAGCTTTTTCTCAGTCCTACCTGTGTCGTTGGTACCGACGTGGACCACGACAACTGGATCCTCCCCCTCCCACTCCAAGTTCTTCTCCAGCCTGGAGGAGATATCCTTTACCCTGGCACCGGGTAGGCAACACAGCCTTCGGGACTCACGCTTCTGGCTGCAGCGAACAGTGTCTATCCCCCTAACTATACTGTCGCCTACTACAACCACCTTCCTTTTTACTCCCCCCACTTACACAGTGCTGGCAATGCGTGGCCACCAGGTCCAGCAGGGAGCAGGTCTTCTTCTAGAGGCTGCAGATGTCTGCCACCACCTGACATGACAATCTGAGCCTCCAGAAGCACTGCTCTTCAGAGAGGTCAAGAAAGCTGTGCCTCTGTCTGTACATCCTGTTACATCGGTGATCCTACTGCAACCTCGACCCCTCGCCGATGGTCCCCCTCGCTGTTGCCCCCCTCCCTCGCTGTTGCCCCTCTGCCTCGCTGTTGCCCCCTCTCTCGCTGTTGCCCCCCCCTCTCGCTGTTGCCCCCCTCGCTCGCTGTTGCCCCCTCTCGCTGTTGCCCCCCCTCTCGCTGTTGCCCCCCTCTCTCGCTGTTGCCCCCCCTCGCTGTTGCCCCCCCTCTCGCTGTTGCCCCCTCTCTCGCTGTTGCCCCCCTCTCGCTGTTGCCCCCCTCGCTGTTGCCCCCCTCTCGCTGTTGCCCCCCTCTCGCAGTTGCCCCTCTCTCGCTGTTGCCCCCCCCTCGCTGTTGCCCCCTCCCCTGCTGCTGTCCCCTCCCCCACTGCTGCCCCCCCTCCCTCGCTGTTGCCCCCCTCTCGCTGTTGCCCCCCCTCTCTCACTGTTGCCCCCCCTCTCGCTGTTGCCCCCCTCTCTCGCTGTTGCCCCCCCTCTCGCTGTTGCCCCCCTCCCTCGCTGTTGTCCACCTGAATCTTGCTCCACACCAGGCTGTTGCTGCTGCTGATTGTGTTTCTCCTCTGAAGTCCAGTCTAAAGCAGCCATGGTGTCGCCCATCCTGATGTTCTCTGTGTGAACACCTCCAAACTTTACCAATATGTCTGTTACCACAAGAACTCCCAGCAAACCGTTTAGCAGAGGGAGCAGAGAAAGCAGCTGTGAGCACATCGGACACCTGAGCTTTAACCATCCCCATGAAGAACCGCTCGATCTCGCCTCAGTGTTACTGCCGAGTGCCCGGAAACCCGAGCTGGAGGCGGTAAATTCAAATTCCAGTCTGAATGTGAGGGCAGTCCCCTCATTTACATATGATAATGAAGGATCCTCATTTACATACGATAATTTTGCTCGTTTTGAAAAGTTCCACTCAAACTCATTTGCATAACGCCACGCAAACTCTGCCATGAACCAGCGCAATCGGGCAGCATTTTAATACCGAACTTTTTTAAAAATTTCCTTGATATATTTAAGAGTGGTAACTTGGTGCAGCTTCGTTAGTACAGCTGAAAATGAGTTTATCACAAAAAATAAGTGTCAATTCACCACCTGTGAGTAACTGAAAATGACTTTTAAAAAATATACAAAACTCTTTTCTGATGAGATTGGGGTACAATAGTCAGGACCTTAGCAAATTTTTTTTTAATTTCAAAAAAACCTTTCTAAAAGTTTCGGTGTTCTTGCGGCCAAAAATTCCAGCTTCAATTTTGGAGCCTCCCAGAAGGCCTGCAAACAAGCGGGATTAGCGGAAATTCCCAATGGTGATGAATTGACCCTGGGGGCTCAGCCTGTTTGTGGGCGGGGCCTGCTTCTACAGCGATGTTTCTAAAACTAGCGCAGAAGATCGCGGAAACTCCAGTTGTGCGGAACGCAATTTGCGCCTAGAATTCTGCAATCTTTTGCGCCACTTACGCCAATATCGGGGGATTTGCACTGAAAAAACCAGTGCAATGGAGTGGAAACTCCAGACCCTGATATTTTTACCCCCACCACAGCCACCTCTCCCCAAATCGTTAGTTAAAATTGAGCCCTATGTGGCAATATTGGTCAGTGATGGACGGGAGGGACTCTGATGCTCAGTGGACGGGAGGGACTCTGATGGTCAGTGGACTGGAGGGACTCTGATGGTCAGTGATGGACGGGAGGGACTCTGATGGTCAGTGAAGGACGGGAGGGACACTGATGGTCAGCAATGGACGGGAGGGACACTGATGGTCAGCAATGGACGGGAGGGACTCTGATGGTCAGTGATGGACAGGAGGGACTCTGATGGTCAGTGAACGGGAGAGACTCTAATGGTCAGTGGACAGGAGGGACTCTGATGATCAGTGAATGGGAGAGACTCTGATGGTCAGTGGACGGGAGGGACTCTGATGGTCAGTGATGGACGGGAGGGACTCTGATGCTCAGTGGACGGGAGGGACTCTGATGGTCAGTGGACGGGAGGGACTCTGATGGTCAGTGATGGACGGGAGGGACTCTGATGGTCAGTGAAGGACGGGAGGGACACTGATGGTCAGCAATGGACGGGAGGGACTCTGATGGTCAGTGATGGACAGGAGGGACTCTGATGGTCAGTGAACGGGAGAGACTCTGATGGTCAGTGGACGGGAGGGACTCTGATGGTCAGTGATGGACGGGAGGGACTCTGATGGTCAGTGAAGGACGGGAGGGACACTGATGGTCAGCAATGGACGGGAGGGACTCTGATGGTCAGTGATGGACAGGAGGGACTCTGATGGTCAGTGAACGGGAGAGACTCTGATGGTCAGTGGACAGGAGGGACTCTGATGGTCAGTGAACGGGAGAGACTCTGATGGTCAGTGGACGGGAGGGACTCTGATGGTCAGTGATGGACGGGAGGGACTCTGATGGTCAGTGAAGGACGGGAGGGACACTGATGGTCAGCAATGGACGGGAGGGACTCTGATGGTCAGTGATGGACAGGAGGGACTCTGATGGTCAGTGAACAGGAGAGACTCTGATGGTCAGTGGACGGGAGGGACTCTGATGGTCAGTGATGGATGGGAGGGACTCTGATGGTCAGTGGACGGGAGAGACTCTGGTGGTCAGTGATGGATGGGAGGGACTCTGATGGTCAGTGATGGACGGGAGGGACTCTGATGGTCAGCGATGGATGGGAGGGACTCTGATGGTCAGTGAAGGACGGGAGGGACTCTATTGGTCACTGGTGTCTAGAGAAACTTTTTGGGTCCATTCTGGTGAGGAATCATGGCTGTTTGTGGAGCAGCCTGCAGCAGACCTTTAAAGTCTGCTGGGACCAATGGACGGATCATGTATAGTGTACACCCCATGCATTGATAAATGAAAATCGCGTCAGGATCCGATAAGCGTCATAGGACCCAAGTTTATATATTTAAAGAGAGTTCATGCACCAGAGGGAGGGGCTTCAATGGGAGGATCCGTGTATCAGAAGGAGGGGCTTCGATGGTAGTGTCCATGTACCAGAGGGTGGGACTTCGATGGGACATTTCATGTACCAGAGGGAGGGGCTTCGATGGGAGGGTCCACGTACCAGAGGGAGGGGCTTTGATGGAACATTTCATGTATCAGAGGGAGCGGCTTTGATGGGAGGGTTCATGTACCAGAGGGAGGGGCTTCGATGGGAGGGTCCATGTACCAGAGGGAGGGGCTTCGATGGGAGGGTCCATGTACCAGAGGGAGGGGCTTCGATGGGAGGGTCCATGTACCAGAGGGAGGGGCTTCGATGGGAGGGTCCATGTACCAGAGGGAGGGGCTTCGATGGGAGGGTCCATGTACCAGAGGGAGGGGCTTTGATGGGAGGGTCCATGTACCAGAGGGAGGGGCTTCGATGGGAGGGTCCATGTACCAGAGGGAGGGGTTTCGATAGGCTGAATGCCATTTTTCCCTCCCTGTCTAGTTCTTCACGTCAATCTGGGATGGGTTTGAACCCAGGTCCCGAAGGTGAAAAGTCAGTGTTTATCTCGTGCACTGCCCAGTCCCCCAGCAGACCTTTGTTATGTTTGTGAACTTGCTCTGCTCCCATGATTCTCAGCACCGTCATCACGTCCATTTTCTTCCAGGCTCCAATTACTGGATCTATGACGGAGAAAATCAAGTGTCGGGGCCCAAGTTAATCTCCGAGCTGGGACTGTCTGCCGGGGAGGTCCAGGCTGCTCTAATGTGGGGCTTGGAGCAGAATAAGAAGATCTATTTCTTTAAAGGAAGCAATTACTGGCGATTCGATGCAAACAAAAGCGGTGGGGCCGTGGACAGTATCTACCCACGCAGTATCATCGACTGGCGAGGTATCCCTCCCGACATCGACGGGACATTCGAGGACCAGTATGGTGAGCAGCCTCTGACGTGGTGCACCCCCAGGCTGTAGTTGGGCGGGGTGAAATCTTGTTGACCAATGAACAGGTTTTTAATGTAATTTCCCCTCCTTTCCTTTCCTGAGGTGTTGACTCATGCGGGGGTTCTATGGGCTGCAGCTCGCTCCCTCGTGGGGCGTTTAATGGTGAGTGCCAAGGGGACATCACAGTTGAGCTAAACCCTGCCCTCACCCAATGCCCACACCTCTCTATCCAATTGTAGTGCCTCTACTGGGATTAGCTATCTCACCAGGGATACCGCCTGGGACCTTCCCTCCTGTATAGCTCATTCCCACACCTGGGGGGACTTCCATCCACTGACCCATCAAGGCTATTGAAGGGTTGAGAGTCTCGCTCCCCCAGTTCAATGAACACCTGAGCAGGATCATTTCTGATAGTTTAGTAAAAAGGCCACGTTTTCTTTTAATTGGCGCACTGTGGGAGCACCTTCGGCACACGGACTGCAGCAGTTCAAGAAGAAGGTCCATCACCTCTTCTCCAGGGCAACTAGGGATGGACAATAAATGCTGACCTTGCCAGCAACGCCCACAACCCCAGAATTAATAAAAACAGAAGCAATCTTGGAGCTGGGTGACCTGTTGTGCTGCCCTGATGGTGTCTCTGAAGAGGAGAGGTCTAGAGCGGCTCCATGGGAAGCAACTAGGACAGCAGCTTCAGCCTGGAAGACATTGTGGATCCACTGATCCCAAGGTCACACAATGTGGGCTGGGTTGCAGAGTCCCCAGTCCCAGTTTCTGTTACCCCAGGTAGTGTGCAGGCCAGTTTAAAGTCTATGGAGTCACTCGGGGATCTCCAAGGACTCTCACTGATCACTTGAAGGGTGTGAGTCTTGGGGTAGAGAAACAAAGGGATCTCGGAGTACAAATACACAAATCACTAACAATTGCGACGCAGGTTAGCAAGGCCATAAAAAAAAACAAGCACTAGGGTTTATTTCTAGAGGTATAGAATTGAAAAGTAGGGAAGTTATGTATCGAACCTTGGTTAGACCACACTTGGAGTACTCGGTACAGTTCTGGTCGCCATATTATAAAAAGGATATAGAGGCACTGGAGAGGGTGCAGAGAAGATTTACAAGGATGATACCAGAAATGCGAGGGTTTACCTGTCAGGAAAGGATGAACAGGCTGGGTCTCTTTTCTCTTGAAAAAAGAAGGCTGAGGGGTGACCTAATAGAGGTCTTTAAAATTATGAGAGGTTTTGATAGAGTGGATACAGAGAGAGTGTTTCCACTTGTGGGGAAGATCATAACTAGAGGCCATCAATATAAGATAGTCACCAAGAAATCCAATAGGGAATTCAGAAGAAACTTCTTTACCCAGAGAGTGGTGAGAATGTGGAACTCGCTGCCACAGGGAGTGGTTGAAGTGAATAGTATAGATGCATTTAAGGGGATGCTAGACAAGCAAATGAGGGAGAAGGGAATAGAGGGTTATTCTGATAGATTTAGATGAGGAAAGACGGGAGGAGGCTCGAGTGGAGCATAAACACCGGCATGGACTGGTTGGGCCAAATGGCCTGTTTCTGTGCCGTATATCCTGTGTAATCCTTTGTAGATAATAAATGCTATAGAAGAGGTAAATCTGAAACATTACTTCAAACTAAACTATGACAGTAGGACAAAAGAGCAGCAAAAGGCAAATTGAGGACTACAGACAGGAGTGGTCAACATGGAGTGTATTCTCAGACAGTAGTGGAGGCGGAAACTCTAGAATCATTTCAGAAACACTGGATGCTTTGAGGGAGGGACTGTAGGGTTTCCCAGGTCCATGAGCTAGATGGGTTAAATGGCCTTCCTCACCCACTGGTATTCATCCTGTGATCGTGTAAAGAATGGCGTATCCCATGGGCCATTTAAACACTCAGCCATTTTGGTTCAAAGATTCTCTTCTGGTCCATCAAATCCAGATTTTTTATTAAATAGGAATTTGGCTGATAGATTGGTTGGCAAGTTTTCTGGTGTAGAATTGTTCTCTGAATCAACACAATTAAAGGGACAGCGTACATCAGAAACTGTTATCCAAGCCAACATTCAAGTAACCCACTGTTACGAGCACCGTGTGATGTGGTACTGAGCCATATAGACCAGAAGGTCTCTGGTCAGATACCAGGACTCTGCAGTTCACTGGTATCAGTAAGAGTGACTGTGATGCTGTTGGATTTTTGTAAAAACCCAACTGGTTCACTAATGTCTTTTGAGGAAGGAAACCTGTCGTCCTTACCCGGTCTGGCCCACATGTGACTCCAGTCACTCAGTTGTATCAAACTGTTCAGGAAGACGGGCGATCACCACCTTCTTGGGACAACACGTGATGGGTAATAACCGCCTGCATTGCCAGCAATGGGCACATCCCGAGATCAACTGGCCTCACTAACGCATGAGGGGCGGCTACTTGGTCAAGTTACAAGAAGGCGGCCAGCACCCATGGAACCATGCCTCAGGTGGTGTCAAGGCTAATAGGGGTAGAAGAACGAAAAACGGGGAGAAAATTTGAAGAAAGACTCATTAAAACGTTCTCTGGGTTTCACTAAGTACGTATTAAGAGTTGTCGATGTGCCATCCAGTAGCACAGTGCATGTTCAGCCTCGTTCCATTCTACTGAATACCTGACTTTAGCTGTGGTGTTGTAGCGAGGTACTGACTGGGGCAAGTTTCTACCCTATGGGAGAAGGCGCGATCATGCCGGACTGGGGTCAGTACTGGGTCCAGAGAGGCAAAGGGAGAAAAGGGTAACTGGAGGAGAAATCACACTTTCAGCCAGGCTCTAGGGCCAATATATCTTGGGGTGAACACCATACAAGGACATTTTGCTGGCTAGCTGACCAGCTGTGCCTTACATACCATTGACACGATAAAGATTTTTACGGTAAATCACAACATGAAACTACCCTGGGACCTGTATTCTTTGCGTCTTAACTCTGACCTCTTTGTTGGCAGGTTATGCTTACTTTCTCCGAGGGAGATATTACTGGAAGTTTGACCCCGTGCAGGTGAAGGTACAGGAAGGCTACCCACGGCTGATAGGCCACGACTTCTTTGGATGTGCCTCTTCCCCTCAGCCATACACATGACTCCGAAAGATGCTCAGGGCTGCTGGAGCTACTCTTGGAGATTCTTCTGAACCCGATTCTGTGACCTTCCCGCCTACCCTTCACTCTGGGTCTTTCCCATTTCCCCACTTACTTTCCTGGGATTTTCTTCTGGACAATGATCCAGAGTTGGGTTGAACCTCGACAAACGGCAAGATGGAAGGAAGAGTTGGCATAAGTGTGCCTTCGTTTGGCCCTGTAGTCTGGAATGAATGAGGGCCCCATCTGTTTA
The DNA here is from genome assembly GCF_052327205.1 of Somniosus microcephalus. Lineage (NCBI taxonomy): Eukaryota > Metazoa > Chordata > Chondrichthyes > Squaliformes > Somniosidae > Somniosus > Somniosus microcephalus. The sequence continues at coordinate 81,476,125 of NC_141005.1, read as the reverse complement.
GCATAGCTGCTCCTCTCTACACAACATAGTGCAAAGACCTCAGGACTGCCCCTCAGAAGAAAGCTAATATAGCACAGATATCTGGCCACCCCTTCAGCTTGGCAGAGACCATTACATTATCTGTATCACTTGATACCTTCTGGGCCTTGGCAATATTTTGGGGAGGGAGAAAACTTTACCTTTCATGTAAAGATCTGTAATCCCATTTGGAGGCTTAGCATGACCATTCAATGATTATTCCCATAGCAACATAGAGGCCATTCAGGGTCAGGGGTGACGTGGGGGATGGACTCCCGCCCACTGGGCATCCATATTGGGAGCCGTGAGCTGCAATCACAAGATTGCCAAGTGCGCACTCCCAGCGGGCGGGAGTCCATTCCAGCATTGGGCAACTTGCCCTGTGTGATAACGGCCAGGTTGTCTGAAGAATGAAGTCACTTTGTAGAGAAGTGATGAGACACCAGGTTTGTCCACAATGTCAAACACCCCAGCAATCTGACTGGCTTCTAAAACCACATTAAGTAAAGAAGTTGAATTGTAAGCCTGGTAGCTCAGTGGGTGTTTACTGCCCCTGTATGGTGGTAAACTGCACAGGTCAGTAGGTTGCAGGTTCGATCCCTGGTCTGTGCTGAGGTTGGCAGCTGCAAGTGGCTTCAACTCGCATTTTCTCCAATAACGATCCCATGCCTCACGGTGACCCATGGTTAATGGTCCCACGCCTCACGGTGACCCGTGGTTAACAGTCCCACACCTCACGGTGACCCGTGGTTAATGGTCCCATGCCTCACGGTGACCCGTGGTTAATGGTCCCACGCCTCACAGTGACCCGTGGTTAATGGTCTCACACCTAATGTGACCCGTGGTTAATGGTCCCACACCTCACGGTGACCCGTGGTTAATGGTCCCACGCCTCACGGTGACCCGTGGTTAATGGTCCCACGCCACATGTGACCCGTGGTTAATGGTCCCATGCCTCACGGTGACCTGTGGTTAATGGTCCCACGCCTCATGTGACCCGTGGTTAATGGTCCCATGCCTCACGGTGACCCGTGGTTAATGGTCCCACGCCTCATGTGACCCGTGGTTAATGGTCCCACGCCTCACGGTGACCCGTGGTTAATGGTCCCACGCCTCATGTGACCCGTGGTTAATGGTCCCACGCCTCACGGTGACCCGTGGTTAATGGTCCCACGCCTCACGGTGACCCGTGGTTAATGGTCCCACGCCTCACGGTGACCCATGGTTAACGGTCCCACACCTCATGTGACCCGTGGTTAATGGTCCCACGCCTCATGTGACCCGTGGTTAATGGTCCCACGCCTCACGGTGACCCATGGTTAATGGTCCCACGCATCACGGTGACCCGTGGTTAATGGTCCCACGCCTCACAGTGACCCGTGGTTAATGGTCTCACGCCTCACGGTGACCCATGGTTAACGGTCCCACGCCTCACGGTGACCCGTGGTTAATGGTCCCACACATCACAGTGACCTGTGGTTAACGGTCCCACGCATCACGGTGACCCGTGGTTAATGGTCCCACGCCTCACAGTGACCCGTGGTTAATGGTCTCACGCCTCACGGTGACCCATGGTTAACGGTCTCACGGTGACCCATGGTTAATGGTCCCACACATCACAGTGACCTGTGGTTAACGGTCCCACACCTCATGGTGACCCGTGATTAACGGTCCCACACTCCGATTCACATTGTTCTTCAAAACTAGAGTAAGTTGTGTACTTTTTTCTTTTGCTTAAATTTTCTCCCCTCCCCTGTAAATAGTGACTGGCTCCTGTTGGGTCCAGTTCCACTAGCACCAGCAGCCCTCACTCAAATGGGCATACTTCACACATGAGTCCAGACAGAGAGTGCCAGCAGAGCATTCGACTGTGGGAGCCATCACAGCCCACATGATCCTGCCATTACCCACCCACTGCCCGATCCTGCCCTTGCCCCTGACCCCGGGCAGTGGTGAATGGGACCCCAGGCAGTGGGACCCCAGACAGTGGTGACTGGGACCCCCGGCAGTGGTGAATGGGACCCTGGACAGTGGGACCCCGGGCAGTGGTGAATGGGACCCCGGACAGTGGGACCCTGGAGAGTGGGACCCCGGGCAGTGGTGAATGGGACCCCAGGCAGTGGGACCCCGGACAGTGGTGACTGGGACCCCGGACAGTGGTGAATGGGACCCTGGACAGTGGGATCCCGGGCAGTGGTGAATGGGACCCCGGACAGTGGGACCCCGGACAGTGGGACCCCGGACAGTGGGACCCCGGGCAGTGGTGAATGGGACCCCGGACAATGGGACCCTGGACAATGGGACCCCGGACAGTGGGACCCCGGGCAGTGGTGAATGGGACCCCGGACAATGGGACCCCAGACAGTGGGACCCCGGACAGTGGGACCCTGGGCAGTGGTGAATGGGACCCTGGACAATGGGACCCCGGACAATGGGACCCCGGGCAGTGGTGAATGGGACCCTGGACAATGGGACCCCAGGCAGTAGTGAATGGGACGCCGGACAATGGGACCCCGGGCAGTGGGACCCCGGGCAGTGGTGAATGGGACCCCGGGCAGTGGTGAATGGGACGCCGGACAATGGGACCCCGGGCAGTGGGACCCCGGGCAGTGGTGAATGGGACCCCGGGCAGTGGGACCCCGGACAATGGTGAATGGGACCCCGGGCAGTGGGACCCCGGACAATGGTGAATGGGACCCCGGGCAGTGGGACCCCGGACAATGGTGAATGGGACCCCGGGCAGTGGGACCCCGGACAGTGGTGAATGGGACCCTGGACAGTGGTGAATGGGACCCTGGACAGTGGTGAATGGGACCCTGGACAGTGGGACCCCGGACAGTGGTGAATGGGACCCCAGACAGTGGTGAATGGGACCCTGGACAGTGGGACCCCGGACAGTGGTGAATGGGACCCCAGACAGTGGTGAATGGGACCCCGGACAGTGGTGAATGGGACCCCGGACAGTGGTGAATGGGACCCCGGACAGTGGTGAATGGGACCCCGGACAGTGGTGAATGGGACCCTGGACAGTGGGACCCCGGACAGTGGTGACTGGGACCCTGGACAGTGGGACCCCGGACAGTGGTGAATGGGACCCCGGACAGTGGTGAATGGGACCCTGGACAGTGGTGAATGGGACCCCGGACAGTGGTGAATGGGACCCTGGACAGTGGGACCCCGGACAGTGGTGACTGGGACCCTGGACAGTGGGACCCCGGACAGTGGTGAATGGGACCCCGGACAGTGGTGAATGGGACCCTGGACAGTGGTGAATGGGACCCTGGACAGTGGTGAATGGGACCCCGGGCAATGGGACCCTGGACAGTGGTGAATGGTACCCTGGACAGTGGTGAATGGGACCCCGGGCAATGGGACCCCGGACAGTGGTGAATGGGACCCCGGACAGTGGTGAATGGGACCCCGGGCAGTGGTGAATGGGACCCCGGGCAGTGGGACCCCAGACAATGGTGAATGGGACCCCGGACAGTGGCACCCCGGGCAGTGGTGACTGGGACCCCGGGCAGTGGTGAATGGGACCCTGGACAGTGGTGAATGGGACCCTGGACAGTGGTGAATGGGACCCTGGACAGTGGTGAATGGGACCCTGGACAGTGGTGAATGGGACCCTGGACAGTGGTGAATGGGACCCTGGACAGTGGGACCCCGGACAGTGGTGAATGGGACCCCGGACAGTGGTGAATGGGACCCCGGACAGTGGTGAATGGGACCCCGGACAGTGGTGAATGGGACCCCGGACAGTGGTGAATGGGATCCCGGACAGTGGTGAATGGGACCCTGGACAGTGGTGAATGGGACCCCGGACAGTGGCACCCCGGGCAGTGGTGAATGGGACCCCGGACAGTGGTGAATGGGACCCTGGACTGTGGTGAATGGGACCCTGGACAGTGGTGAATGGGACCCTGGACAGTGGTGAATGGGACCCTGGACAGTGGTGAATGGGACCCTGGACTGTGGTGAATGGGACCCTGGACAGTGGTGAATGGGACCCCGGACAGTGGTGAATGGGACCCTGGACAGTGGTGAATGGGACCCTGGACTGTGGTGAATGGGACCCTGGACAGTGGTGAATGGGACCCCGGACAGTGGCACCCCGGGCAGTGGTGAATGGGACCCCGGGCAGTGGGACCCCGGGCAGTGGTGAATGGGACCCTGGACAGTGGGACCCCAGACAGTGGTGAATGGGACCCTGGACAGTGGGACCCCGGGCAGTGGTGAATGGGACCCCGGGCAGTGGTGAATGGGACCCTGGACAGTGGGACCCCGGGCAGTGGGACCCCGGGCAGTGGTGAATGGGACCCTGGACAATGGGACCCTGGACAGTGGGACCCCAGACAGTGGTGAATGGGACCCCGGGCAGTGGGACCCCGGGCAGTGGTGAATGGGACCCTGGACAGTGGGACCCCGGGCAGTGGTGAATGGGACCCCGGACAGTGGGACCCCGGACAGTGGTGAATGGGACCCAGGGAAAGAATGAGTCGGTATGGAAGGTGGTACGATGTGTCTTGATTCGGACAGGGCGACGGTGCAAAGAGGGAGAAGGGTGTGGGGCGTGGAACCTGCTCTGCTGGCACAGTATTCTTTTGCAACAACTTAAGGCCAACCGTTTGTCTCCTATCAGGCTGCAGACTGTTTTGCCGCTACAGAACTGTTTCTGTCTGGGATGTTACTGAAGTCCGGAGTGTATACAAATGGTAAACCTATTCTGATTGGCTCTCTGATGGACGTGTGAAGACCACCCTCCCACAACATGCTTGGATTGTGCTGAGTCACAGGCCTGCAGCTCCACAACATTCTCATCCTCTCAACACGCCTCTGGACCAACCGTTGTTTTTGTATTTTTGACAATAAATCATGTTTTCTACACAGTTCTGTGTTTTCCTTTGAATCTGTCTCTTGCCCATCGCACTCCCAGGGCTCAGTATCCCAGAGGTGGTACTGCACTCCAGCCTCCAGCACCAGGCAGTGAGCGAGCTGATCCCACTCGGAGCAGGAGATGGAGCAGTAATCCCGACCTCAGCCTCACTGAGGGGTGATTATCAGCCCGGCTTCCTGCTGCTCAGCACCCGGTGCCCCTGCTGAAAGCGCAGGACAGGGCTACCCTCTATGCTTGATGACACTCATTGTCTAGGCTCGCTTGAAAAGTAGCTGCTTGAAGGAGTTACCAAGGGCCTGCTCGATATCACTGGAAGCAACTCAGTAGATCATCAGTCAATGTGAACTAAGTAGCTCTACACTCGGAGTCAAAGGGTTCTGCTGTCATTGAATGGGTTCAGAGGGGAGCAGGAAGATGATTCCCGGGATGAGAATTTTTTTTAAAAACCTATTCCTGGGATATGGCCAATTTCCTGAGGGAATTAAAGCAACCGCTACTGTGGGACTGGAGTTACCTGTAGGGCCAGGCCAGGTAGGGGTGGCAGGTTTCCTTCCCTGAAGGACACCAGTGAACCAGTTGGGTTTATACAAACAGACCGGCAGCTTCATTGGTCATTTTCCTGGTGCCAGCCAGAAATTACCAGATTTATTAAATTCTGTTCTTTGATGAAGTAATGGAGAGGGTTGATGAGGGTAGTGCGGTTGATGTGTATATGGATTTTCAAAAGGAGTTTTACAAAGTATCACATCATAGACTTGTTAGCAAAATTAAAGCCCATGGGATTAAAGGGACAGTGACAGCATGGATACAAAATTAGCTAACAGACAGAAAGCAGAGAGTAGTGAATGGTTGTTTTTCAGACTAGAGGGAAGTGTACAGTGCTGTTCCCCAGGGGTCGGTAATGGGACCACTGCTCTTTTTGATATATATTAATATCCTGGGCGTGGGTATCCAGGGGATGATTTCAAAGTTTGCAGATGATACGAACCTTGGAAATGTAGTAAACAATGAGGCGGATAGTAACAGACTACAGGAGGACACAGACTGGGATGTTACTGAAGTGCGGAGTGAACTGGGCAGACAGATAGCAGATGGAATTTAACACAGAGAAGTGTGAAATGATACATTTTGGTAGGAAGAATGAGGAGAGGCAATAGAAACTAAATGGTTCGATTTGAAAGGGGGTGCAGGAACAGAGAGACCTGGGGGTGTATGTACACAAATCACTGAAGGTGGCAGGACAAGTTGAGAAGGTTGTTAACAAAACACACGGGATCTCGTCTTTATAAATAGAGGCAGAGAGTACAAAAGCAAGGCAGATATGTTCAAACTTTATAAATCACTGGTTAGGCCCCAGCTGGAGTATTGTGTCCAGTTCTGGGCACCGCACTTTAGGAAGGACAGCAAGGCCTTGGAGAGGGTGCAGAGGAGATTTACTGGAATGGTTCCAGGGATGAGGGACTTGGGTTATGTGGAGAGACTGGAGAAGCTGGGGTTGTTCACCTTAGAGCAGAGAAGGTTAAGTGGAGATTTGATAGAGGTGTTCAAAATCATGAATGGTTTTGAAAGAATAAATAAGGAGAAACTGTTTCCAGTGGCAGAAGGGTCGGTAACCAGAGGATATAGATTGAAGGTGATTGGCAGAAGAACCAAAGGCAACATGGGGGAAAAAATGTACACAGCAAGTTGTTGTGATCTGGAATGCACTGCCCGAAAGGGCGGTGGAAGCAGATTCAATAATAATTTTCAAAAGGGAATTGGATAAATACTTGAAGGGAAAACATTTGCAGGGCTGTGGGGAAAGAGCCGGGGAGTGGGACTAATCGGATAGCTCTACCAAAGAGGCAGCACAGCATGATGAGCCAAATGTCGTCCTCCTGTGCTGTATCATTCTATGATTCTAATTTTCACAAGGTTCCTAGGTGGGATCTGAACTCACAACCTCTGAGTTGCTAGGCTACTGTAACCATGTGCATTGTTATGGGAAAGATTAAGGGAATTGGGGTCCGAAAAGAGCCTTCACGCTGATCTAACAGAAGTCTGCAGAATCATGAGGTGGTTGGACAAGAACGATCCAGGCAAAGTGGTCCCAGTGGTGACTGTTAAGTCTGTGAGTTGTTCAAGTAATTAATACTCAGACTTAATCAGTAACAATAAAACAGGTCTTTACTGGTTGGAGGTAGGGACTACACGTAGGTCTTTACTTCATGCCCATAGGCGGGAACTGAGGGGAGATCAGTACCCACAGTACTATTTATACCCCTATGGCCAGGAGTGGTACTGCGTATCACTACGCCCTACAAGTAGTGCAGTCCTGTCCATAGGTTCAAAGTAGCACACATATTACATACACAACATTCCTCCCTTCCTAGCTTTACAGTCATCTCCCCATTTAACATAACGTAATAACATATATACATATATAACTTCAGGTTTACATAACAGAATAACATAGATAACTTCATGTCAAAACAGATCACAGATTCAGTCTCTGCGGAAAACAGTTCACAGATTCAATCTCTGTGGTGGAGTCGGTTCACGTTGCTGGAGTGACTCATTCAATAGTCCTTCCATGGATTTAACAGTTTGAACTTCCGAACTGAATTGGCTCCGTTCGGAGGGACCACGTGTGTGATCTGGTAGAGGTAATAATGGTTCAGATGGGTCATCTTCTGTTTCGACTTTTCCTTTTCTGCTTCTTGGAGACTCTCTGGGCTCCACTGTCAGCTGCCAGCTGCATGCGCAGTTCCTCCTTCTCTTCCTCCTTTTTCCGTAGTAGAGCCACCTTCTCCCGATGTTCCGTAGACTTTCGGTGCTCCTCCATGATTTCTGTATGGTGGGAGTCGAAGTTACAAGTTGGGCAGGACAGGACATAGTAATATTCGGTGTCGTCCTGATCTAGGCCAGCGAGAGGGTCTTCTATTTCCTCCATACCCAGCTGGGCGTTAGCCAGCTTTTGTTCCAAGTCCAGACATCTTTCCTGAAGAGACTTCTTCGTGTGTACCTCTTCATCCAGCTTTTTCTGGGCTTTCAGCAAGTCGTTTACTAATGACCTCATTTGAGATTTTACTACTTCAACTTCTTTTGGAGATTGATTGATTGGACTATTCAATCCCTCTACCGGAGCAGCTGTTTCAGCGGTCTGTTGTTCTACGTTGACGTGAGTCAGCGTACTTTTGGCATCCAAGGGCTGCTCTGTTGCAGTCATCTCAGTCTGTGTTGCCACCTCAGCTCTTCCAATAACCTTTGAGAGCTCCGAACCCCTTTCGTTTGAATATTGAAGTTCGTGTTCAAGTTTTTCCCATTTCAGAGTCCTGTCCTTCAGCATATGCAGGAGTTGGCTGACCGTTAACTCCTCTGACATCAGACGTTTTGTGTGCTCCTGCTCCATTTTCTCCATCAGCTGCTTCTGTTGTCTTTCCAGATTCTCCAACTCTATATCAAAGAACTCTTTCGTTGCATTCAACTCTTGCTCAAAACGGCGAAGCATTTGTTCTAATTGCTGTTGTAGTTTGAAATGGAGTTGAGTTCGAGCCCGGTGTCCCTCAGAAATGGGCACATCAGTAGACTTGCCAGACTCAGAATCCACAGTTAAACTATGTTGTTGTTGCTCAGTGGAATTCTGTGCTGAAACTTTGTCTTTTGCACCTGAGTTGGGCTTACCATCATCCATTCCAGAGTCTGGGCCGACTACCTTCACCGAGTTCTCACTCGTTATTGTTTGTAGGAAATGCCAGTCCATATTCATTTTCCTAATCCACTCCCGTCCTAGTAGTGGAGAACCTCCTTCAGATATCACATATAAGTCCATTATTTGACTGTCTTCGCCCTTGTGGACCACTGCAACCTCTATTTTCCCGATGGGGTACACTCTTTGCCCCGTGTATGTTTTCAATATAATCCCCATATCCTGTAGGGGAATATGTTGGAATAACTTTCCGTAATCTTTCTTATTTATGACCGTCAATGCCGATCCAGTGTCCAATTCCAGTTTTACTTGGACTCCTTCTATCTGAAGAGTGACCCAAATTGTCTGGAGGTCTGCACCCTTACCAGCGTTGAGTACTCTTAAGTTAGCCAGTTCATTACAGCTTAAGCTAGCCAGTTCATTACTGCTAGCGTCTGAATCGGACTCCTGTTCGGTCACCTTGTGTACCTTTGCGTATTTTCCTTGCGGTGACTTCTTGTTGCTGGTCTTCTTCCCTGACCTGCATACTCTAGCTATATGTCCAAGCCTACCACAAGTTCTACATTCTTGGTTTTTAAACCAACACTGGTTCTGATCATGCGTTGTCTTTCCACAACGATAACATTTAACAGAACTCACACCCAATTTGTGTGCATTGAGCTCCGGTGACCGTAGCTGCATTACTGCCGTGCCTCTCGCTGCGGCTTCGTGTGCTGCTGCCATAGTGACCGCCTTCTCAAGCGTCAGCTCATTCTCCTCGAGCAGTCGCTTTTGTGTATCCTGTTTAAATAAACCACACACAAATTTGTCTCGTAGTGCATCTGTCAGTCCCGTTCCAAACTGGCAATATTTCGCTAATTTACGCAATTCCAGCAAATATTCAGCATTGCTTTCATGCTGTAGCTGCCTTCTGTCGTAAAATTTAAATCGTTCCGCTAGCATCAGTGGCGTGGGGTTTAGATGATCTTTCAGGACAGTAACAATCTCATCGAACGTCTTATCCGCCGGTTCATCTGGTGATAACAGGTGTTTCAATTGCCCGTATGTCTTCGCACCCATTAAATTTAATAATGTTAGTGCTTTATCAGCCTCACGAATTTTATTGGCCTTACAATAATTTTTAACTCGTTCAACATATATGGCCCAATCTTCGATGTTACTATCAAAGTTGCTAATATTCCCGTGTTTAGGCATTGTAGTACTTTATCAGATTTGCAATTTCTCAGATTTTTTTTTTTACTGCTATCCAAGATGGCGGCTTCCCGCTCTTGCCGTCGTCCTCCGCCCACAAAATGGCGGTTTTCCCGCGCTTGGCGGTCTTCACCCGTCCCCCGACGCCGTCTCCCTTCAGCCCCGAGTGCGGCCCTTATCTTCGCCGCGATCGCCCGAGTGCGGCCCTTATCTGGAGATGCGATCGCTCTCGCGGCTCTCGGCCCTTATCAGGAGATGCGATCACTCTGTTGAAACGCCTCCCGCTCGAAGCGGCTCTCGCGCCCTATTCCTCCAGCTCCCCCAGCCCCGTTCGTGCGGCCAACGCGGTGGACTGCCTGTCGCGTCGCTGCCTGGCTCAGACAACGGCTTACCCACCACCAAGCTGGAGAAGAAGCTGACGGTCGCCAATGGAGGCTCCGAGGTCAGGATGTCTTCCAGTGGGGTGGAGAGGGTGGAAACCTCTCTGCAACGTCCTGGCTGTGGACGAAGCTGCCATGGAGTGACTGCCACAGGGTAAGAACCTGACTCGTCGCCAGTGTTAAGTCTGTGAGTTGTTCAAGTAATTAATACTCAGACTTAATCAGTAACAATAAAACAGGTCTTTACTGGTTGGAGGTAGGGACTACACGTAGGTCTTTACTTCATGCCCACAGGCGGGAACTGAGGGGAGATCAGTACCCACAGTACTATTTATACCCCTATGGCCAGGAGTGGTACTGCATATCACTACGCCCTACAAGTAGTGCAGTCCTGTCCATAGGTTCAAAGTAGCACACATATTACATACACAACAGTGACGGGCTCCAGTGTCGGGGCATAGGTGGAAAGCTGGGAATAAGGAGGGATGGCAGTGGTACCTTTTCACACAAAGGTTAACTGAACTGAGGTGCATCAGTAAAATGAACATCAGAAGTCAACCAGGTTTTCAGATTATGAAAGGGTTTGATAGGGTAGGCATAGAGAAGATGCTTCCACTTGTGGGGGGGGGGTCCAAGACTAGGGGCCATAACTATAAGATAGTCACTAATAAATCCAATAAGGAATTCAGGAAAAACTCCTTTACCCAGAGAGTGGTGACAATGTGGAACTCATTACCACAGGGAGTGATTGAGGCGAATAGCAGAGATGCATTTAAGGGGGAGTTAGATGAGGGAGAAAGGAATCGAAGGATATATTGATAGGGTGAGATGAAATAGGGTGGGAGGAGGCTCGTGTGGACCATAAACACTGGCACAGACCTGTTGGGCTGAATGGCCTGTTTCTGAGCTGTTAATTCTATATAATTCTATGTAAGACCTGACCCCACCTTTCCCTTGGCCTTGGAAGGCCATTGAAGAACATGGTATAAATGGGGTCCAACGGGATGCGTATCTGGGGAGAGCAGCGATTGAGATCAACTAAATAGGGATGGACTTGCTGGGGTTAACAGCCTGTTCCTGTCTCTAAAAAATTGTTAACATTAAAATGTCAAATGATATGATCACAAATTTGTTTTTCTCCTCAGTTTATATTTTGTGTACTTTCTCATCTTTAAATTGAAGAGGAAACAGTAACTAGCCAACAGGATCTCCAATCTGGAGGCTGGCTCTCACCCAGGGCGTGCTGGCAGTTGTAGTGCTTACACAAGGTGGCCGCTTACTGTAGCTCCAACTCCAACTCCCAGGGCAGGATGGAGGCACCCACAAGACAATCACAGGCACGCTCTGAAGAACTTCCCCGTGAGTGCAATAAACTTTGTGTTTTGCTTCTGCAGCAAATGTGGTGATGGTTTTACTTAAAATAATTATTCTTCACATTCCTACTCAAAAAATAATAAACCTAAGTGCTGGGTTATTTTCCTCTGACGCTTCTGTCAATGTTTACATTTAACCCTGTTTAACAGCTGTGGGGTTGTGGTAATCGGAGTTAATAATGTTTTCAATTACTTTTCATCACCTGCGAAGCAAACATCAAAGGTCAACCCTTAATCACATCCTCGCCCCAACAAGCATGCATCCCCTTCGCTGTTGTATTCTGCCCTCTGTTTGATATTGGGCTTAGTAACCTTAAATACCTGTAACTTAATGTTATTTTAAATACCACATCTATCCCCATTCCTAATTCACCTCTACTTTTCAAGAGCAATGTACCAATATATCTCTGGATTTCTGCTCTTCAACCATTTGGTGAATCACCTGTCATTGCCGTGAATGTCTCCCGACCTGCTGATGCTTCTAAGTCAGGTACATTGATATGGCCTCCCACCAAGGCTATGTCCCTGGATTTCTGGTTTCCTCGCCAATCAATCTACCTCTTCTTTAGTTCAGGATTCACCTCCTGACTCTTTTACCTTCAGCCTAAGGGTTTCCCAGGGCTCTGTCCTCTCTCTCACTCTGTTCCATCTTCCTATCACTGACGATCTCCACTCATCGTTTGACCCAATCCACTCTTTTACGAATGATACCATTCTACCAACCAACAACTTCCTTCACATCACAAGTCTTCAGGGCTCACAACCTTCTGTTGTCTTGATCATTGCCTCGATCACTGCACTTTAAAATTTGCTCTTGGGGTGTGGTTGTCACTGAAAAGTCAATGTTTATTGCCCATCTCCACATTCCCCGAGGGCTTTAAGAGTCAACCACCTAGTGAGGGACTGGAGTCACCCATCTAGTGAGGGACTGGAGTCACCCACTTAGTGAGGGACTGGAGTCACCCACTTAGTGAGGGACTGGAGTCAACCACCTAGTGGGGGACTGGAGTCACCCACCTAGTGAGGGACTGGAGTCACCCATCTAGTGAGGGACTGGAGTCACCCACTTAGTGAGGGACTGGAGTCACCCACTTAGTGAGGGACTGGAGTCAACCACCTAGTGGGGGACTGGAGTCACCCACCTAGTGAGGGACTGGAGTCAACCACCTAGTGTGGGGCTGGAGTCACCCATCAAGTGAGGGACTGGAGTCACCCACCTAGTGAGGGACTGGAGTCACCCATCAAGTGAGGGACTGGAGTCACCCACTTAGTGAGGGACTGGAGTCACCCACCTAGTGAGGGACTGGAGTCAACCACCTAGTGTGGGGCTGGAGTCACCCACCTAGTGAGGGACTGGAGTCACCCATCTAGTGAGGGACTGGAGTCACCCACTTAGTGAGGGACTGGAGTCACCCACTTAGTGAGGGACTGGAGTCAACCACCTAGTGGGGGACTGGAGTCACCCACCTAGTGAGGGACTGGAGTCAACCACCTAGTGTGGGGCTGGAGTCACCCATCAAGTGAGGGACTGGAGTCACCCACCTAGTGAGGGACTGGAGTCACCCATCAAGTGAGGGACTGGAGTCACCCATCAAGTGAGGGACTGGAGTCACCCATCAAGTGAGGGACTGGAGTCACCCATCAAGTGAGGGACTGGAGTCACCCACCTAGTGAGGGACTGGAGTCACCCACCTAGTGAGGGACTGGAGTCACCCACCTAGTGAGGGACTGGAGTCACCCACCTAGTGAGGGGCTGGAGTCACCCACCTAGTGAGGGACTGGAGTCCACCCACCTAGTGAGGGACTGGAGTCCACCCACCTAGTGAGGGACTGGAGTCACCCACCTAGTGAGGGACTGGAGTCACCCACCTAGTGAGGGACTGGAGTCAACCACCTAGTGTGGGGCTGGAGTCACCCATCAAGTGAGGGACTGGAGTCACCCACCTAGTGAGGGACTGGAGTCACCCATCAAGTGAGGGACTGGAGTCACCCATCAAGTGAGGGACTGGAGTCACCCATCAAGTGAGGGACTGGAGTCACCCACCTAGTGAGGGACTGGAGTCCACCCACCTAGTGAGGGACTGGAGTCACCCACCTAGTGAGGGACTGGAGTCACCCACCTAGTGAGGGACTGGAGTCACCCACCTAGTGAGGGACTGGAGTCAACCACCTAGTGTGGGGCTGGAGTCACCCATCAAGTGAGGGACTGGAGTCACCCACCTAGTGAGGGACTGGAGTCACCCATCAAGTGAGGGACTGGAGTCACCCATCAAGTGAGGGACTGGAGTCACCCATCAAGTGAGGGACTGGAGTCACCCACCTAGTGAGGGACTGGAGTCCACCCACCTAGTGAGGGACTGGAGTCACCCACCTAGTGAGGGACTGGAGTCACCCACCTAGTGAGGGACTGGAGTCACCCACCTAGTGAGGGACTGGAGTCAACCACCTAGTGTGGGGCTGGAGTCACCCATCAAGTGAGGGACTGGAGTCACCCACCTAGTGAGGGACTGGAGTCACCCATCAAGTGAGGGACTGGAGTCAACCACCTAGTGAGGGACTGGAGTCACCTGTAGTCCAGATCAGATTATGATGGCCAGTTCCCTTCCCTAAAATACATTAATGACCCAGTTGGGTTTTTACAACAATCGGCAGCTTTTCATGGAAGGGGGAGGGCAAACAGTCAGAGGTCGTGGTTCACATTGGTACCAATGACATGGGTAGAAAGAGGGATGAGGTCCTGCAACAACAATTTAGGGAGCTAGGTTGCAGATTAAAAAGCAGGACCGCAAAGGTTGTAATCTCTGGTTTACTCCCGGTGCCACGTGCCAGTGAGTATAGGAATGGAAGGATAGAGCAGATGAATGTGTGGCTAAAGAGTTGGTGCAGGAGGGAGGGCTTTAGTTTCCTAGATCACTGGGTCTGCTTCTGGGGGGGGGAGGGGGGGCGGGAGAGGGGAGGGGTGGGGGGAGGGGGCAGGGGGGAAGGGAGGGCGGGGGGGGGCGGGGGGGGAAGGGAGGGCGGGAGGGAGGGGGGAGGGAGGGGGGGAGGAAGGGGGGGCGGGGGGGAGGGGGAAGGGCGGGGGGCGGGGCGGGGGGGAGGGGGGTGGGGGAGGGGAGGGGCAGGGGAGGGGGGGCAGGGTGGCGTGGGGGGGAAGGGAGGGGGGGCCGGGGGGGGGAAGGGAGGAGGGGCGGGGGGGAAGGGAGGGCTTGAGGCTGAGAGACGGCCACACCCGGTTGCCGGGGTAACCCTGCCGCGCCGCCCCGCCCCGCACTCTCGAGAGCCCCCGCTCTCCGAAGCCCCCAGCCGCCTCCGCCCTGCACTCCCCGAGAGCCCCGCTCTCCGAGCCAGCCCTGCACTCCCGAGAGCCCCGCTCTCCAAGCCCCCAGCCGCCCCGCAGTCCCGTTGCCGGGGTAAACCCTTCCCGCTCACCAAGGCTGAGATCCGCACTCTCGAGAAGCCCCGCCCCCCCCCGCCCGAGCCGAGCGCAGAACAGAGTCTCACCTGCTCCTGCTGCGCGCGCACCCTGACCCTCGTGGCTGACGCTGTTTGCCACCGGGTAACGTGACACCGGGGGGGGAGGGGGGGGTGAGGAGCTTAGCAGCAGCCCAATTACCTAGCTCGGGCCTGGCTGGGCAAGAAAGGCCCAGGCTTTCAGGCCTAAGAAAAAAACGGGGAAAGGTAGGAAAAAGAATCTTCAGGTTAGATAAAATATTTACAAATGGGTGATTTATTTTAAAAACAATTTAATAAATTGAATTTTATTTTGCTGGAAATGTATATTTGAAAAGAAAGACGCAGAAAGCAGGAAAAAGAATGGAAGCAAGATGGCGGCTACTCACCTCGGTTCAGAACGATAAGGCCCGCCCACACACGCACCAATTGGCCCGGCGGCACACGCCAGCAAACCCAGCGTACGATTGGTCGAGCTCGAGGTCACTCTGTCGCTAATGAGCGGATAATGAGATGCTAATGAGCGGAATGTTAAGGTTTTTCGGATACCGCGGGCGCGATTTTAGCCCGGCCGAAACGTAAATACGCTTTAAAACCGTTTTGGAAAGGTAAGCTTTCTTTCGACGTAACGCACGCGTAGGTACGCCCTGTAACTTTCGAGCGCATAGCCGCCCAGACGCACACCTGCAGACAGACAGACAGATAGACAGAAGGACAGAAGGACACACAGAAGGACCGATTTATATATATAGATAGATTAGCTGAAGTGCCCGGCGGTGCCGAGGCTTTTTCGAGGGCATGTTGTTGTTGGAAGAGAGAGAGAGAGAGCGACTGGGGGGAAGAGAGAGAGCGACTGGGGGGAAGAGAGAGAGCGACTGGGGGGAAGAGAGAGAAGCGACTGGGGGGAAGAGAGAGAGCGACTGGGGGGAAGAGAGAGAGCGACTGGGGGGGAAGAGAGAGGGAGCGGGGGGGTGAGGGAGAGGGCGGGGGGGAGAGGGCGGGGGGGGAGGGGAGGGGGGAGGAGGGCGGGGGGAAGGGGGGAAGGGGTGGGGGGGACGGGAGGGTGGGGGAGGGGGGAGGGAGGGAGGGGAGGTGAGGGAGGGGGAGAGAGGAGAGGGGGGGGAAGAAGGGGGCGGGGAGGGGGGGAGGTGAGGGAGGAGGAGAGAGGAGGGAGGAGGAGAGAGGAGGGGGGGGGAGCGGAGGGAAAGGGGGGAGAGTCCACGAGCCCCCTGATCCCCGTCCCCCCCAAACTCCCGAGCCCCCTGATCCCCACCCCCCCGAACTCCAGAGGTTGGCCCCCCCCCGAGGCTTGCCCC
>NC_141005.1:81315978-81459315 GCF_052327205.1 Somniosus microcephalus | reverse complement strand
GGGTGTGTGTGTGTGAGGGCTGTGTGTGTGTGAGGAGTGTGTGTGTGTGAGGAGTGTGTGTGTGTGGGGTGTGTGTGTGTGAGGGGTGTGTGTGTGTGAGGGGTGTGTGTGTGTGAGGAGTGTGTGTGTGTGTGGAGGGGTGTGTGTGTGTGAGGGGTGTGTGTGTGTGAGGGAGTGTGTGTGTGTGAGGGGTGTGTGTGTGTGTGAGGAGTGTGTGTGTGTGAGGGGTGTGTGTGTGTGTGAGGTGTGTGTGTGTGTGAGGGGTGTGTGTGTGAGGGGTGTGTGTGTGTGAGGAGTGTGTGTGTGTCTGAGGGGTGTGTGTGTGTGAGGGGTGTGTGTGTGTGAGGGGTGTGTGTGTGTGTGAGGAGTGTGTGTGTGAGGGGTGTGTGTGTGTGAGGAGTGTGTGTGTGTGAGGGGTGTGTGTGTGTGAGGGGTGTGTGTGTGAGGGGTGTGTGTGTGTGAGGAGTGTGTGTGTGTGTGAGGGGTGTGTGTGTGTGAGGGGTGTGTGTGTGTGAGGGGTGTGTGTGTGTGAGGAGTGTGTGTGTGAGGGGTGTGTGTGTGTGTGAGGAGTGTGTGTGTGTGAGGGGTGTGTGTGTGTGAGGGTGTGTGTGTGTGAGGGGTGTGTGTGTGTGAGGGGTGTGTGTGTGTGAGGGGTGTGTGTGTGTGAGGAGTGTGTGTGTGAGGGGTGTGTGTGTGTGAGGAGTGTGTGTGTGAGGGGTGTGTGTGTGTGAGGAGTGTGTGTGTGTGAGGGGTGTGTGTGTGTGAGGGGTGTGTGTGTGTGAGGGGTGTGTGTGTGTGGGGTGTGTGTGTATATATAAACAAGGCGAATGTATATTTATAAACTCAGGGATATACCTGTTTATACACTGTATGAATGGAACCGCCTTTTTATGCTCAACCATAAATGTTTTTTGATGCTTTGGCAACATAAGATGTACCTTATCATGCCAATAAAGCGATTTGTATTGTATTGTGTGTGTGTGAGGTGAGTGTGAGAGAGACTGCACCCTCTCGGGCCTCCCTCGCCTGCCTCCAGTGGAGAGCTGAGACTGGGAGTAGGCCTCTCTCCTGCTCCTGTGGCTACAGTTTGCCCGTAGCCTGGGAGGAAGTGGAAGGACTTGTACCCTCGTACAAAAATTAGATAAAGGAAAATAAAATATACGTCTGCTTCTCTTAATGAAGTTATGGGGTAAAATCGCATTTAGGTGCAAATGATTTCAATATCAACATTTGATATAATATAAACTGGTGAGAGGTTCTGATAGAGTATAAACTGGTGAGGGGTTCTGATAGAGTATAAACTGGTGAGGGGTTCTGATAGAGTATAAACCGGTGAGGGGTTCTGATATAGTATAAACCGGTGAGGGGTTCTGATAGAGTATAAACCGGTGAGGGTTCTGATAGAGTATAAACTGGTGAGGGGTTCTGATATAGTATAAACCGGTGAGGGGTTCTGATAGAGTATAAACCGGTGAGGGGTTCTGATATAATATAAACCAGTGAGGGGTTCTGATAGAGTATAAACCGGTGAGGGGTTCTGATAGAGTATAAACCGGTGAGGGGTTCTGATAGAGTATAAACTGGTGAGGGGTTCTGATAGAGTATAAACCGGTGAGGGGTTCTGAGAGAGTATAAACCGGTGAGGGGTTCTGATAGAGTATAAACTGGTGAGGGGTTCTGATAGAGTATAAACTGGTGAGGGGTTCTGAGAGAGTATAAACCGGTGAGGGGTTCTGATAGAGTATAAACTGGTGAGGGGTTCTGATAGAGTATAAACTGGTGAGGGGTTCTGAGAGAGTATAAACCGGTGAGGGGTTCTGATAGAGTATAAACTGGTGAGGGGTTCTGATAGAGTATAAACCGGTGAGGGGTTCTGAGAGAGTATAAACTGGTGAGGGGTTCTGATAGAGTATAAACTGGTGAGGGGTTCTGATAGAGTATAAACCGGTGAGGGGTTCTGATAGAGTATAAACCGGTGAGTGGTTCTGATAGAGTATAAACCGGTGAGGGGTTCTGAGAGAGTATAAACTGGTGAGGGGTTCTGATAGAGTATAAACTGGTGAGGGGTTCTGATAGAGTATAAACTGGTGAGGGGTTCTGATAGAGTATAAACCGGTGAGGGGTTCTGATAGAGTATAAACCGGTGAGGGGTTCTGATAGAGTATAAACCGGTGAGGGGTTCTGATAGAGTATAAACCGGTGAGGGGTTCTGAGAGAGTATAAACTGGTGAGGGGTTCTGATAGAGTATAAACTGGTGAGGGGTTCTGATAGAGTATAAACCGGTGAGGGGTTCTGATAGAGTATAAACTGGTGAGGGGTTCTGAGAGAGTATAAACTGGTGAGGGGTTCTGATAGAGTGGATCGGGAGAAACCGTTTCCAGTGTCTGGAGTGTCGGTAACCAGAGGACACAGATTGAAGGAGATTTGGCAAAAGGACCAGCGCGGAGACGAGGAGTACTTTTTTATACAGCGAGTTTTTGTAATCTGCAATGTGCTGCCTGAAAGGGCGGTGGAAGCACATTCAATAATAACATTCAAAAGAGAATTGGATAAATACTTGAAGGGGAAATATTTACAGGGCTATGGGGAAAGAGCAGGGGAGTGGGATTAATAGTGGTAGGGGATTCTATAGTAAGGGGAACAGATAGGCGTTTCTGTGGCCGTAGACGTGAATCCAGGATGGTTTGTTGCCTCCCTGGTGCCAGGGTCAAGGATGTCACTGAGCGGCTGCAGGGCATTCTGGAGGGGGAGGGTGAACAGCCAGAGGTCGTGGTCCACATTGGTACCAACGACATAGGTAAAAAGAGGGATGAGGTCCTGCAGCAAGAATTTAGGGAGCTAGGTGAAGGATTAAAGAGCAGGACCTCAAAGGTTGTAATCTCTGGATTACTCCCGGTGCCACGCGCTAGTGGGTATAGGAATAGGAAGATAGAACAGATGAATGCGTGGCTAAAGGGATGGTGCAGGGGGGAGGGCTTTAGTTTCCTGGATCACTGGGTCTGCTTCTGGGAAAGGTGGGACTTGTACAAGTCGGACGGTTTACACCTGAACCAGAGGGGAACCAATATCCTTGCGGGGAGGTTTGCTAGCACTGCTGGGGAGGGTTTAAACTAACTTGGCAGGGGGATGGGGTACAGAGTGGAGCTATAGTAGGGGGTGATTTACAGCCAAATACAGAGGAAAAAACAAGTCAGCTGGGAAGGCAGAGCAAATATGTGAAGGCAAAAGGGAATATGGCAGGGCTGGAAGGCATATAATTTAATGCAAGGAGTCTTGCAAATAAGGTGGATGAACTGAAGTTGTTGTTGAACACATGGGAGTACGATATTGTTGCTATCACGGAGACATGGTTGAGGGAGGGTCAGGACTGGCAGCTCAATATTCCGGGGTATAGAATCTTCAGGCGAGACAGAGGGGGGTGTAAAAGGGGAGGGGGTGTTGCAATATTAATTAAGGAGTCAATTACTGCTGTAAGGAGGGACGATATATAAGCGGGTTCCTCTAATGAGGCCATATGGGTAGAACTTAAAAACAAAAAGGGGGCAAGCACTTTGCTGGGAGTGTACTATAGGCCCCCAAACAGTCAGGGGGACCGATAGAGGAACAGATATGTAGGCAAATCTCAGAGAAGTGCGAAAATAATAGGGTAATAATAGTGGGGGATTTCAACTTCCCCAATATAAATTGGGATAGTCAGAGTGTGAAAGGCTTAGAGGGTGCAGAATTCTTAAAGTGCATCCAGGAGAGCTTTTTGAGCCAACATGTAGAAAGTCCTACAAGAGAGGGGGCGGTACTGGACCTAATTCTGGGGAATGTAGCCGGGCAAGTGGTGGAAGTATCAGTAGGAGAGCATTTTGGCGACAGTGACCATAATTCGGTGAGATTTAAGGTGGTCATGGAAAAAGACAAAGACGGCCCGGAAATAAGGGTTCTAAATTGGGGGAAGGCCGATTTTAATATGATAAGGCAGGATCTGGCCA
Organism: Somniosus microcephalus; assembly: GCF_052327205.1. NCBI lineage: Eukaryota > Metazoa > Chordata > Chondrichthyes > Squaliformes > Somniosidae > Somniosus > Somniosus microcephalus. The sequence continues at coordinate 81,455,334 of NC_141005.1, read as the reverse complement.
AAGTGGACTGGGAGCAGCTACTTATAGGAAGATCCACATCAAAACAGTGGGAGACTTTCAGAAGGGAAATAGAGAGAGTACAACGCCAACATGTTCCTGTAAAGGTCAAGGGTGGGACCAACAAGCAAAGGGAACCTTGGATGACAAGGGATATACAAAAATGCATTAGAAATAAAAGGGGGGCTTTTGGCAGTTACAAAAGACTAAAGACGGAAGAAGCCCTAGAGGAGTATAAAAAGTGCAGGGGCATACTTAAAAAAGAAATTAGGAGGGCGAGGAGGGGCCATGAAATAACACTGGCGAGCAAAATAAAGGAAAATCCTAAGATGTTTTATAAGTATATTAAGGGCAAGAGGATAACCAGGGAAAGGGTAGGGCCCATTAGGGACCAAAGTGGCAATCTGTGTGTAGAGCCAGATGATGTAGGCGGGGTTTTAAATGAACTTTTTGCATCTGTGTTCACTATGGAGAAAGACGATGCAGACATAGAAATCGGGCAAGGGGACTGTGACATACTTGAACATATTAGCATCGAGAGGGAGGAGGTGCTAGCGGTTTTAGCAGGCCAAAAAGTGGATAAATCCCCAGGCCCGGACGAGATGTATCCCAGGCTGCTGTGGGAGGCAAAGGAGGAGATTGCAGGGGCTCTGACACAAATTTTCAGAACCTCTCTGGCCACAGGGGATGTACCAGAGGACTGGAGAACAGCTAATGTAGTACCATTATACAAGAAGGGTAGCAGGGATAAACCAGGGAATTACAGGCCAGTGAGCCTAACATCTGTGGTAGGGAAATTATTGGAAAAAATTCTGAGGGACAAAATTAGTCTCCACTTGGAGAGGCAAGGATTAATCGGGGATAGTCAGCATGGCTTTGTCAAGGGTAAATCATGTCTGACAAATCTGATTGAATTTTTCGAGGGGGTGACTAGGGGGGTGGATGAGGGAAATGCTGTGGATGTGGTTTACATGGACTTCAGTAAAGCTTTTGACAAAGTCCCGCATAGGAGACTGGTCAAGAAGGTAAGAGCCCATGGGATCCAGGGTGCCTTGGCGCGTTGGATCCTAAACTGGCTGAGTGGCAGGAGGCAGAGGGTGATGGTCGAAGGTTGCTTTTGTGACTGGAAGCCTGTGTCCAGTGGGGTACCTCAGGGATCGGTGCTGGGTCCCTTGTTGTTTGTGATCTACATAAATGATTTGGATGAGAATGTGAAAGGTATGATCAGTAAGTTCGCAGATGACACGAAAATTGGTGGGGTGGTAAATTGTGAGGAGGAAAGCCTCAGGCTACAGGACGATATAGATGGGTTGGTCAGTTGGGCGGAAAAGTGGCAAATGGAATTTAACCCTGAAAAGTGCGAGGTGATGCATTTTGGACGGACAAATAAGGCAAGGGAATACACAATGAGTGGTAGGACCCTAGGGAGTACAGAGGGTCAGAGGGACCTTGGTGTACATGTACATAGATCCCTGAAGGCAGCGGAACAGGTAGATAAGGTGGTTAAAAAGGCATATGGGATACTTGCCTTCATTAGCCGAGGCATAGAATATAAGAGCAGGGAGGTTATGATGGAGCTGTACAAAACGCTGGTGAGGCCACAGCTGGAGTACTGTGTGCAGTTCTGGTCACCTCACTATAGGAAGGATGTGATTGCTTTGGAGAGGGTGCAGAGAAGATTCACCAGGATGTTACCTGGGATGGAGCGCCTCAGCTATGAAGAAAGACTAAACAGGCTGGGGTTGTTTTCCTTGGAGCAAAGAAGGCTGAGGGGGGACCTGATTGAGGTGTACAAAATGATGAGGGGCATAGATAGGGTAGACAAAGAGGAACTTTTCCCCTTAGTAGGGGGGTCAATAACAAGGGGGCATAGGTTCAGGGTAAGGGGCAGGAGATTTAGAGGGGATTTGAGGAGGAACTTTTTCACCCAGAGGGTGGTTGGAATGTGGAACTCAATGCCTAAAAGGGTGGTAGAGGCAGGAACCCTCACAACATTCAAGAAGCATTTGGATGAGCACTTGAAATGCCATTGCATACAAGGCTATGGACCAAATGCTGGAAAATGGGATTAGACTGGACAGGGATGGATGGGCGGCGCAGACACGATGGGCCGAAGGGCCTCTTTCTGTGCTGTAAAACTCTATGACTCTAATTGGATAGCTCTACCAAAGAGCAGGCACATGCACGATGGGCTGAATGGCCTCCTTCTGTGCTCTGATTCTATAATGACAGTGCAGCCCCCCTCCGTACTGTACTGGAAGTGTCAGCCTGGATTATGTGCCCAAATCTCTGGAGTTGAACCAACAACTTTCTGAGTCAGAGGCGAGAGTGACACTTAAAAGACAGTTTTGGATCCTTCTGTGTCTTAATGCCTATAATGGAACCTAACAACCACAGGATTCTTAATGACATGACATGAAGAAAATTTGCCCCCCCCATAAGAAATAATTCACACCACTTGTTAATACTGTAATTAAGAAGCTCAAGGTATTTTTTTACATTCTCGGGATGTGGGCATTGCTGGCAAGGCCAGCATTTATTGCCCATCTCGAGTTACCCTGAGAAGGTGGTGATGAGCCACTGGTCGCAGTTTGCAAACGGAATGGTTGGCTGGGCCACGTCAAAGTGGGACTGGAGTCACATGTATAGGCCAGACCGGGTAAGGACGGCAGGTTTCCTTCCCTAAAGGACATCAGTGAACCAGTTGGGGTTTACGACAATCCTTTACTTTACTGATGCCAGCTTTTCATTTAAAACCAAATTCAAATTGTCACAGTGGAATTTAAACTCATGTTCCAACTGGATCATTAGTCCAGGCCTCTGGATTACTAGTCAAGTAACATAACTACTATGCTACCCTACCTGTCTCAAAGAAAGCAATTCAGTTCAACAGATCAGGCCTTAGGTTGCACAACAGTGGTTTAAGGTAACTAATGTTGAAAAGAGAAACTGTGTGAACTAGGCTCACCTTGCAACATGAAGATGGAGAGCAAACTTCAGACAAGTTATAGAGAGCACTGGACAGAAAGCTACAAGAAACTATCACACGAGAGAGTGGAACTGAATGACACACACGTGCCACAGGCAGGTCAGGCTAATAAAGCCAACTAGTGTGACCGAGATACATCCTCCTGCTTCTAAATGCTTAAGTACTTACTACAACTCCTCACTTATCCTGTGAAATCCAGTGAGTTAAGGGTTAAGCAGCTGGAACAACATCAGGAGGACACTGTGTTGTTTTTAAAGTGATTAAGATGAGGTCAAATATTTGCAAACAGTTTTAAGTGTGTTTGTCTTCGGGGCATAGTGACACAGGGGTCTTGTTTCCTTTTAATTATCTGTGCTTCGAGCTCCTTGTAATTCTGGATGAAAGAGTCTAGACAAGAGGGAGTCTGGGCAGAGGGCTTTCTGATGATAGAAATGGAAAGAGAAAAAATAACAAGAATAAAGATAAAAATCAACTGAAGCGAGGCTGAGTGGCCCCAAATTGAAATGGAAGGAGTTCCAGTTCTGTTTGTTTTGGCAATAGGAGATGTGAAGGTGAGGAATGAGAAAATCCTGGGATTAAAGACATGCATTAGACACTTGCGTCTGTTTCCTGGGGCTGAGGGAGAGGCGTGCTGCAGCCTCTGACCTGCTCTTGTAGCCACAGTGTTGATGTGGCTGGTCCAGTTAAGTATCTGGTCAATGGTGACCCCCAGGATGTTGATGGTGGGGGATTCAATGATGGTAATACCGTTAAATGTCAAGGGGAGGTGGTTAGACTCTCGCTTGTTGGTGTCTGGTGATCATTGCGTCCTATTACCATCTCGTCTCACCTTGAATATCTCTTAATGTCTCTTCTTTCATCCCCTCCCCCATTTCCCAGTCCCCAAACTGCCTTTTAATCTTTTCATTTCCTGCCTTTTTTTCTCAGTTCTGTAGAAGGGTTTCGACCTGAAACGTTGACTCTATTTCTCTCCCCATGGATGTTGCCTGGCCTGCTGAGTGTTTCCAGCATTTTCTGCTGTTATTTCGGATTTCCAGCATCCGCAGTATTTTGCTATCGTATTGCGTCTGGCGTTCCTTGCCTGGCTTTCATTGCGTCTGGCATCCCTATGACGGTAATGGCAGTCATTATTGTTAAATCTGTGAGTTGTTCAAGTAATTAATACTCAGACTTAATCAGTAACAATAAAACAGGTCTTTACTGGTTGGAGGTAGGGACTACACGTAGGTCTTTACTTCATGCCCACAGGCGGGAACTGAGGGGAGATCAGTACCCACAGTACTATTTATACCCCTATGGCCAGGAGTGGTACTGCGTATCACTACGCCCAACAAGTAGTGCAGTCCTGTCCATAGGTTCAAAGTAGCACACATATTACATACACAACATTCCTCCCTTCCTAGCTTTACAGTCATCTCCCCATTTAACATAACGTAATAACATATATACATATATAACTTCAGGTTTACATAACAGAATAACATAGATACATAGATAACTTCATGTCAAAACAGATCACAGATTCAGTCTCTGCGGAAAACAGTTCACAGATTCAATCTCTGTGGTGGAGTCGGTTCACGTTGCTGGAGTGACTCATTCAATAGTCCTTCCATGGATTTAACAGTTTGAACTTCCGAACTGAATTGGCTCTGTTCGGAGGGACCACGTGTGTGATCTGGTAGAGGTGATAATGGTTCAGATGGGTCATCTTCTGTTTTTACTTTTCCTTTTCTGCTTCTTGGAGACTCTCTGGGCTCCATTGTCAGCTGCCACAGCTGCCAGCTGCATGCGCAGTTCCTCCTTCTCTTCCTCCTGTTTCCGTCGTAGAGCCAGCTTCTCCCGATGTTCCGTAGACTTTTGGTGCTCCTCCATGATTTCTGCACTTTGGGAGTCGAAGTTACAAGCTGGGCAGGACAGGACATCGTAATATTCGGTGTCGTCCACCAGGTCATAGTAATATTCGGTGTCGTCCTGAGCTAGACCAGTGAGAGGGTCGTCTATTTCCTCCATACCCAGCTGGACGTTAGCCAGCTCTTGTTCCAAATCCAGACATCTTTCCTGAAGAGACTTCTTCATGTGTACCTCTGCATCCAGCTTTTTCTGGGCTTTCAGCAAGTCGTTTACTAGTGACCTCATTTGTGATTTTAATACTTCAACTTCCTTTGGAGATTGATTGATTGGACTATGCAATCCCTCTACCGGAGCAGCTGTTTCAGCGGTCTGTTGTTCTACGTTGACGTGAGTCAGCGTACTTTTGGCATCCAAGGGCTGCTCTGTTGCAGTCATCTCAGTCTGTGTTGCCACCTCAGCTCTTCCAATAACCTTTGGGAGCTCCAAACCCCTTTCGTTTGAATATTGAAGTTCGTGTTCAAGTTTTTCCCATTTCAGAGTCCTGTCCTTCAGCATATGCAGGAGTTGGCTGACCGTTAACTCCTCTGACATCAGACGTTTTGTGTGCTCCTGTTCCATTTTCTCCATCAGCTGCTTCTGTTGTCTTTCCAGATTCTCCAACTCTATATCAAAGAACTCTTTCGTTGCATTCAACTCTTGCTCACAACGGCGAAGCATTTGTTCTAATTGCTGTTGTAGTTTGAAATGGAGTTGAGTTCGAGCCCGGTGTCCCTCAGAAATGGGCACATCAGTAGACTTGCCAGACTCAGAATCCACAGTTAAACTATGTTGTTGTTGCTCAGTGGAGTTCTGTGCTGAAACTTTGTCTTTTGCACCTGAGTTGGGCTTACCATCATCCGTTCCAGAGTCTGGGCCGACTATCTTCACCGAGTTCTCACTCGTTATTGTTTGTAGGAAATGCCAGTCCATATTCATTTTCCTAATCCACTCCCGTCCTAGTAGTGGAGGACCTCCTTCAGATATCACATATAAGTCCATTATTTGACTGTCTTCGCCCTTGTGGGGTACACTCTTTGCCCCGTGTATGTTTCCAATATAATCCCCGTATCCTGTAGGGGAATATGTTGGAATAACTTTCCGTAATCTTTCTTATTTATGACCGTCAATGCCGATCCAGTGTCCAATTCCAGTTTTACTTGGACTCCTTCTATCTGAAGAGTGACCCAAATTGTCTGGAGGTCTGCACCCTTACCAGCGTTGAGTACTCTTAAGCTAGCCAGTTCATTACTGCTAGCGTCTGAATCGGACTCCTGTTCGGTCACCTTGTGTACCTTTGCGTATTTTCCTTGCGGTGACTTCTTGTTGCTGGTCTTCTTCGCTGACCTGCATACTCTAGCTATATGTCCAAGCCTACCACAAGTTCTACATTCTTGGTTTTTAAACCAACACTGGTTCTGATCATGCGTTGTCTTTCCACAACGATAACATTTGCCAGAACTCACACCCAATTTGTGTGCACTGAGCTCCGGTGACCGTAGCTGCATTACTGCCGTGCCTCTCGCTGCGGCTTCGTGTGCTGCTGCCATAGTGACCGCCTTCTCAAGCGTCAGCTCATTCTCCTCGAGCAGTCGCTTTTGTGTATCCTGTTTAAATAAACCACACACAAATTTGTCTCGAAGTGCCTCTGTCAGTCCCGTTCCAAACTGGCAATATTTCGCTAATTTACGCAATTCCAGCAAATAATCAGCATTGCTTTCATGCTGTAGCTGCCTTCTGTCGTAAAATTTAAATCGTTCCGCTAGCATCAGCGGCGTGGGGTTTAGATGATCTTTCAGGACAGTAACAATCTCATCGAACGTCTTATCCGCCGGTTCATCTGGTGATAACAGGTGTTTCAATTGCCCGTATGTCTTCGCACCCATTAAATTTAATAATGTTAGAGCTTTATCTTGGTCACGAATTTTATTGGCCTTACAATAATTTTTTACTCTTTCAACATATATGGCCCAATCTTCGAGGTCACTATCAAAGGTGCTAATATTCCCGTGTTTAGGCATTGTAGATTTGCAATTTCTCAGATTTTTTTTTTTTTACTGCTATCCAAGATGGCGGCTTCCCGCTCTTGCCGTCGTCCTCCGCCCACAAAATGGCGGTTTTCCCCGCGCTTGGCGGTCTTCACCTGTCCCCCAACGCCGTCTCCCTTCAGCCCCCGAGTGCGGCCCTTATCTTCGCCGCGATCGCCCGAGTGCGGCCCTTATCAGCGGATGCGATCGCTGGATCGCGAAGCGGCTCTCGGCTCTTATCAGGAGATGCGATCGCTCCGTTGAAATGCCTCCCGCTCGAAGCGGCTCTCGCGCCCTATTCCTCCAGCTCCCCCAGCCCCGTTCGTGCGGCCAACGCGGTCGACTGCCTGTCGCGTCGCTGCCCGGCTCAGACAACGGCTTACCCACCACCAAGCTGGAGAAGAAGCTGACGGTCGCCGATGGAGGCTCCGAGGTCAGGATGTCTTCCAGTGGGGTGGAGAGGGTGGAAACCTCTCTGCAACGTCCTGGCTGTGGACGAAGCTGCCGTGGAGTGACTGCCGCAGGGTCCGAATCAGACTCGTCGCCAGTGTTAAATCTGTGAGTTGTTCAAGTAATTAATACTCAGACTTAATCAGTAACAATAAAACAGGTCTTTACTGGTTGGAGGTAGGGACTATACGTAGGTCTTTACTTCATGCCCACAGGCGGGAACTGAGGGGAGATCAGTACCCACAGTACTATTTATACCCCTATGGCCAGGAGTGGTACTGCGTATCACTACGCCCAACAAGTAGTGCAGTCCTGTCCATAGGTTCAAAGTAGCACACATATTACATACACAACAATTATGATGTCTGATTTCCGGCCTGTCATGGACCTGGCCAAATTTGCACGGAAACTCAGCGGAAAATCTTCCCTGTTGAGCCTGTCGTGTGTGTTGGGGGCGGGGGGTGGGGGTGGGGGGGGTGCCGGGAGACTGTGGGCGGCGTGTGGGTGGAGAGCATTTTTAGATTTTCACCAAGCTTTGTCTTGCTGGTGGTGGATGTCAGAGACAGAAGACTCCCTTGATCAAATCACCAACTTTGAGCTGAAGTACAGCAGGTGACATGAAGAGCAGCTATATCAGGTTTTCTATCAGTGCATGTTACGGGCACACCACGCCCTGAAGGTATTGTATATTGAGCAATGAAGCCCTGGGACTGATTACCATTTGCAGTCGGATTGATGGAATGTATTTGGTTACTGACGACATGTGGAGAAAGGATGAATTTGGTGACAACACACTGTGTTCTATTTCAAGACATTTGTGCCTTCCTCTGCACAACGCAGCCAGGCAGTGTCCAGGGCCTCAACCAGCACTCTCCCAGTTGGCCACTGGGAGGATGCATGATAATGAGTTTCCTTGCAAGTTGCCCTCATGTGTGTAAGGAGATGCCCGGCCTCTGTTTGCCCGTTCCCCCACGGCATTGTGAAGGAAATCACTGGCATATTTTTAATATTCATTCTCGGGAAATATTCAATGAAATAAACATAGTGAGAGAGGAAGTATTAAGGGGTTTAGCATCTTTGAAAGTGGATAAATCCCCAAGCCCGGATGAAATGTATCCCAGACTGTTAAGAGAAGTAGAGAAGTGAGAGAGGAAATAGCAAAAGCTCTGACCATCATTTTCCAATCCTCTCTGGCTACAGGTGTGGTGCCAGAGGACTGGAGGACTGCTAACATTTAAAAAGGGAGACAAGGATAGACCATGTAATTACTGGCCAGTCAGCCTAACCTCGGTGGTGGGAAAATTATTGGGAAAAATTCTGAGGGACAGGATAAATCTTCATTTAGAAAGACACTGATTAATCAAGGACAGTCAGCATGGATTTGTTAAGGGAAGGTCGTGTCTGACTAACGTGATTGAATTTTTTGAGGAGGTAACAAGGAGGGTCAATGAGGGTAATGCGTTTGATGTAGTCTATGGATTTTTAGCAAGGCTTTTGATAAGGTCCCGCATGGCAAACTGGTCACGAAAGTAAAAACTCATGAAATCCAAGGCAAAATGGCAAGTTGGATCCAAAATTAGCTCAGAGGCAGGAAACAGAGGGTAATGGTTGATGGGTGTTTTTGTGACTGGAAGGCTGTTTCCAGTGGGGTTCCGCAGGGCTCAGTATTGGGTCCTTTGCTTTTTGTGGTATATATCAATGATTTGGACTTGAATGTGGGAAAAATTATTAAGAAGTTTGCAGATGATACAAAAATTGGCCGTGTGGTTGATAATGAAGAAGGAAGCTGTAGACTGCAGGAAGATATCAATGGACTGGTCAGGTGGGCAGAACAGTGGCAAATGGAATTCAACCCGGAGAAGTGTGAGGTAATGCATTTGGGGAGGGCTAATAAGGAAAGGGAATACACCATAAATGGTAGGACATTGAGAAGTGCAGAAGATCACAGGGACATTGGAGTGCATGTCCACAGATCCTTGAAAGTAGCAGGAGAGGTAGATAAGGTGATTAAGAAGGCATACGGAATGTTTGCCTTTATTAGCTGAGGCATAGAATATAAGAGCAGGGGGGGTTATGCTTGAACTGTATAAAACACTAGTTAGGCCTCAGCTAGACTACTCCGTGCAGTTCTGGTCACCACATTACAGGAAAGATGTGATTGCACTAGAGAGGGTACAGAGGAGATTCACGAGGATGTTGCCTGGGCTGGGGAATTTTAGCTATGAGGAAAGATTGGATAGGCTGGGGTTGTTTTCTTTGGAACAGAGGAGGCTGAGGGGAGACCTAATGAGGTGTATAAAATTATGAGGGGCCTCGATAGAGTGGATAGGAAGGACCAATTTCCCTTAGCAGAAGGGTCAATAACCAGGGGGCATAGATTTCAAGTAATTGGTTGGAGGTTTAGAGGGGAGATGTGGAAAAAAAATTTCACCCAGAGGGTGGTGGAGGTCTGAAACTCACTGCCTGAAAGGATGGTAGAGGCAGAGACCCTCATCACATTTACAAAGTACTTGGATATGCACTTGAAGTGCCGTAACCTACAGGGCTACGGACCAAGAGCTGGAAAGTGGGATTAGGCTGGAGAGCTCTTTGTCGACTGGCACAGACACGATGGGCCGGAATGGCCTCCTTCTGTGCTGTAACTTTCTATGATTCTATGAGGTGCCGCTGGCAAGGTCAGCATTTATTACCCATCCCTAGTTACCCTCGATTAGCCGGTGATGGGCCTTCTTCTTGAACCGTTGCAGTCCATGTGGTGAAGGTACTCCCACAGTGCTGTTAGAAATGGAGTTCCAGGATTTTGGCCCAACGACGATGAAGGAACGAACATGCAATGAAGTCATGTCCCACAATGCCACTTTCTTCTACCGTCATTGCCTACCACCAGAGCGAGCACTTGGCACTATAAATTATACTGCAACACTGTAAATTACTGATCTGTTTCTAAAGGAGCCAAACACTGGTTTGGTAGAGGATACATCATGTAACTGTGTGCTTTGTGATTGGGTCCAGCATTGGCAAGTCTGTTAACAAAATGCACAGGTTTTGTCTTCTCTTCCAGGCCTAGTGGCAGCCCATTACATCCACTGCTTCACACCCAGCTGATCACACTCTGGGCTGTTTCTGTAACACAGTCGCTAACTCACAACTCCCTCCCAAGAGAAGCGGCTAGATGCAATGAGGTGGTCACCATTCCACTACCATCGGGCGCGAGGGGAAAACTATTATAAATAAAAAAATTTAAACTGCCTGCTTACATCACCAGAACCGCCGTCTTCCACCTCTGTAACATCACCAATCTCCGCCCCGACTATTCCAACACTCTCCAGACCAGCCTCCCATTTTCCACCCTCCATAAACTTGAGCTCATCCAAAACTCTGCTGTCCGTGTCCTAACTCGCACCGAGTCCCTTTCACCCATCACCCCTGTGCTCACTGCCCCGTGTCCAAACTCACAACAAGTCCCTTTCACCCATCACCCCTGTGCTCACTGCCCGTGTCCTAACTCGCACCAAGTCCCGTTCACCCATCACCCCGTGCTCACTGCCCCGTGTCCTAACTCACACCCAGTCCCGTTCACCCATCACCCCCTGTGCTCACTGCCCCATGTCCTAGCTCACACCCAGTCCCGTTCACCCATCACCCCCTGTGCTCACTGCCCCGTGTCCTAACTCACACCCAGTCCCGTTCACCCATCACCCCCTGTGCTCACTGCCCCGTGTCCTAACTCGCACCCAGTCCCGTTCACCCATCACCCCCTGTGCTCACTGCCCCGTGTCCTAACTCGCACCAAGTCCCGTTCACCCATCACCCCCTGTGCTCACTGCCCCGTGTCCTAACTCGCGCCAAGTCCCGTTCACCCATCACCCCTGTGCTCACTGCCCCGTGTCCTAACTCGCGCCAAGTCCCGTTCACCCATCACCCCCTGTGCTCACTGCCCCGTGTCCTAACTCACGCCAAGTCCCGTTCACCCATCACCCCCTGTGCTCACTGCCCCGTGTCCTAACTCGCACCAAGTCCCGTTCACCCATCACCCCTGTGCTCACTGCCCCGTGTCCTAACTCGCACCAAGTCCCGTTCACCCATCACCCCTGTGCTCACTGACCTACATTGGCTCCCAATCCAGCAACGCCTCGATTTTAAAATTCTCATCCTTGTGTTCAAATCCCTCCAAGGCCTCGCCCCTCCCTATCTCTGTAACCGCCTCCAGCCCTACAACTCTCCAAGATCTCTGCGCTCTTCCAATTCTGGCCTCTTGCACATCACCGATTTTAATTGCTCCACCATTGGTCATAATCATAATCATAATCAACTTTTATTGTCATTGTTAGTGCACAAGTGCAGTACAACGAAATGTAGGCTTGCGGCCCCCGAGAGTGTACATTTAGATTAAGACATTTAAACATTCAACGTACATTTGGCTTGTAATACATTAACATAAACATAACCATAATAAAGTGCATTGGCAGATGTGCAGGCTTTAGAGTTTATTTGTGGAGTTCAGTAGGATGACAGCCCTGGGAAAGAAGCTGTTCCTAAATCTGGTCGTTCGGGTGCGAATGCATCTGTAGCGTCTCCCAGATGGCAGGAGGGCGAACAGACTGTGGCTGGGGTGGGTAGGGTCTTTGATGATGGACCGTGACCTCCGTAAACAGCGTTTCTGGTCTATGTGCTCTATGGTCGGTAGCCGGGTGCTGGTAATGCGTTGGGCAGTTTTCAGCTGCCTGGGCCCTAAGCTCTGGAATTCCCTCCCTAAACCTCTCCGCCTCTATTTTTTCCTTTAAGACGCTCCTTAAAACCTAACTGTTTGGCCAACCTTTTGGTCACCTGTCCTAATATCCCCTTATGTGGTTCGGTGCCAAATTCTGTTTGATAGCGCTCCTGTGAAGCGCTCTGCGACGTTTTAATGCATTAAAGGCGCTATATAAATGCAAGTTGTTGTGTTGTTGTTGAGTATCCCGCTGGATATGAACCCAGTTATGAGAGACTGGAATTCTCGACTAGACTCGGGAGTGGGCACTCAAACCCATAACCTTCCGACTCCGAGGTGGGAATGCTATCACTGAGCCAAAGCTCACTCCTGCTGTGCCTAAAGCTGCACTAAACTGCACTGTAAATGTTATAATAGTATAATTTTCTAGAATTTCATTGTAATTGCTTCTTTTCACCGAAACAGAAAAAACAGCAAATAAATAGCAAAGCCGTCAGCATCTGTACGAGAGAACGGTTAACACTTCCAGGCAGCCCCGCCATCAGATCCCTGTCGATTCTCTTTCAGGCACTGATGAGATTCCTGTACTTTTACAGCACGTTTGCTTCTTATTTCTAATTTTATTTACATGCATAATATCAAGAGTAAATGGTGTTACGTTCAAACTCGGAGGTTTCATTGCGTGAGTTTGTTGTGTGCGATGATGTGGTATTCTGGTGAAGGAAGATTGCATTTTATTGGAGCTCCTGACCTCTCATCACTAAACCTAGTCAGCTGCGGAAATGTCTGCTTTTTTTTAAGCTTATATGCCTGGCTGCTAATCCGGTCAAATCTCTTTGTTAGGACGGTAAAGAGTTTGAAAAGGAGAGAAGTGTTAGCTCATCTCTGTCTGTGTTAATGGAACATAGCAGCAGTAATGAATGCCTCTGACCTTCTCCCCAAACCTCCACAGTCCCACCACCATCCAGGAGATTTGAGTGTCAAGCAGGGAAACAGGAGAGGAAACAGGGAAAAAGTAAATACTTCATAACAATTGGTTAGGGGTGGTTACTGGGCAGTGCTCTGGGTTTCACCTCTGAGGCCTGGATTTGAATCCAGTCCATTCTATTGGGATAAATGTCTCTTATTTATAGGGTAAACATTCCGTGACACCTGCTCCTGGGGCTGTGTGTAGTTGCAAAGTTTCACATTCCGAGCCTGCGATAAAAGGAAAAGTTATGGTGATCCAGAAGTTGACAAATGGTTCACAATGGCACAGCTAAGGGCTATGGGTAACACTGCTCCCTCTGATGCTGGGGGATCCGGAGGCCATGTTACAGCTCTACCTCTGACCTCCAGCCCTGTCAGGTATGATCTCCTTGCTGGATGTACAGGATCAACCCTCATTAATAAACTTTGATTAGACTTTAACGCACCCCATGGGTACACAGGTCTGTGAAAGCTACCTGTAGACAAGGGCCTGCTATTGTCTCTCGCCTCAGTCCATTTGTAAGTAGACAACTTGACACTTAATGAACTAAACACAACTATCCAAGTTCTTTGAGCACAGTTAATTTACTGTCAGTCCAAAATGGCAAGTTTCCTATTTTCATTACAGCAACTGCAGAGCATCAGATGTCTGAGAGAGCACCCCCGTTGGGAGCACGCCCATCGGAGCATGCCCATCGGAGCACGCCCGTCGGGAGCGCGCCCATCGGAGCACGCCCATTGGAGCACGCCCGTCGGGAGCACGCCCATCGGAGCATGCCCATCGGAGCACGCCCATTGGAGCACGCCCGTCGGGAGCGTGCCCATTGGAGCACACCCATTGGAGCACGCCCGTCGGGAGCGCGCCCATCGGAGCATGCCCATCGGAGCACGCCCGTCGGGAGCGCGCCCATCGGAGCACGCCCATTGGAGCACGCCCGTCGGGAGCGTGCCCATTGGAGCACGCCCGTTGGGAGCGTGCCCATTGGAGCACACCCGTTGGAGCACGCCCGTCGGGAGCGCGCCCATCGGAGCATGCCCATCGGAGCACACCCGTCGGGAGCGCGCCCATCGGAGCATGCCCATCGGAGCACGCCCGTCGGGAGTGCGCCCATCAGAGCACGCCCGTTGGGAGCGCACCCATTGGAGCACGCCCGTCGGGAGCGTGCCCATCGGAGCACGCCCATTGGAACACGCCCGTCGGGAGCGTGCCCATCGGAGCACACCCATTGGAGCACGCCCGTCAGGAGCATGCCCATCAGAGCACGCCCATTGGAGCACGCCCGTCAGGGGCGTGCCCATCGGAGCACGCCCATTGGAGCACGCCCGTCGGGAGCGTGCCCATCGGAGCACGCCCATTGGAGCACGCCCATCGGGAGCGTGCCCATCGGAGCACGCCCATTGGAGCGTGCCCATTGGAGCACGCCCGTCGGGAGCACGCCCGTCGGGAGCGCGCCCATTGGAGTACGGCCATTGGAGCCTGCCCGTCGGGAGCGTGCCCATTGGAGCACGCCCATTGGAGCACACCCGTCAGGAGCGCGCCTGATGTAAGAAAACTACTAGGCACTTGGTCTAAGCGTTAAACAAAGCTTTAATCAACTGTTTTACAACATGGTGGTCTAGTTGTGTCCTTCACTAGTTCCTGTTAAGAATGTCCTGCGCAAGCTGGGCCCCGTGCCTGAGTATTTATACTTTCCCTGGACAGCGCCACCCACAGGCCGCTCAGTTGATTCATGTCATTCTTCCCGCCTGAAGGATTGGTAGCCTGGCGACTTCCTTCTGTCGGATTAATTGGACTACGAATAGCCACAGTCGTTTGGATCTCCGTTTGTGGCTGGAAGGCACGTCTCCTCGGACCATGTCTGGGTCCCTGGGTCGCTTCGTTCGTACCGGCGGGTTGGCAGAGCCCGTGTCACTTTGATCGACCTGAGGGGGACTGGGGAGATCGTGACTCTGAGTGTGGGCCCCCACAGGCGCAGAGCTGGCTTCATCCTGCTCAGTAGACGGTGATTGACCGGCATCCTGGCTTTGGGTGGTCATCCCGCGGGGAGCACTCCGGGTTGATCTGGTGGAATAGCTGGCAGATCCCTTGACGTCCCGGGTAGGGCATCATCCTCAGAGGAGCGCAGAGTATCCGCGTCATCCTCGGAGGAGCGCAGAGTATTGGCGTCGTTAATACGGATCCCCCTATCGATTGGGTCCGTGGGATCGGTTGGGCAGGGAGCCAGATCCTGAAGTGAAATTGTGGACTCCCGGCCATCAGGGTACCGCACGTATGCGTATGTAGGATTGACATCCATTATTTCCACTTCGTCAACGAGGGGATCACTCTTTGCGGATCGGACGAATCTTCGGAGCAGCATGGGGCCAGGAGCTGCCAACCATGATGGTAGGGACGTCCCATGAGTGGAGCGACGCTGGAACCCGAAGAATCATTCATGAGGAGTAACATTGGTGGATGTAGAAAGGAGAGATCTGATAGAATGCAATGCGTCAGGGAGCATAGTTTCCCACTGCTGGTCTGATAGGTTGTGTGACCTTAGTGCAAGACGAACAGCGTTCCAAACAATGGCGTTGTATCTCTCAACCTGTCCGTTTCCAATAGGATGATACGGTGTCATTTTACTTGTGGCGATTGACCATTGGGAAAGATAACTTTTGAGTTTGCTTGACATGAAGGAGGGACCCCGATCAGCGTGGATGAAATTGGCCGTACCGCAGAGGGAAACGACCTGATCGAGGCATTTGATCACTGTGGAAGTAAGCATATTGGGACTGGGGAAAGCAAAGGGAAAGCGTGAATATTCGTCCACCATAGTAAGCAAGTAGGTGTTTCGCGTTGAAGAAGGCAGTGGCCCCTTAAAGTCAATGCTGAGATGCTGCATAGGCTGTGTAGCGTGTATGAGCGAGCCATCCGACGGACGGAAGAATTGCGGTTTTAATTCCGTGCAAATTCTACAAGTGGAGCATGTTCTTTTCACGTCTTCCGTAGAAAATGGGAGATTTTTAGATCTCACAAAGTGTAACATACGGGTAACGCCAGGATGGCATAAGTCAGTATGAAGATCCGCAAGAGTCAAAGTTGACATGGAAGAGCAGAATGCACGCGTGAGGGTATCCAGGGCCACATTCTCTTTGCCGGGTCGATAATGTATGGTTTAGCCAAAGGCGGCCAATTCCATTCTCCAGAGCTGTATCTTGTTATTCTTGACCTCAGTGCGTTTCCGGTTATCCAGCATAAAGGCCACGGAGCGCTGATCAGTTATAAGCGTGAAATGGCAACGAGCGAGAAAATGACTCCATTTACGTACTGCTTCGATGATGGCCGTAGCCTCTTTCTCGACAGGAGGATAATGGAGCTCGCTACCCTGCAAAGTTCTGGACAGAAATGCAACGGGTCGACCATCTTGATTCAAGGTAGCCGAGATTGCCACCTCCGATGCATCGCACTCGACCACGAAAGGGAGATTTTCATCGATGGAACGAAGCGTGGCTTTTTCCAGTTGTTGCTTGAGGAGGTCGAAAGCTGAAATAGCCATTGCCTCCAACAGAAATGACTTTGCGTGAAGCAGGGGCTAGATCTTGTCGGAAAAGTGGGGTATCCACTTCGCATAATAGGCAAACATGCTGAGGGCCCGACAAAGAGAGCCGAGATTCGTAGGGGGAGGGAGCTCCTGAAGCGGACGAAGTTGCTCCGGATCTGGTTTCATGACACCGTTGCCCACCCAGTAGCCAAGGGTGTTGACTGATGGTACTTGTCATAAATCGCAACTTCTACAAGAAGTAACTCAAGAAGTATACTGGACGGCCAGCTGAGGGCGCCGTCCGAGGAGTATAAATACTCGGGCGTGGGCCCAACTTGGCCAGAGACAATCGGGAAACAGGAAGCTAGTGACTACTAACTAGACCTCCATGTTTTGTTACAAGTCGATTAAAGCCTTGCTTTATGTACAACCAAGTGTGTAGTGAATCTTTATTACGTCAGTACTGATTTCACGGATTTGGACTCCTTTAAGGTTAAGTTGTGACGACGGAGAACATCAAGAAATTTCTGGAGGTTGGCATCGTGCTCCTTCTGGTTATGACCAGCAATGGTGATATTATCCAGATACGGAAAAGTGTCCGTTAAGTTCTCTTGTTTGACTAGGCTGTCCATTGCCCGTTGAAAGACAGCCACCCCATTGTTGACCCCAAATGGAAGGCGACAAAACTGGTAAAGCCGACCGTTGGCCTCAAAGGCCTTAACGGTACTTGATGATATGCGCTCTTTAAGTCAATAGTTGAAAATACCCTGTAGTTGGCAAGGTTATTGACCATGTCATCGATGCATGGTAGTGGGTAGGCATCCAGGTCGGTATACTGGTTAATAGTTTGTGAGTAATCGATGCAAAGATGTTTCTTGTGTGGCTTCAGAGGATTTTTAACAACGACGACTTGAGCCCGCCAGGAAGATGAACATGGCTCAATGATACCCTCCGCTAGAAGGCGCAAGATTTCTGCTTCGATAAAGGATAGATCATCTTGACTGAAACGTCGTGATTTAGTGACTATGGGATTACATCGGGGGAAAGATTGGCAAACAGGGAGGGCTTGTCGAGCAAAGCTGCCGAAAGCACACAAAACGGTACTTTGGAAATAGTAAGCTCCGGCTTTGACCCTCCAAACTTGAAAGTGAGTCTTTTGTGTTGCTTCTGGAAATCCTGTCCCAGGAGCACATCACTGCGTAGGTTTTTGAGCACCCCAAGCCGGGTGGAAAAATAAGTGCGGCCATTGAGAATAAGGTCGACGAGACAAAAGCTGGGAGAGTTGGTGGTCAGTGTTGTCAGAGCCATTGCAATTTCCCTGTCTGAGGGGTAAATACACAGTTTTAACTTACTGACAGCCTGCTCATTGATGAAGCTGTCAGAGCTACATGAGTCAATTAGTGCACTCAAAATGTGTCCATTTACCGAAATCTTTGTGGCTGCATGGGACAGGCTTTGGGGAAAAACAGCTGTGATGGGAGGAGGGGCAGCTTTTTACTTGACAACTGTAACATTAGTAGTGGCTCTTGGGAGAGGAGCAGTTTTATAGATGACAGCTGTAACATTAGTAGTGGCTCTTGGGGAAGGAGCAGTTTTATAGATAGCAGCTGTAACCCTAGGAGAGGCCCTTCACTGACATACTTTAGAAAAGTGACCTTTCTTACTGCAATGATTGCAGGTTACATTACGAGCAGGACAAAATTTCCTATAGTGAAATGCACCTCCACAGAAGAAACACTTCTTTTTAGATTGCCAAGATGCCGCTAGGGTAGGGTCGTCATCAGCTAGGATAGAGTCGTCATCAGTGAGGGCTTCCACCTGAGGCTTATCGGAGAAGTCACTAAAAGTGATAGCAGCAGTCCGTGCACATGGTAAAAGATAGGCATCTGCATTTTTTTTGTTAAGTCCAGAGAATATGCCTGGTCATAGGCAACTTGTAACTCGAGGGTTTTATTCTCCAACAGACGCTGGCGAATGAAGGGAGATGCAATTCCATTAATAAAAGAATCACAAATTAATTCCTCCTGGTGCTGTTCAGCTGAGACAGCTTTGAGATTACAGTCTTTGCTGAGCCTGCGAAGCTTTTGAAGGAATTCGCCAAGTGATACCCCGGGTTGTTGTTGAGTTGTGGCCAGCAAGTGCCGAGCAAAAATTTCATTTGGGGCCTTAACATATAGTTGCTGCACTATTTGGATAGTGGAGTCATAGTCTACACAGTCTTCAATATGGTCTAACACATGAGGAGATACATAATTGGCAAGCATTTGTAACTCATCAGGAACATTCTCACCACAAGCCCCGAGGAAGTTGCTGAAGGTACGATACCAGTGTTTCCGTACCTTAGCAGTTGTAGGTGAATTCGGGTCCAGGTCAAGACGGGCGAGTCTGAGTAGTTTCTCCATGATGGATTGATTACTGCATCTGCTTCCCTTCTACTGTTTGAGTCGTAGCCGTCTGTTCCCGAAATCACTCAGAGCGTGGAGCAAGTTTCAGTTGATTAAATTGATGTAAGAAAACTACTAGGCACTTGGTCTAAGCATTAAACAAAGCTTTAATGAACTGTTTTACAACATGGAGGTCTAGTTGTGTCCTTCACTAGCTCCTGTTAAGAATGTCCTGCGGAAGCTGGGCCCATGCCCGAGTATTTATACTCTGCCTGGACAGCGCCACCCATAGGCCGCTCAGTTGATTCATGTCAGCGCCCATCGGAGCACGCCCATTGGAGCACGCCTGTCAGGAACGCGCCCATCGGAGCACGCCCGTCTGGAGCACACCCATTGGAGAGCACGCCCATTGGAGCACACCCATCGGGAGCATGCCCATTGGGAGCGCGCCCATCAGGAACGCACCCACCAGAGCACGCCCGTCAGGAGCGCACCCATTGGAGCACGCCCATTGGAGCACACCCATCAGGAACGCGCCCATTGGAGCACACCCGTCAGGAGCACGCCCATCGGAGCACGCCCATTGAAGCATGCCTGTTGGGAGCGTGCCCATCGGGAGCAAAAACTAGCGTGAGTGTGTGTGGAAAGTTGACTCAGTGTCATTACTCTCCCCTCTGAGGCTGAAGATTGTGGGTTCAATGCCACTCTCTTAATCTAGGCCGACACTTCAGTGCAGTACTGAGTGTGTTACTTTAACAAAGGTTCTGTTTTTTCAGATGAGAAGTTAAACCGAGGCCCTGTCTGCTCTCTCAGGTGTACATAAAAGATCCCATGGCACTATTTGAAGAAGAGCAGGGGAGTTCTCGACGGTGTCCTGGCCAATATTGATCTCTCAACCAACATCACTAAAACCTGTCATTTATCTCATTGCTATTTGTGGGAGCTTGCTGTGCACAAATTGGCTGTTGAATTTCCTACATTACAATGTTTTTGAATCACAGGGCACTGGCACCAGTACTGGGGAAAGAGGGAACTGTTCGGATGGGACGGTCTTGACTTAAAACAGGCTGGGACCAGTGTCCTGGTGAACTGAATAACTAGGGGTGTAGATAGGGCTTTAAACCAAAAAGTGTGTGGGGGGGGGGGGTGGGGAGGGGTCATTTATGGGGAAATTTAGAAATCTAAAGAGAAAAGTCAAGTCAATGGAGCAGTGTAGCAATTTGGGTGAAGATAACCAGGAAGGGACAGAGAGTTTAAAGGTAATTGTGCATCAGTGAATAAATTGGAAGGAAGGAAAAATTGTAATAGGTTAAAACTAAAGGCTCTTTACCTGAATAATGAAACATTCGTAACAAGGTAGACGAATTAGTGGCACAAATAGTAATAAATGGGTATGATCAAATAGCCATTACAGAGACATGGTTGCAAGGTGACCAGGGTTGGGAACTAAATATTCCAGGGTACTTGAAGTATCAAAAAGACAGCCAGACTGGATTAGGAGGGAGTTGGAGGGGGGGGGGGGCAGGGCGGTGGGGTAGCCCTGATAATTAGGTTTACAACCTTGGTGTCATATTTGACCCTGAAATGAGCTTCCGACCACATATCCGCAGCATAACAAAGACCGCCTATTTCCACCTCTGTAACATCACCCGTTTCCGCCCTTGCCTCAGCTCATCCACTGCTCATCCATGCCTTTGTTACCTCTAGACTTGACTATTCCAACGCACTCCTGGCTGGCCTCCCGCATTCTACCCTATGTAAACTTGAGGTCATCCAAAACTCAGCTGGCCGTGTCCTAACTCGCACCAAGTGCCGTTCGCCCATCACCCCTGATCTCGCTGACCTACATTGGCTCCTGGTTAAGCAACGTCTCGATTTCAAAATTCTCGTCCTTGTTTTCAAATCTCTCCATGGACTCGCCCCTTCCCATCTCTGTAATCTCCTTCAGCCCCACAACCCCCCTCGAGATGTATTAATCATGGGTGATTTTAACCTCCATATTGATTGGACAAATCAAATTAGCCATGGCAGCCTTGAGGAGGAGTTCATAGAGTGCATCTGGGATGGTTTCCTCGAACAGTATGTAATGGAACCAACCAGGGAGCAGGCTATCTTGGGTCTGGTACTATGTAATGAGATAGAATTAATAAATGATCTCATAGTAAAGGATCCTTTAGGAAAGAGTGATCATAACATGGTTGAATTTCAAATTCAGTTGGACGGTGAGAAAGTTGTATCACAAACCAGTGTCCTGATCTTAAACAAAACCAATTACAGTGGCATGAGGGCAGAACTGGCTAAAGTGGACTGGAAAAATAAATTAAAGGGTAAGACAGTTGAAATGCAGTGACGGACATTTAAGGAGATATTTCATAACTCTCAACAAAAATATATTCCAGTGGGGCACTGGGACAGTGAGACAATGGGGCACTGGGACAGTGGGTCACTGGGCCAATGGGACAGTGGCACACTGGGACAATGAGACAGTGAGACTGTGAGGCACTGGGACAGTGAGACAGTGGGGCACTGGGACAATGAGACAGTGGGCCACTGGGACAATGAGACAGTGGGGCACTCGACCAATGACACACTGGGGCACTGGGCCAATGAGAGAGTGGGGCACTGGGCCAATGAGACACTGGGGGACTGTGCCAATGGGCCACTGGGTCAATGGACACTGGGGCACTGGGCCAATGGGACACTGGGGCACTGTGCCAATGAGACACTGTGGCACTGGGCCAATGAGACAGGGGGCACTGGGACAGTGGGACAGTGGGACAGTGAGACAGTGAGACAGTGGGGCACTGGGACAGTGAGAAAGTGGGGCACTTGGACAGTGAGACTGTGGGGCACTGGGACAGTGAGAAAGTGGGGCACTGGAACAATGAGACAGTGGGACACTGGGACAGTGGGTCACTGGGACAATGGAACAGTGGGGCACTGGGACAATGAGACAGTGAGACAGTGGTGCACTGGGCCAATGAGACAGTGGGGCACTGGGCCAATGGACACTGGGGCACTGGGCCAATGGGACACTGGGGCACTGTGCCAATGGGACACTGGGGCACTGTGACAATGAGACAGTGGGGCACTGGGCCAATGAGACAGTGGTGCACTGTGACAGTGAGACAGTGAGGCAGTGACACAGTGGGACTTTGGGACAGTGGGCCAGTGAGCCAGTGAGACAGTTGGGCACTGGGAGACTGAGAAAGTGGGGTACTGGTACAGTGACACAGTGGGGCACTGGGACAGTGAGTCAGTGGGGCGCTGGAACAATGAGACAGTGGGGCACTGGGACAAAGAGACAGTGGGGCACTGGGACATTGAGACAGTGGGGCCCTGGGACAATGGGACAGTGGGGCACTGGGACAATGGGACAGTGGGGCACTGGGATAATGGGGCACTGGAACAGTGAGACAATGTGGCACTGGGTCAGTGAGACAGTGGGGCACTGGGACAGTGTGACAGTGGGGCACTGGGACTGTGAGACAGTGAGACTGTGGGGCACTGGGACAGTGAGACAGTGGTGCACTGGGCAAATGAGACACTGGGCCACTGGGCCAATGAGACACTGGGGCACTGGGCCAATGAGACACAGGGGCACTGGGCCAATGAGAAACTGGGGGACTGTGCCAATGGGGCACTGGGGCACTGGGCCAATGAGACATGGGGCACTGAGCCAATGAGACAGTGGGGAACTGGGACAGTGAGTCAGTGGGACACTGGAACAATGAGACAGTGGGGCACTGGGACAGTGAGACAGTGGGGCACTGGGACAGTGAGACAATGGGGCACTGGGACAGAGGGTCACTGGGACAAAGGGACAGTGGGACACTGGGACAATGAGATAGTGAGAATGTGGGGCGCTGGGACAGTGAGACAGTGGGGCACTGGGACAGTGAGACAGCGGGCCACTGGGACAATGGGACACTGGGGCACTGGGCCAATTGACACTGGGGCACTGGGCCAATGTGACACTGGGGCACTGGGCCAATGGGACACTGGGGCACTGTGTCAATGAGACACTGGGGCGCAGGGCCAATGAGACACTGGGGCATTGGGCCAATGATACAGTGGGCACTGGGACAGTGAGACAGCGGGACAGTGGTACAGTGGGAGAGTGCGATGGTGGGACAGTGAGACAGTGAGACAGTTGGGCACTGGGAGACTGGGAAAGTGGGGTACTGGGACAGTGACACAGTGGGGCACTGGGACAATGAGACAGTGTGGCACTGGGACAGTGTGTAAGAATTCGCAATAATTTACATCTCTGAAGATTAATTTCTTTGATTAAAGAATCCCTGGGTGATGTGCCTTTAAAAGATTCCAGGGATCAAAAATGGACGTCAGACCACATGGCCGAAAGCAAAAGACTTGGAAACAGCTTGTGTGTGTGTGTCTGTGAAGAAAGGTTCAATGGCAGTCAAATCTGTCAATCAAAGGGAAGTTTCCCCCGCCCTGCAGCAGGACAATCGATGCCTGTTTACAGAACGTTCTACAATGTTGACTCTAAGATCAAGTGCTTGAAACTGCCAGCATGAACAAAGGAACTTTGTTTGCTAAGCACTCAAGACTGTCAATCAATTGCGGTTCCAGATGACCACAGGACAGTGCTTTGTTTACAAAGAAATTGAATGCTATTAGCATTTGTTTGTATATCAAGTGGACACATCCAAACTGAGGAGAAACCATTTAAATGAATGGGAGAACACATTCAAACCCATTACTGGACAATGGGGCAGTTGGATCCCTTTTGTTTTAGCCCAGAAACATCAGGATCTGGGCGGGCCCCAAATGGGGGTATAAAAGATAGCTTCCCAGAAGCATCTCTCTGGCCTCGCCTCCATGTCCCTCTACAGTGTGGGAATCTGCTTGTAGAGGCGAAACACCAGCAGTTTACTTTTAAAACACTGGGGTGTTTTTCACTTCGGAGCAGTGAAGATCTAAGTTCACAGGACACGGAGCAGGCATTTCCAGTGGTGAGCATATATTTTTCTGGCCTTCCACAAGGCAACTTAGAATAGGTATAGGGGTGGGAGTAAAGTGGGAATTTTGTTAGAATTGTGATTTTAGTCGATTTCCTTCATTGTGTCCGTTTCTCCTCCCCTATTTAAGCAAGACAGTGTTGCACCTAGCAGAGAAGTGCTATAGTGAACATTGAATTCGGTATTTAAAACTGTATTAAAAAGGAGTAGCTTTTTTAAAGTACTGTTTGTAAAACTGTATTAAAAGGGGTGTTGCATCAAGCTGAAGTGCTGTGGTGAACGCTGTGTAGCTATTTTTTAAAAGTCTATATTAAAGTACAGTATTTAAAATAAAGTAGTGTTGCACTGAGCAGGGAGCACTCTAGTGGACGCTGAGTGTACTGCGTGTATTAAATATAGGAGAGTCGCACTGAGCAGGGAGACCTCTAGTGGACACGAAGTGTACTGCGTTTAAGCAAAGGTGTCGTACCAGGCATAAGAGCCATAGCGATTTTTCTTTCTTTTGTTTTCAATAAATACTGGTCTGTTTTGCACCCAAACCACGAGTCACGTTGTTTTCTGTCTACATCGCCACTGAATAAGTCCGGGGGTCAGAACTCAGGAATAGGGGAGCACTTCAAAACTGCAAGGGGGCCCCTGGAGCAGCTCAGAGGCTTCTGACTGGCCAAAGACAAATAACCCCAGCCCCGCTAGCATGTGTGTGCTAATTCCTTACAAAATGGCGACCACGGCAGGACCCTCGGCAATGGTGTGCGATGTGGCAGACAGTGGTTTGGGTCTGGAAAGAGCAGCAGTTATTGGGTTTCTTTTTATCCCACTGGTTTGTTTGTGGTTAGGTTCCTGCAGGCTTGGGGAGGTTACCCGCAGGCTTAGGGAAGCCAGGGCAGAGAGTTGGGATAGGGAAAGGGAGGTTGAAGAATACCAGGCAAGGTAGAGCGCCTGGTAGTTCAGTTTAGTGAGGGCAAAAGCCACACGAGGCATGAGTCAGAGTACCTGAAGTGCCTAGTTGCAGAGGCCAAGAACAATGAGATGAGGGTGTGGGAGGAGAACGCTCGCCTCATACAAGAATTAAAAGAGCAGAAGGAGAAGGTTAGGGAAGTAAAGGCAGCATATAAGCTGGCCTGCGAGCAAGGGCTTCAGGAAGCAGATCATGGCCCGTGTAGGGCAGAGATAGAAAGCCTGAATATGGCTTTAAAAAGAGCAAAGGGGATGATATGCCTGATCAGCCCGAAGGCAGGTCAGTCGGATTTTACTGGCAACCCAAGTAAAACCGACCCACTGGCAACACCCAGGGAAAGGTTGGCCAGGGAATCAGAGGTCCCACGACCGCCACCCATGGCTCCGAGCTTTCAGGAGCTCTGGCAGCAAAGGGGAGTGGAGGATGGGAAGGTAGAGGAAGCACAGCAGGCCCCGCTAGATAAGCTGGGACCAGGACCAGTGTACCCCCTCTGACAACGGAGGTACGGTCCGCCCATTGATGAAGATGATCCAGGGGCCATCCAGAACAAGTTTGTGGTGCCGTATGGCACCCATCAGCTCAGGGACATGGTTAGCCACATCCCTAAGCTCACTAAAAAAGGAGACCCCTCTCTGCACTTCAGGGAGATAGAGCAGGCAGCTAGTGTAAATGATTGCGATGAGGCAGAACAAGCAAAAATGCTGCTGTTTTCCCTGGCAGGTGATCTCCTCCAGTCCCTATCTGGCGAGTGCAAGAGGGGGCAGAGGGATTATGAGGGTCTCAAGAATGAGGTATTGGAGGCCATGGGACTCAATGATGGTAGCCCGTTCGCTCGGGTGGAAAGAACAGTGCAGCTCCCAGGGGAGTCCCCACAGGCGTTCGCAGACAGGCTGTGGCCAGTCTACCAGAGTGCATGCCCGGGAATGCTGGGGCGGGCAGCACTGAACCCAGTCCAATTGACTCACTGGCTCTGGTGTCACATGACAAACAGCCTACCCCAGATCCAAGCCCAGGTCATGGCTTGGTTTGACCCCTGAAACCCCCAGACCACTGAAGAAGCGGTGATCCGCCGGCTCACAGTAGCCTTCGGGAACATGAGGGGTATTGAAGCTCCCCAGCCCAAGGGAAGGGTCCATGAGGTTAAACCTGGGAGCCAGAGTAAGAGAGAGTGGCACCAGGCGGGGAACCGGCCCTCTCAGGCTAGGTTAAATTGCTATGTATTATGTCCATATATGATTGAGACACGGACAGCAGGAGTTGAAAAAAACAAGTCTTTACTGAAAGGAGTCAATCGGGAAACTGAAACTACAGAGGCTTACTAGCGCATTTTATACAGGGGTGGTCACTGCCGGTACTGCAGTCTGAGACCAGTTATTCTCTTAAAGGTACATACACAACAATTCCTCCCCTTTTAGATAAACAGTACATAACATTCATTTAACAACTAAATGATAACTAATTACAATCACAATTACGGTTGCTAGATACATTGGTTGAGTTTAAGCAATTATAAGTTCAGTCTTTGAGGAGGCTTCCTGATTCTGTCTGGATAACGCCTCTTTGGGGTATCAGGTTCTTCTGGCAAGGTTGAGTCGGAATCAATGTCGTTGTTTGGTTCATCTGCTTCCAATATCACCGATTCTACGCTAGCTGCAATTGGTACGTCGATTTCATTACCAGGTGTATCAGATCGTGGTGTGGAGTTGACGTTTTCCAGTGACTCTAGAATCTGGTCAGCATGGCGTCTTACAATGCTCTCTCCAACGTCCACGGTATACATGAGAGGTCCTTGCCGTGTACAAATCGTTCCTGGCTGCCATTTCTCAGTGCGGTAGTCCCGGGCCAAAACTGGTTGACCTATCTTAAAACTCCTGGTCGGCCTTTCATTCATGTTCTGAAACTGCCTGTTCTCCACATCTCTTCGGACGTTTGGCTTAACCAAATCCAAGCGGCATCGTAGTCTTTGATTGAAGAACATCATGGCTGGAGTTTGGTTGGTAACCGCATGTGTCGCATTCCGGTAGGCAAACAAGAAGTTGTCCACCTTGTGTTGTAGGGGTATATCTTCATTACACATTGCCTTGATAGCCTTCTTGAATGTTTGAACAAACCTCTCGGCCAATCCATTAGTGGCTGGATGATATGGGGCAGATGTGTAATGCTTAACACCATTGTTCTTTAAGAACCTCCGGAACTCTTCAGACACAAACTGTGGTCCATTGTCAGAGCAAATCTGTTCAGGCAGCCCATTCCTGGTGAATATGGTTCGTAAAACTGTGATAGTTTTTTCTGTGGTGGTTGAGGACATTTTTATTACCTCTGGCCACTTTGAATGTGCATCCACCGCAATTAAAAACATCGAGTCTACGAAGGGACCAGCAAAATCAACGTGCACCCTTTGCCATGGAGATGAGGGCCACTCCCATGGATGTAGAGGAGCTTGTGGTGGGGCGTTTTGGACCTTCTGGCATCCTGCACAGCTGTTGGTCATCTCTTCAATTTCTCTATCGATTCCCGGCCACCACACAAACGCTCTGGCTAAGTTCTTCATTTTTACCCCACCCAGATGAACCTCATGAAGCTCATTGAGCACTCTATCCGTCAACTTAGGTGGAATTACTACTCTGGATCCACACATCAAGGTTCCTCTGCACACTGACAGCTGTTCTCTTCTCGGCGAGAATGCTGGCAGTAGTGGTTCACCATGTGCTGGCCACCCCTTCACCGTTAAATCATAGACCCGTGATAGTGTCGGGTCATTTCGTGTTTCCTTTTCTATGTTTGCATTCGTCAAAGGGAGACATTCGACTATGGTCGAGTGGAATATCTCCATTGGATCCCCTGCAAGGTCTTCTTCTTCCACCGTCGGCAACGGTAGGCGCGACAATCCATCAGCATTCCCATGCTGTTTAGTTCCTTTGTACTCGATGTCATATTGGTGTGCCCCTAGGAAAAGGGACCACCTCTGCAGCTGTTGCGCTGTCATTATCGGTACGCCCTTCTGAGGGTTGAAAATGGAGACAAGAGGTTGATGATCGGTTAGTAGAGTAAATTTTTGACCGTGCAGGTAGTGATTGAACTTCTTCACCCCCCACACTAGGCTGAGGGCCTCTCTGTCAATCTGGGCGTAGTTACGCTTGGCAGAAGTTAACGAGCGTGACGCAAAAGCTATCGGCCCCTCTAAACCATCAAGGAATTTATGTGACAGTACAGCCCCAATGCCGTAGGGAGACGCATCACACGCCAGCCTGATCGGCAGTGCTGGGTTGTAGTGAGCCAATACATCTCTTGAAGTGATTAAGTCCTTACTCTTCTGAAAGGCTCGCTTACAGTCATTGCTCCATTTCCATGCTACTCCCGTTCGTAGTAGGGCATTCAGTGGGTGCAGAATTGTCGACAAATTCGGCAAAAACTTATGGTAGTAATTCACCAATCCGAGGAATGACCTCAGTTGCGACACATTTTCAGGCGCTGGGGCCTTAACAACCGCTTCAATTTTGTCAGGGGACTTATGTAACCCCTCTTCATCAATCACGTGGCCACAATACGATATCTGTTTCTTAAAAAACTCGCACTTGGGGCGGTTGGCTCGTAGCCCATGTTCCCGTAGTCTAGTGAACACCTGTTCTAGGTTGTTAAGGTGTTCACTGTCATCTTCACCTGTCACAAGGATGTCGTCCAAGTAACACTGAGTCCCCGGAATCCCTTGCAGGACTTGCTCCATCGCTCTTTGCCATATCGCCGGAGCCGATGCTACTCCGAATACCAATCGATGATACTGGTAAAGACCTTTGTGAGTGTTTATCGTGAGATACTTCCTAAAGGATTCTTCAACCTCCATCTGCAAATATGCTTGTGCTAGGTCAATTTTTGTAAAATGCTTCCCTCCAGATAGTGAGGCGAAGATGTCTTGTATCCTTGGAAGAGGATATTGTACTGTGTGAAGGACTGGGTTTACCGTCACCTTGAAGTCCCCACAGATGCGAACCTTCCTTGGCTCCTCAGACTTATTGCTTAACGTTTTCTTCATGACAGGAATGATGGGTGTCGCCCACTCGCTCCAGTCGACCTTAGACAACACGCCTGCCTTCTCCAGATTCTCCAGCTCTGCCTCGACGGCTGGGCGAATTGCATATGGTACCGGTCTTGCTTTGAAAAACTTGGGAATTGCATTCTCTTCTATTTTTATCGAGGCGGTTACACCTTTAAGAGTGCCCAGTTCTTGTTGAAATACCTCTTTGGCGTTAGCTAAGATTGTTGACAATCGTCCAGGAGTGACGTCTTCATCTTTTTTACCATCCACCGTCATTGCATGAACGGAGTGCCAATCTAAGCTTATCTTCCTGATCCATTCACGTCCCAATAACGGTGGTCCACCATTTGGCAGTATATAGAGATACAATTTCCGTATTTTCTTGCCGTTGTATTCGACAGGCACCCTTATTTTTCCTCTGGGGTATACCTTTTGCCCCGTGTATGTCGTGAAGACGATGGATGTCTCTCTCAAGGGTATATGTGAGAATAGCCGCTCGTAGTCTCGTCGATTCATGATGGTTAGCGCTGATCCTGTATCCAATTCCATTTTAACTTGGGACCCTGCTATCGTGAGGGTGACCCAAATGGTTCGGTGATCCTCTTTTGCGATTACATTGTGAAGTTTGAGACAGCTTAGTCTCCTGTTCCCGGATTCACTATCGCTCATCTGGTCTTCGGAACTACTGTCCGTCATCTTTTGTACTTTCTTGTACGGTTCCTTAGTAGCCTTTTTGTTGTCGCTGGTCTTTTTCCCAGACCTGCAAACTCGTGCAATGTGTCCCATCTTTCCGCATTGCCTGCATATTTTGTCCTTGGACCAGCAGTCCTTCTGGTCATGGTTAGTTCTGCCGCAGCGATAACATTTTGCAATTCCCCGTGTCATTTCGTGGGTGCCGTATTCCTGTGGCTTTTGTTGTATTTCCGCAGCTCCCCTGGCTGCTGCTTCATATGATACTGCCACGCTGAAAGCCTTATCTAGCGTCAGCTCTTTCTCTGAGAGTAACTTCTTCTGTGTTCCTTCACTCAGGAGTCCACAGACAAATTTGTCCCGTAGGGTATCTGCCAGTCCTGCTCCGAACTGGCAGTGCTTTGATAGCTTGCGTAGTTCCGTAAGGTACTCAGCATTGCTCTCATCTTTATGCTGAGTTCTCCTGTGGAATTTAAATCTTTCTGCTATCAACAGCCGTGCAGGGTTTAGGTGTTCCTGTAGGACAGCAACAATTTCGTTAAAACTCTTCGCCTTCGGTTTGGCTGGAGTAATCAGGTTCCGCAATAGGCCGTATGTTCTAGCGCCCATTAAGTTTAACAATACCGATGCCTTTTTCTCATCGGCTATTTCGTTTGCCTCGCAATATACCTTGACTCTTTCCACATACGTGGTCCAGTCCTCTATTGTATTATCAAAGGCAGTGATACAGCCAGTCTTCGGCATCTTGAAAATCTAAAATGGCGCCTCCCGCACTTTGCCTTCTTCCCCCGATTTAACAAAATGGCGCCTCCCGTGCTTTGCCTTCTTCCCCACTGATTAAGATGGCGCCTCCCGCGCTTTGCCTTCTTCCCCGCTGTTGCTAACGCTGCTTTCTGCGGTTTCCATTGCAACCTGCAGATCCTCGCGGTTTCCTGCGCGTTTCATATTCTTTAAAAAAAAATATTTTCCCATCGTGGAACAACCCTGTGGGACTCTTGCCTCCCTCCTCTCGGGTCTATACGCAGCCCGGCTTCGTAGCACCGGCCGCGCCCTGTGTGCTCCACCCTCTCTCTCTCCTCTTCCTGACAACGCTGCTCAGCCCCGTTGCAAGCCACCTGCTCGAGTTCGCGACCGCCGCAGCCCAGGAAGGATCAGTGTACTACCTGCCACCAGCCCGATTAGTTGAAGCACCGTTGACAGGAACCAGGCCCCGCTTTCGACAGCTTCTGCAGCAATCTTCAACTCCGCTAACTCAGGGGCGGATGCCCATGGTCGACGCCCATTTCTACTGCCTCTTTCTTCCTTCTGGCCTCGACCTCTGCTCACTTCGCTTCAGGAATGGATCCCAGGAGGTGGTGCAGACTGTAGGTAAGTTCGTATCTGCTCATCGCCAGTATTATGTCCGTGTATGATTGAGACATGGACAGCAGGAGTTGAACAAAACAAGTCTTTACTGAAAGGAGTCAATCGGGAAACTGAAACTACAGAGGCTTACTAGCACCTTTTACACAGGGGTGGTCACTGCCGGTACTGCAGTCTGAGACCAGTTATTCTCTTAAAGGTACATACACAACACTATGGGTGTGGGAAAGACGGTCACTGGAGAAAAGACTGTAAAAATCCTTGGAAGGACAAGGGAAAGGATCCCAGAGCCCCAGCCCAAAAGGCAGGGCCAGACCTCCCTCCCACAGCAATTGAGTCATTTTTGTGGTCCCTATGGTCTCTTCTGACCAACCAGGGAAAAATAGCAGCCACCACCGGTGCTTTGACCCCGTCTGCCCCACCTCACTCCCAGCAGTGACTAGAGCCAGTGCAGCCTGTCGACCTGTGTCCCCGCGAAAATGCTGAGGGGAGCAGGCCCTATGTTGAGATGGGGGAGGAGATGGTGCAGGGGAGATATTCAGTGGAGACTGGAGCCTCCAGCATGGTGGTCCACTCGGAGGACCTGACCCATTCACCCTGGTCTGACAAGGCCCCATTTAGCTTAATGGGTCCCACAGGGAAACAGGCAGCTGAGAGTGAACCTGAGAATAGTAATCCCCAGCCCACAGCAGGTCCAAGTTCACAGGCAGGCGCTGTGGCTTGTGTGGGGGGAGGAGCCATTCATGATTTTGAACAGGATTACTGGCAGGCAGCCAGTTATATCAAACAATGCGGTTTGTTTAAGCAGGGGGCAGGGGAACAAGCAGCTGGGACTGTAGGAGCTCCCCAGCACTTGGCCCGAGCGATTCCCCCTCTCTTGTGGGACTCCGGGGAGGAGCCTGAACCAGTTTTTAGACCTGAAGGGGAAGGCTCTCAGCCACCGGTAGCCGGTGGCAAGGGATTGCCTGTCCCCAGCCCAGGTTTGGGAAGGGAGGGACCCGAAGGAGGAGGCCCCCAGCCAGCAGGGAGTGTGACCCAAGCTAAGGGTCTGCTCACCAGGGTAGCCCCCCTGGCAACACTCCCTAGGAGATCTCTTCGGGTGCCCCAGCCCAAGAAAGTATGGTCACCCACTTTACAGTGGAGTAGGGCGGTCTCCCAAACCAGGGAGAAGCCAAAGAGCAGAGGTCCCCAACCAACAGCCATAAGCTGCGAGGGACCAGAAGCTGGAATCAGTCCAGTCACGCAGCAGGGAGCAGCCTGTGGCAGCACAACCAGGGACTGAGCTGGCCGGCCGGAGACGGGCGGCGCTTGTATATAGTTTTTGGTCAAGCAACGTGTGATTAAAGAATTAAGGTAGAACGTGTATTAAGGTAGAAAGAATTAAGGTAGAACATGTATTAAGGTAGAAAGAATAAAAGTAGAACGTGTTAAGGTAGAACGTGTTAATTTTAATTTCAGTGATATATATTAGTGTATAAGTTTTGAGTGTGGTATGGTTCCAGGATTGTATTGTGGATCAAGGTCACGGGACCTGATTACACTTCCCTGAGCCAGGGGACCTGGCGAGATGTTTTCTTTTGTTTTCCAGTGTTCCGGAAGGTACCAGGGATCAACGAGTCATGCACGGTGGCATAGTGGTTAGCACTGTTGCGTCACAAGCACCAGGGACCCGGGTTCGAATCCGGCCTCGGGTGACTGTCTGTGTGGAGTTTGCACATTCTCCCTGTGTTTGCGTGGGTTTCCTCCGGGTGCTCCGGTTTCCTCCCACAGTCCAAAGATGTGCGGGTTAGGTGGATTGGCTATGATAAATTGACCCTTAGTGTTAGGGGGATTAAATACGTGGGGTTACGGGGATAGGGTGGGATATGTGTTGGTGTAGGGGTTACGGGGATCGGGTGGGATATGTGTCGGTGCAGGCTCGATGGGCCGAAATGGCCCCTATCTGCACTGTGGGGTTTCTGTGATTCACAAGAGGAAGCACCCCTAGTCCACGAAGGAAGGGGTCTGCAGGAATCAGATGCCCACAACATTTAAAAATGCTGCTGGAAATACAATTTAAGACTAAGAATTTACAGAACTTGTTTAATTATTTCACTGCTTGTTTGGAGTTAAAGGAAGCTCGTTTGTCTTCCATCTGTTTTTGAGCAGACATGTTGGCTGGATGACAATCCCTTTAAAGATGTTGAAATTATGTTACAAGCGGTGCAGGGGCGTAGGATCCCCCTCCATGCTTGACTTATTATGAATATAAGCGGTGCAGGGGCGTAGAACCCCCTCCATGCTTGACTTATTGTGAATATAAGTGGTGCAGGGGCACTGGACCCCCTCTGTGTACTGATTATTTAATTAATTTTGGGTTTTCTGTCAATAGATGCCTGCCGTACTACGATTCTCTCTGGGCAGGGGAGATGGAGGTGTCGGGGGATCAAAGATAGATTTAGTTAAGTATAAGGGAAGGTTGTTTGTGGGGGGGTGGGTCAGAAATTATTGCTCACTTTTGGCAAGGATACTACAAGCAAGTTTTAGTATCCGATGGGGGACTGTAAGAATTCGCAATAATTTACAGCTCCGAAGATTAATTTATTTGATTAAAGGATCCCTGGGTGATGTGCCTTTAAAAGATTCCAGGGTTCAAAAATGGCCGTCAGACCACATGGCCGAAAGCAAAGGACTTGGAAACAGCTTGTGTGTGTGGGTCTGTGAAGAAAGGCTCAATGGCAGTCAAATCTGTCAATCAAAGGGAAGTTTCCCCCACCCTGCAGCAGGACAATCGATGCCTGTTTACAGAACGTTCTACAATGTTGACTCTAAGATCAAGTGCTTGAAACTGCCAGCATGAACAAAGGAACTTTGTTTGCTAAGCACTCAAGACTGTCAATGAATTGCGGTTCCAGATGACTACAGGACAATGCTTTGTTTACAAAGAAATTGAATGCTATTAGCATTTGTTTGTATATCAAGTGGACACATCCAAACTGAGGAGCAACCATTTAAATGAATGGGAGAACACATTCAAACCCATTACAGGACAATGGGGCAGTTGGATCCCTTTTGTTTTAGCCCAGCAGCATCAGGATCTGGGCGGGCCCCAAATGGGGGTATAAAAGATAGCTTCACAGAAGCATCTCTCTCTCTCTGGCCTCGCCTCCGTGTCCCTCTACAGCGTGGGAGTCTGCCTGTAGAAGCGAAACACCAGCAGTTTACTTTTAAAACACTGGGGTGTTTTTCACTTCGGGGCAGTGAAGAGCTAAGTTCACAGGACACGGAGCAGGCATTTGCAGTGGTGTGCATATATTTTTCTGGCCTTCCACAAGGCAACTTGGAATAGGTATAGGGGTGGGAGTAAAGTGGGAATTTTGTTAGAATTGCGATTTTAGTCGATTTCCTTCATTGTGTCCGTTTCTCCTCCCCTATTTAAGCAAGACAGTGTTGCACCTAGCAGAGAAGTGCTATAGTGAACATTGAATTTGAAACCACAAGGGAGTCCCTGGAGCAGCTCAGAGGCTTCTGACTGGCCAGAGACAAATAACCCCAGCCCCACTAGTGTGTGTGTGCTAATTCCTTACAAGTGAGAAAGTAGGGCACTGACACAGTGAGACAGTGTGGCACTGAGGCAGTGAGACGGTGGGACACTGGGACAGTGAGACAGTGGGGCACTAGGACAGTGAGTCAGTGGGACACTGGAACAATGAGAAAGTGGGGCACTGGGACAGTGAGGCAGTGGGGCACTGGGACAGTGAGACAATGGGGCACTGGGACAGTGGGTCACTGGGACAATGGGTCAGTGGGACACTGGGACAATGAGACAGTGAGGCTGTGGGGCACTGGGACAGTGAGACAGTGAGACAGTGGGGCACTGGGACAGTGAGACAGTGTGCCACTTGGACAATGAGGCAGTGGGGCACTCGGCCAGTGACACACTGGGGCACTGGGCCAATGAGAGAGTGGGGCACTGGGCCAATGAGCCACTGGGGCACTAGGCCAATTAGACACTGGGGGACTGTGCCAATGGGCCACTGGGACAATGGACACTGGGGCACTGGGCCAATGGGACACTGGGTTACTGGGCCAATGGGACACTGGGGCACTGTGCCAATGAGACACTAGGGCACTGGGCCAATGAGACACTGTGACACTGGGCCAATGAGACATTGGGGCACTGGGACAGTGGGACAGTGAGACAGTGAGACTGTGAGGCACTGGGACAGTGAGACAGTGGGGCACTGGGACAGTGAGACAGTGGGCCACTGGGACAATGAGACAGTGGGGCACTCGACCAATGACACACTGGGGCACTGGGGCACTGGGCCAATGAGACACTGGGGCACTGGGCCAATTAGACACTGGGGGACTGTGCCAATGGGCCACTGGGTCAATGGACACTGGGGCACTGGGCCAATGGAACACTGGGTCACTGGGCCAATGGGACACTGGGGCACTGTGCCAATGAGACACTGGAGCACTGGGCCAATGAGACAGTGGGGCACTGGGGCACTGGGACAGTGCAACAGCGGGACAGTGAGACAGTGGGGCACTGGGACCGTGTGAAAGTGGGGCACTGGGACAGTGAGACAGTGGGGCACTGGGACAGTGAGAAAGTGGGGCACTGGAACAATGAGACAGTGGGACACTGGGACAGTGGGTCACTGGGACAATGGGACAGTGGGGCACTGGGACAATGAGACAGTGAGACTGTGGGGCACTGGGATAGTGGGACAGTGACAGTGTCCCAGTAAATATATTCAAGAAAGAGTTGGATATATTTCTTGAGGCTAAAGGGATCAAGGGATATGGGGAGAAGGCAGGGACAGGGTACTGAATTTGGATGATCAGCCATGATCTCATTGAATGGCGGAGCAGGCGCGAAGGGCCGAATGGCCTCCTCCTGCTCCTATCATCTATGTTTCTATGTTTCTATGAGACAGTGGTGCACTGGGACAATGAGACAATGGGGCACTGGGCCAATGAGACACTGGGGGACTGTTCCAATGGGACACTGTGGTACTTGGGCACTGGGCCAATGGGACACTGGGGCACTGTGCCAATGGGACACAGGGGCACTGTGCCAATGAGACAGTGGGGCACTGGGCCAATGAAACAGTGGGGCACTGTGGCAGTGAGACAGTGAGGCAGTGGCACAGTGGGAATTTGGGACAGTGGGACAGTGAGCCAGTGAGACAGTTGGGCACTGGGTGACTGAGAAAGTGGGGTACTGGGACAGTGACACAGTGGGGCACTGGGGCAGTGAGTCAGTGGGGCACTGGAACAATGAGACAGTGGGGCACTGGGACAAAGAGACAATGGGGCACTGGGACAAAGAGACAGTGGGGCACTGGGACATTGAGACAGTGGGGCACTGGGACAATGGGACAGTGGGGCACTGGGACAATGGGACAGTGGGGCACTGGGATAATGTGGCACTGGGTCAGTGAGACAGTGGGGCACTGGGACTGTGAGACAGTGAGACTGTGGGGCACTGGGACAGTGAGACAGTGGTGCACTGGGCAAATGAGACACTGGGCCAATGAGACACGGGGCACTGGGCCAATGAGACACAGGGGCACTGGGCCAATGAGGAACTGGGGGACTGTGCCAATGGAACACTGGGGCAATGGGGCACTGGGCCAATGAGACACTGTGACACTGGGCCAATGAGACACTGAGTAACTGGGACAGTGAGACAGTGAGGCAGTGGGAGAGTGTTACAGTGGGAGAGTGCAATGGTGGTACAGTGTGACCGTAGGGCACTGAGACAATGAGAAAGTAGGGCACTGGGACAGTGAGACAGTGAGATGTTGTGGCACTGGGACAGCGAGTCAGTGGGACACTGGAACAATGAGACAGTGGTGCACTGGGACAGAGAGTCACTGGAACAATGGGACAGTGGGACACTGGGACAATGAGATAGTGAGAATGTGGGGCACTGGGACAGTGAGACAGTGAGACAGTGGGGCACTGGGACAGTGAGACAATGGGCCACTGGGACAATGGGACACTGGGGCACTGGGCCAATTGACACTGGGGCACTGGGCCAATGTGACACTGGGGCACTGGGCCAATGGGACACTGGGGCATTGTGTCAATGAGACACTGGGGCACAGGGCCAATGAGACACTGGGGCATTGGGCCAATGAGACAGTGGGCACTGGGACAGTGAGAGAGTGGGACAGTGGTACAGTGGGAGAGTGCGATGGTGGTACAGTGAGACAGTGAAACAGTTGGGCACTGGGAGACTGGGAAAGTGGGGCACTGGGACAATGAGACTGTGTGGCACTGGGACAGTGAGAAAGTAGGGCACTGGGACAGTGAGACAGTGTGGCACTGGGACAGTGAGATGGTGGGACACTGGGACGGTGAGACAGTGGGGCATTAGGACAGTGAGTCAGTGGGACACTGGAACAATGAGAAAGTGGGTCACTGGGACAGTGAGACAGTGGGGCACTGGGACAGTGAGACAATGGGGCACTGGGACAGTGGGTCACTGGGACAATGGGTCAGTGGGACACTGGGACAATGAGACAGTGAGAATGTGGGGCACTGGGACAGTGAGACAGTGGGGCACTGGGACAGTGAGACAGTGGGCCACTGGGCCAATGAGACAGTGGGGCACTCGGCCAGTGACAGACTGGGGCACTGGGCCAATAAGAGAGTGGGGCACTGGGCCAATGAGACACTGGGGCGCTAGGGCAATTAGACACTGGGGAACTGTGCCAATGGGCCACTGGGCCAATGGACACTGGGGCACTGGGCCAATGTGACACTGGGTCACTTAGCCAATGAGACACTGTGGCACTTGCCAATGAGACAGTGAGACAGTGGGACAGTGGGACAGTGGGACAGTGAGATGGTGGGGCACTGGGACAGTAAAACAGTGGGGCACTGGGACAATGAAACAGTGGGGCACTGGGCCAATGAGACTCTGGGGCACTGGGCCAATGAGCGACTAGGGCACTGGGCCAATGGGACACTGTGGCACTGAGCCAATGGCCACTGGGGCACTGGGCCAATGGGACACTGGGGCACTGGACCAATGAGACACTGGGGTACTGTGCCAATGAGACAGTGGGGCATTGTGACAGTGAGACAGTGGGACAGTGGGACTTTGGGACAGTGGGACAGTGAGACAGTTGGGCACTGGGAGACTGAGAAAGTGGGGTACTGGGACAGTGACACAGTGGGGCACTGGGACAGTGAGACAGTGGGGCACTGGAACAATGAGACAGTGGGGCACTTGGACATTGAGACAGTGAGGCACTGGGACAGTGGGGCACTGGGACAATGGGACAGTGGGGCACTGGGATAATGGGGCACTGGAACAGTGAGACAATGTGGCACTGGATCAGTGAGACAGTGGGGCACTGGGACAGTGAGACAATGGGGCGCTTGGACAGTGAGACAATGGGGCGCTTGGACAGTGAGTCAGTGGGGCACTGGAACAGTGTGACAGTGGGGCACTGGGTCAGTGAGACAGTGGGGCACTGGGTCAGTGAGACAGTGGGGCACTGGGACAATGAGACAGTGAGGCACTGGGCAAATGAGACCCTGGGGCACTGGGCCAATGAGAAAATGGGGGACTGTGCAAATGGGATACTGGGGCACTGGGTCAATTGACATTGTGGCACTGGGCCAATGTGACACTGGGGCACTGGGCCAATGGGACACTGGGGCACTGTGCCAATGAGACAGTGGGGCACAGGGCCAATGAGAAACTGGGGCACTGGACCAATGAGACAGTCGGGCACTGGGACAGTGAGACAGTGAGACAGTGGGACAGTGGGGAAGTGTGACGGTGGGACAGTGAGACAGTGAGGCCGTGGGGCACTGGGACAGTGAGACGTGTGGCACTGTGGCAGTGAGATGGTGGGACACTGGGACAGTGAGACAGTGCGGCACTGGGACAGTGAGTCAGTGGGACACTGGAACAATGAAACAGTAGGGCACTGGGACAGTGAGACAGTGGGGCACTGGGACAGTGAGACAATGGGGCACTGGGACAGTGGGTCACTGGGACAGTGAGACTGTGGGGCACTGGGACAGTGAGACTGTGGGGCACTGGGACAGTGAGACAGTGAGACAGTGGGGCACTGGGACAGTGAGACAATGGGGCACTGGGACAGTGGGTTACTGGGACAATGGGACAGTGTGATACTGGGACAATGAGGCAGTGAGACAGTGGGGCACTGGGACAGTGAGACAATGGCGCACTGGGACAGTGGGTCACTGGGACAATGGGACAGTGGGGCACTGGGGTAATGAGACAGTGGAGCACTGGGACAGTGGGTCACTGGGGAAATGGGACAGTGAGGCACTGGGACAATGAGACAGCGGGGCACTGGGACAAAGGGTCAGTGGGGCACTGGGACAATGGGACAGTGGGGCTCTGGGACAATGGGACAGCAAGGCACTGGGACAATGGAACAGTGGGGCACTGGGACAATGGGGCACTGGGACAAAGGGACAGTGGGGCACTGGGACAATGGGACACTGGGGCACTGGGGCAATGAGACAGTGGGGCACTGGGACACTGAGACAGTGGGGTACTGGGACAGTGGGTCACTGGGACAATGGGACAGTG
Source organism: Somniosus microcephalus (assembly GCF_052327205.1). Classification (NCBI taxonomy): domain Eukaryota; kingdom Metazoa; phylum Chordata; class Chondrichthyes; order Squaliformes; family Somniosidae; genus Somniosus; species Somniosus microcephalus. Next base: position 81,415,796 of record NC_141005.1, on the reverse strand, counting down.
GGGCTCTGGGACAATGGGACAGCAAGGCACTGGGACAATGGAGCAGTGGGGCACTGGGACAATGGGGCACTGTGACAAAGGGACAGTGGGGCACTGGGACAATGTGACAGTGGAGCACTGGGACAGTGGGTCACTGGGAAAATGGGACAGTGAGGCACTGGGACAATGAGACAGCGAGGCACTGGGACAAACGGTCAGTGGGGCACTGGGACAATGGGACAGTGGGGCACTGGGACAATGGGGCACTGGGACAAAGGGACGGGGGCACTGGGACAATGGGACACTGGGGCACTGGGGCAATGAGACAGTGGGGCACTGGGACTCTGAGACAGTGGGGCACTGGGACAGTGGGTCACTGGGACAATGAGACTGTGAGACTGTGGGGCACTGTCACAGTGAGGCATTGAGACAGTGGGGCAGTGGGGCAGTGAGACAGTGGGCCACTTGGAAAATGAGACAGTGGGACACTGGGCCAATAGACACTGGGGCACAGGGCCAATGGGACACTGGGTCACTGGGCCTATGGGACACTGAGGCACTGTGCCATTGAGACACTGGGGCACTGGGCCATTGAGAAACTGGGGCACTGGGCCAATGAGACACTGGGGCACTGGGCCAATGAGACATTGGGGCACTGGGAGAGTAAGACAGTGAGACAGTGGGACAGTGGGACAGTGGGACAATGAGACAGTGAGACAGTGGGACAGTGAGACATTGAGATAGTGGGGCACTGGGACAGTGAGAAAGTAGGGCACTGGGACAGTGAAACAATGAAATGGTGTGACACTGGGACAGTGAGATGGTGGGGCACAAGGACAGTGAGTCAGTGGGAAACTGGAACAATGAGACAGTGGGGCACTGGGACAGTGAGACAGTGGGGCACTGGGACAGTGAGACAATGGGGCACTGGGACAGTGGGTCACTGGGACAATGGGACAGTGGGACACTGGGCCAACGAGACAGTGAGACTGTGGGTCACTGGGACAGTGAGACAGTGAGCCAGTGGGGCACTGGGACAATGGGACAGTGGGACTCTGGGAAAATGAGACAGTGAGACAGTGGGGCACTGGGGCACTGGGACAGTGAGGCAATGGCACACTGGGACAGTAGGTCACTGGAACAATGGGACACTGGGACACTGGGACAATGGGACAGTGGAGCACTGGGACAGTGGGTCACTGGGAAAATGGGACAGTGACGCACTGGGACAATGAGACAGTGAGATGGTGTGGCACTGGGACAGTGAGATGGTGGGGCACAAGGACAGTGAGTCAGAGGGAAACTGGAAAAGTGAGACAGTGGGGCACTGGGACAGTGAGACAGTGGGGCACTAGGACAGTGAGACAATGGGGTACCAGGACAGTGGGTCACTGGGACAATGGGACAGTGGGACAATGAGACAGTGAGACTGTGGGGCACTGGGACAGTGGGACTGTGAGACAGTGGGGCACTGGGACAGTGAGACAATGGGGCACTGGGACAGTGGGTCACTGGGACAATGGGACAGTGGGACACTGGGACAATGAGACAGTGAGACAGTGGGGCACAGGGACAGTGAGACAATGGGGCACTTGGACAGTGGGTCACTGGGACAATGGGACAGTGAGGCACTGGGACAATGAGGCAGTGGAGCACTGGGACAGTGGGTTGCTGGGAAAATGGGACGCTGAGGCACTGGGACAATGGGACAGTGGGGCACTGGGACAATGGGTCAGTGGGGCACTGGGTCAATGGGACAGTGGGGCACTGGGACATTGGGACAGTGGTGCTCTAGGACAATGGGAAAGTGGGGCTCTGGGACAATGGGACAGCGGGCACTGGGACAATGGGACAGTGGGCACTGGGACAATGGGACAGTGGGGCACTGGGACAGTGGGGCACGGGGACAATGGGTCTGTGGGGCACTGGGTCAATGGGACAGTGGGGCACTGGGACATTGGGAGAGTGGTGCTCTAGGACAATGGGAAAATGGGGCTCTGGGACAATGGGACAGCGGGCACTGGGGCAATGGGACAGTGGGGCACTGGGACAATGGGGCACTGGGATAATTGGACAGTGGAGCACTGGGACAATGGGACACGGGGGCACTGGGGCAATAAGACAGTGTGTCACTGAGACACTGAGACAGTGGGTCACTGGGACCGTGGGTCACTGGGACAATGGGACAGTGGGACACTTGGATAATGCGACTGTGAGACTGTGGGGCACTGGGACAGTGAGACAGTGTGCCACTGGGACAATGAGACTGTGGGGCGCTGGGCCAATTAGAAACTGGGGCACTGGGGCAATGAGATAGTGGGGCAGTGAGCCAATGAGACACTGGGGCACTGGGCCAATGAGCAAATGGGGCACTGGGACAGTGAGACAGTGATACAGTGAGACAGTGGGACAGCAGGACATTGAAAATGTGAGACAGTAAGATTGTGGGGCACTGGGACAGTGAGAAATTAGGGCACTGGGACAGTGAGACAGTGTGGCACTGGGACAGTGAGACGGTGGGCCACAGGGGCAGTGAGTCAGTGGGACACTGGAACAATGAGACAGTGGGGCACTGGGACAGTGAGACAGTGGGGCACTGGGACAGTGAGACAATGGGGCACTGGGACAGTGGGTCACTGGGTCAATTGGACAGTGGGACACTGGGTCAATGAGATGGTGAGACTGGGGCACTGGGACAGTGAGGCAGTGAGAGAGTGTGGCACTGGGACAGTGAGACAGTGGGCCACTGGGACAATGAGACAGTGGGGCACTGGAACAATGACACAGTGGGGCACTGGGACAGTGAGACAGTGGGGCACTGGGACAGTGAGACAATGGGGCACTGGGACAGTGGGTCACTGGGACAATGGGACAGTGGGACATTGTGACAATGAGACTGAGACAGTGGGGCACTGGGACAGTGAGAATGTGGGCCACTTGGACAATGAGACAGTGGGACACTGGGCCAATTAGACAGTGGGGCAGTGGGCCAATGAGACACTGGGGCACTGGGCCAATTGACAGCGGGGGACTGTGCCAGTGGGACACTGGGCCAATGGGATACTGGGTCACTGGGCCAATGGGGCACAGGGGCACTGTGCCATTGAAACAATGGGGCACTGGGCCAATGAGACACTGGGGCACTGGGCCAATGAGCCAGTGGGGCACTGGGACAGTGAGACAGTGGTGCACTGGGCCAATGAGACACTGGGGCACTGGGCCAATGAGCCAGTGGGGCACTGGGACAGTGAGACAGTGGTGCACTAGGACAATGGGAAAGTGGGGCTCTGGGACAATGGGACTGCGGGGCACTGGGTCAATGGAACAGTGGGGCACTGGGACATTGGGACAGTGGTTCTCTAGGACAATGGGAAAGTGCGGCTCTGGGACAATGCGACAGTGGTGCACAGGGACAATGGGGCACTGGGATAATTGGACAGTGGGGCACAGGGATAATGGGACACTGGGGCACTGGGGCAATGAGACAGTGCGTCACTGGGACACTGAGACAGTGGGGCACTGGGACCGTGGGTCACTGGGACAATGGGAAAGTGGGACACTGGGAAAATGAGACTGTGGAGCACTGGGACAGTGAGACAGTGGGGCACTGGGACAGTGAGACAGTGTGCCACTGGGACAATGAGACAGTGGGGCACTGGGCCAATTAGACACTGGGGCACTGGGGCAATGAGAGAGTGGGGCACTGGGCCAATGAGACACTGGGGCACTCGGCCAATGAGCAAGTGGGGCACTGGGACAGTGAGACAGTGATACAGTGAGACAGTGGGACAGTAGGACATGGAGACTGTGAGACAGTGAGATAGTGGGGCACTGGGACAGTGAGAAAGTAGGGCACTGAGACAGTGAGACGGTGTGGCACTGGGACAGTGAGATGGTGGGGCACAGGAGCAGTGAGTCAGTGGGACACTGGAACAATGAGGCAGTGGGGCACTGGGACAGTGAGACAGTGGGGCACTGGGGCAGTGAGACAATGGGGCACTGGGACAGTGGGTCACTGGGACAATGGGACAGTGGGACACTGGGTCAATGAGATGGTGAGACTGTGGGGTACTGGGACAGTGAGGCAGTGAGACAGTGTGGCACTGGGACAGTGAGACATTGGGCCACTGGGAAAATGAGACAGTAGAGCACTGGAACAATGACACAGTGGGGCACTGGGACAGTGAGACAGTGGGGCACTGGGACAGTGAGACAATGGGGCAATGGGACAGTGGGTCACTGGGACAATGGGACAGTGGGACATTGGGACAATGAGACAGTGAGACTGTGGGGCACTGGGACAGTGTGGCTGTGACACAGTGGGGTACTGGGACAGTGAGATACTGGGCCACTGGGACAAAGAGACAGTGGGGCACTGGGCCAATTAGACACTGGGGCACTGGGCCAATGAGAGAGTGGGGCAGTGGGCCAATGAGACACTGGGACACTAGGCCAATTGACACCGGGGGACTGTGCCAATGGGACACTGGGCCAATGGGCACTGGGTCACTGGGCCCATGGTACACTGGGTCACTGGGCCAATGCGGCACAGGGGCACTGTGCCATTGAGACACTGGGGCACTGGGCCAATGAGACACTGGGGCACTGGGCCAATGAGACAGTGGGGCACTGGGACAGTGAGACAGTGAGACAGTGGCACAGTGGGACAGTGAGACAGTGAGATAGTGGGGCACTGGGACAGTGAGAAAGTAGGGCACTGGGACAATGAGACAGTGAGTCAGTGGGAAACTGGAACAATGAGACAGTGGGGCACTGGAACACTGGGACAGTGGGACAATGGGACAGTGTGACACTGGGACAATGAGACAGTGAGACAGTGGGGCACTGGGACAGTGAGGCAATGGCGCACTGGGACAGTGGGTCACTGGGACAATGGGACAGTGGGTCACTGGGACAATGGGGCAGTGGGACACTAGGACAATGAGACTGTGAGACTATGGGGTGCTGGGACAGTGAGTGAGTGGGGCACTGGGACAGTGAGACAGTGGGCCACTGGGACAATGAGACAGTGGGGCACTGGGCCAATTTGACCCTGGGGCACTGGGCCAATGAGAGAGTGGGGCAGTGGGCCAATGAGACACTGGGGCGCTGGGCCAATGAAGCAGTGGGTCACTGGGACAGTGAGGCAGTGAGATAGTGAGACAGTGGGACAGTGGGACAGTGGTACAGTGAGACGTGAGACAGTGAGATATTGGGACACTGTGACAGTGAGAAAGTAGGGCACTGGGACAATGAGACCGTGAGATGGTGTGGCACTGGGACAGTGAGACGGTGGGGCACAGGGACAGTGAGTCAGTGGGACACTGGAACAATGAGACAGTGGGGCACTGTGACAGTGAGACAGTGGGGCACTGGGACAATGAGACAGTGGGGCACTTGGTCAACGGGACAGTGGGGCAATTGGACAATGGGACAGTGGAGCACTTGGTCAACGGGACAGTGGGGCAATTGGACAATGGGACAGTGGTGCTCTGGGACAATGGGACAGTGGGGCTCTGGGACAATGGGACAGCGAGCTCTGGGAGAATGGGACAGTGGGCCACTGGGACAATGGGACAGTGGGGCACTGGGACAATGGGACACTGGGGAAATTAGACAGTGGGCCACTGAGACACTGAGTCAGTGGGGCACTGGGAAAGTGGGTCACTGGGACAATGGGACAGTGGGACACTGGGACAATGAGACTGTGAGACTGTGGGGCACTGGGACAGTGAAGCAGTGAGACAGTGGGGCACTGGGACAGTGAGACAGTGGGCCAATGAGACACTGGGGCACTGGGCCAATTGATACCGGGGGACTTTGCCAATGCGACACTGGGCCAATGGACACTGGGGCACTGGGCCAATGGGACACTGGGGCACTGGGCCAATGGGACACTGGGTCACTGGGCCAATGGGACAGAGGGGCACTGTGCCATTGAGACACTGGGGGACCGGGCCAATGACACACTGGGGCACTGGGCCAATGAGACAGTGGGGCACTGGATCAGTGAGACAGTGAGACAGTGAGACAGTGGGACAGTGAGACAGTGAGACAGTGAGACACTGGGACAGTGGGACAGTGGGACAGTGAGACAGTGAGATAGTGGGGCACTGGGACAGTGAGAAAGTAGGGCACTGGGACAATGAGACAGTGAGATGGTGTGGCACTGGGACAGTGAGATGGTGGGGCACAAGGACAGTGAGTCAGTGGGAAACTGTAACAATGAAAAGTGGGGCACTGGGACAGTTAGACAGTGGGGCACTGGGACAGTGAGACAATGGGGCACTGGGACAGTGGGTCACTGGGTCAATGGGATAAAGTGGGACACTGGGACAATGAGACAGAGAGGCTGTGAGGCACTGGGACAGTGAGACAGTGAGAGAGTGGGGCACTGGGACAATGGGACAGTGGGGCACTGGGACAATGGTACAGTGGTGCTCTGGGACAATGGGACAGTGGGGTTCTAGGACAATGGGACAGCGAGGCACTGGGACAATGGGACAGTGGGCCACTGGGACAATGGGGCACTGGGTCAATGGGACAGTGGGGCACTGGGACAATGGGACACTGGGGCACTGGGGCAATGAGACAGTGGGGCACTGGGACACTGAGACAGTGAGGCACTGGGACAGTGTGTAACTGGGACAATGGGACAGTGGGACACTGGGACAATGAGACTGCGAGACAGTGGGGCACTGGGTCACTGAGAGAATGAGCCACTTGGACAATGAGACAGTGGGGCAGTGGGCCAATGAGATACTGGGGCACTGGACCAATTGACACCGGGGGACTGTGCCAATGGGGCATTGGGCCAATGGACACTGGGGCACTGGGACAATGGGACACAGTGGCACTGGGACAGTGAGAAATTGAGACAGTGAGACAGTGGGACAGTGGGACAGTGACACAGTGAGACAGTGAGACAGTGGGACAGTGGGACAGTGAGACAGTGAGATAGTGGGGCACTGGGACAGTGAGAAACCAATGCACTGGGACAATGAGACAGTGAGATGGTGTGGCACTGGGACAGTGAGATGGTGGGGCACAAGGACAGTGAGTCAGTGGGAAACTGGAACAATGAGACAATGGGGCACTGGGACAGTGGGTCACTGGGACAATGGGACAGTGGGACAATGAGACTGTGGGGCACTGTGACAGTGTGACAGTAAGACAGTGGGGCACTGGGACACTGAGACAGTGGGGCACTGGGACAGTGGGTCACTGGGACAATGAGACTGTGAGACTGTGGGGCACTGTCACAGTGAGGCATTGAGACAGTGGGGCAGTGGGTCAGTGGGACAGTGGGCCACTTGGACAATGAGACAGTGGGGCACTGGGCCAATTAGACACTGGGGCACTGGGCCAATGAGAGTGTGTGGCAGTGCGCCAATGAGACACCGGAGGACTGTGCCAATGGGACACTGGGCCAATAGACACTGGGGCACTGGGCCAATGGGACACTGATTCACTGTGCCAATGGGACACTGGGGCACTGTGCCATTGAGACACTGGGGCACTGGGCCATTGAGAAACTGGGGCACTGGGCCAATGAGACACTGGGGCACTGGGCCAATGAGACATTGGGGCACTGGGAGAGTAAGACAGTGAGACAGTGGGACAGTGGGACAGTGGGACAGTGAGACAGTGAGACAGTGGGACAGTGGGACAGTGAGACATTGAGATAGTGGGGCACTGGGACAGTGAGAAAGTAGGGCACTGGGACAATGAAACAATGAGATGGTGTGACACTGGGACAGTGAGATGGTGGGGCACAAGGACAGTGAGTCAGTGGGAAACTGGAACAATGAGACAGTGGGGCACTGGGACAGGGAGACAGTGGGGCACTGGGACAGAGAGACAATGGGGCACTGGGACAGTGGGTCACTGGGACAATGGGACAGTGGGACACTGGGCCAACGAGACAGTGAGACTGTGGGGCACTGGGACAGTGAGACAGTGAGCCAGTGGTGCACTGGGACAACGGGACAGTGGGACACTGGGAAAATGAGGCAGTGAGACAGTGGGGCACTGGGGCACTGGGACAGTGAGACAATGGCACACTGGGACAGTAGGTCACTGGAACAATGGGACAGTGGGGCACTGGGACAATGGGACAGTGGAACACTGGGACAGTGGGTCACTGGGAAAATGGGACAGTGAGGCACTGGGACAATGAGACAGTGAGATGGTGTGGCACTGGGACAGTGAGATGGTGGGGCCCAAGGACAGTGAGTCAGAGGGAAACTGGAACAGTGAGACAGTGGGGCACTGGGACAGTGAGACAGTGGGGCACTGGGACAGTGAGACAATGGGGCACCGGGACAGTGGGTCACTGGGACAATGGGACAGTGGGACAATGAGACAGTGAGACTGTGGGGCACTGGGACAGTGGGACTGTGAGACAGTGGGGCACTGGGACAGTGAGGCAATGGGGCACTGGGACAGTGGGTCACTGGGACAATGGGACAGTGGGACACTGGGACAATGAGACAGTGAGACAGTGGGGCACGGGGACAGTGAGACAATGGGGCACTCAGACAGTGGGTCACTGGGACAATGGGACAGTGGGGCACTGGGACAATGAGGCAGTGGAGCACTGGGACAGTGGGTTACTGGGCAAATGGGACGCTGAGGCACTGGGACAATGGGACAGCGGGGCACTGGGACAATGGGTCAGTGGGGCACTGGGTCAATGGGACAGTGGGGCACTGGGACATTGGGACAGTGGTTCTCTAGGACAATGGGAAAGTGGAGCTCTGGGGCAATGGGACAGCAGGGCACTGGGACAATGGGACAGCGGGCACTGGGACAATGGGTCAGTGGTGCACTGGGACAGTGGGGCACTGGGAAAATGGGTCAGTGGGGCACTGGGTCAATGGGACAGTGGGGCACTGGGACATTGGGACAGTGGTGCTCTAGGACAATGGGAAAGTGGGGCTCTGGGACAATGGGACAGCGGGGCACTGGGACAATGGGACAGCGGGCACTGGGGCAGTGGGACAGTGGGGCACTGGGGCAATAAGAGAGTGTGTCACTGGGACACTGAGACAGTGGGGCACTGGGACCGTGGGTCACTGGGACAATGGGACAGTGGGGCACTGGGATAATGAGAGTGTGAGACTGTGGGGCACTGGGACAGTGAGAAAGTGTGCCACTGGGACAATGAGACAGTGGTGCACTGGGCCAATTAGACACTGGGGCACTGGGGCAATGAGATAGTGGGGCAGTGGGCCAATGAGACACTGGAGCACTGGGCCAATGAGCAAGTGGGGCACTGGGACAGTGAGACAGTGATACAGTGAGACACTAGGACAGCAGGACATTGAGACTGTGAGACAGTGAAATTGTGGGGCACTGGGACAGTGAGAAAGTAGGGCACTGGAACAGTGAGACGGTGTGGCACTGGGACAGTGAGACGGTGGGGCACAGGGGCAGTGAGTCAGTGGGACACTGGAACAAGGAGACAGTGGGGCACTGGGACAGTGAGACAGTGGGGCACTGGGACAGTGAGACAATGGGACAATGGGACAGTGGAGCACTGGGACAATGAGGCAGTGGAGCACTGGGACAGTGGGTTACTGGGAAAATGGGACGCTGAGGCACTGGGACAATGGGACAGTGGGGCACTGGGACAATGGGTCAGTGGGGCACTGGGTCAATGGGACAGTGGGGCACTGGGACATTGGGACCGTGGTGCTCTAGGACAATGGGGAAGTGGGGCTCTGGGGCAAAGGGAATGCAGGGCACTGGGACAATGGGACAGCGGGCACTGGGACAATGGGACAGTGGGGCACTGGGACAGTGGGGCACTGGGACAATGGGACAGTGGGGCACTGGGTTAATGGGACAGTGGGGCACTGGGACATTGGGACAGTGGTGCTCTAGGACAATGGGAAAGTGGGGCTCTGGGACAATGGTACAGCGGGGCACTAGGACAATGGGACAGCGGGCACTGGGGCAATGGGACAGTGGGGCACTGGGACAATGGAGCACTGGGATAATTGGACAGTGGAGCACTGGGACAATGGGACACGGGGCACTGGGGCAATAAGACAGTGTGTCACTGGGACACTGAGACAGTGGGGCACTGGGACCGTGGGTCACTGGGACAATGGGACAGTGGGACACTGGGATAATGAGAGTGTGAGACTGTGGGGCACTGGGACAGTGAGACAGTGTGCCACTGGGACAATGAGACAGTGGGGCACTGGGCCAATTAGACACTGGGGCACTGGGGCAATGAGATAGTGGGGCAGTGGGCCAATGAGACACTGGGGCACTGGGCCAATGAGCAAGTGGGGCACTGGGACAGTGAGACAGTGATACAGTGAGACACTGGGACAGCAGGACATTGAGACTGTGAGACAGTGAGATTGTGGGGCACCGGGACAGTGAGAAAGTAGGGCACTGGAGCAGTGAGATGGTGTGGCACTGGGACAGTGAGACGGTGGGGCACAGGGGCAGTGAGTCAGTGGGACACTGGAACAATGAGGCAGTGGGGCACTGGGACAGTAAGACAGTGGGGCACTGGGACAATGAGACAATTGGGCACTGGGACAGTGGGACACTGGGTCAATGGGACAGTGGGACACTGGGTCAATGAGATGGTGAGACTGTGCGACACTGGGACAGTGAGGCAGTGGGCCACTGGGACAATGAGACAGTGGGGCACTGGAACAATGACACAGTGGGGCACTGGGACAGTGAGACAGTGGGGCACTGGGACAGTGAGACAGTGGGGCACTGGGACAGTGAGACAATGGGGCACTGGGACAGTGGGTCACTGGGACAATGGGACAGTGGGACATTGTGACAATGAGACGGTGTGACTGTGGGGCACTGGGACAGTGAGGCAGTGAGACAGTGGGGCACTGGGACAGTCGGTCACTAGGACAATGGGACAGTGGGCCACTGGGACAATGAGACTGTGATACTGTGGGGCACTGGGAGAGTGAGGCAGTGAGACAGTGGGGCACTGGGACAGTGAGACTGTGGGCCACTTGGACAATGAGACAGTGGGGCACTGGGCCAATTAGACAGTGGGGCTGTGGGCCAATGAGACAGTGGGGCACTGGGCCAATTGACACCGGGGGACTGTGCCAATGGGACACTGGGCCAATGGGATACTGGGTCACTGGGCCAATGGAGCACAGGGGCACTGTGCCATTGAGACAATGGGGCACCTGGCCAATGAGACACTGGGGCAATGGGCCAATGAGACAGTGGGGCACTGGGACAGTGAGACAGTGAGACAGTGAGTCAGTGGGACAGTGGGACAGTGGGACAGTGAGAGAGTGAGATTGTGCGGCACTGGGACAGTCAGAAAGTAGGGCACTGGGACAATGAGACTGTGAGATGGTGTGGCACTGGGACAGTGAGATGGTGGGGCACAAGGACAGTGAGTCAGTGGGAAACTGGAACAATGAGACACTGGGGCACTGGGACAGTGAGACAGTGGGGCACTGGGACAGTGAGACAATGGGGTACTGGGACAGTGGTTCACTGGGACAATGGGACAGTGGGACAATGAGACAGTGAGACGGTGGGGCACTGGAACAGTGAAACAGTGGGGCACTGGGACAGTGAGACAATGGCGCACTGGGACAGTGGGTCACTGGGACTGTGGGGCACTGGGGCAATGAGAGAGTGGAGCACTGGGACAGTGGGTCACTGGGAAAATGGGACAGTGAGGCACTGGGACAATGAGACAGCGGGGCACTGGGACAAAGGGTCAGTGGGGCACTGGGACAATGGGACAGTGGGGCTCTGGGACAATGGGACAGCAAGGCAGTGGGACAATGGAACAGTGGGGCACTGGGACAATGGGGCACTGGGACAAAGGGACAGTGGGGCACTGGGACAATGGGACACTGGGGCACTGGGGCAATGAGACAGTGCGGCACTGGGACACTGAGACAGTGGGGTACTGGGACAGTGGGTCACTGGGACAATGGGAATGTGGGGCTATGGGACAGCAAGGCACTGGGACAATGGATCAGTGGGGCACTGGGACAATGGGGCACTGTGACAAAGGGACAGTGGGGCACTGGGACAATGTGACAGTGGAGCACTGGGACAGTGGGTCACTGGGAAAATGGGACAGTGAGGCACTGGGACAATGAGACAGCGAGGCACTGGGACAAATGGTCAGTGGGGCACTGGGACAATGGGACAGTGGGGCTCTGGGACAATGGGACAGCAAGGCACTGGGACAATGGAACAGTGGGGCACTGGGACAATGGGGCACTGGGACAAAGGGACAGGGGGCACTGGGACAATGGGACACTGGGGCACTGGGGCAATGAGACAGTGGGGCACTGGGACACTGAGACAGTGGGGCACTGGGACAGTGGGTCACTGGGACAATGAGACTGTGAGACTGTGGGGCACTGTCACAGTGAGGCATTGAGACAGTGGGGCAGTGGGTCAGTGAGACAGTGGGCCACTTGGAAAATGAGACAGTGGGACACTGAGCCAATAGACACTGGGGCACAGGGCCAATGGGACACTGGGTCACTGGGCCAATGGGACACTGAGGCACTGTGCCATTGAGACACTGGGGCACTGGGCCATTGAGAAACTGGGGCACTGGGCCAATGAGACACTGGGGCACTGGGCCAATGAGACATTGGGGCACTGGGAGAGTAAGACAGTGAGACAGTGGGACAGTGGAACAGTGGGACAATGAGACAGTGAGACAGTGGGACAGTGGGACAGTGAGACATTGAGATAGCAAAAGCTTTTATCGGTATATCAGGAGGAAAAGACTGGTAAAATCCCAAGTCGGTCCCTTGCAGTCCGATTCGGGAGAATATATAATGGAGAATAAGGAAATGGCAGACCAATTAAACTCATACTTTGGTTCTGTATTCACAAAGGAGGACACAAATAACCTCCCAGGAATATCGGCAAACATAGGGACTAATGAGAGGGAGGAGCTGACAGAAATTAGTATCTCTAGGGATATGGTGTTGGGTAAGTTGAGGGGACTGAAGGCTGACAAATCCCCAGGGCCTGATAAACTACATCCTAGGGTACTTAAGGAGGTGGCCCTGGAGATAGCAGATGCTCTAAGGATCATCTTCCGGAACTCCATTGACTCGGGAACAGTACCCGTGGATTGGAGGGTAGCTAATGTTACCCCAATATTTAAAAAGGGGGGTAGAGAGAAAGCAGGGAATTATAGACCAGTAAGCCTTACATCGGTTGTGGGCAAAATGCTAGAGTCCATTATTAAGGATAAAATAGCGGAGCACTTGACAAATGGGGAAAGGATCGGACAGAGTCAACATGGATTTACAAAGGGTAAATCGTGTTTGACTAATCTGCTGGAATTTTTTGAGGAGGTAACTGGTAGAATAGATGGGGGAGAGCCAGTGGATGTGGTGTACCTTGACTTCCAGAAAGCCTTCGATAAGGTTCCACACAAAAGATTATCATGCAAAATTAAGGCTCATGGGATTGGGGGCAAAGTATTAACGTGGATAGAGAACTGGCTGGCGGATAGAAAACAGAGAGTTGGAATAAACGGCTCGTTTTCGGAGTGGCAGGCAGTGACCAGCGGGGTGCCGCAAGGATCTGTCCTGGGACCCCAGCTGTTCACAATATATATAAATGATCTGGATCAGGGAATTGGATGCAATATTTCCAAATTCGCTGACGACACTAAACTAGGAGGAGGGGTGGGCTCTGATGAGGATGTCAGGAGGCTACAGTGTGATTTGGACAGGTTGGGGGAATGGGCGGATACGTGGCAGATGCACTATAATGTGGATAAATGCGAGGTTATCCACTTTGGGGGTAAAAACAGGAGGGTAGATTATTATCTAAATGGCAATAGATTGGGAGATGGGGAAGTGCAGAGGGACCTGGGTGTTCTTGTGCACCAGTCACTGAAGGAGAGCATGCAGGTGCAACAGGCGATTAAGAAGGCAAATGGTATGTTGGCCTTCATATCAAGGGGGTTCGAGTATAGGAATAGGGATACCTTACTACAGCTGTACAAGGTGCTGGTGAGACCGCATCTGGAGTATTGTGTACAGTTTTGGTCGCCCCATCTGCGGAAGGATGTTCTTGCCATGGAAAGAGTGCAACGGCGATTCACCAGGCTGATACCTGGAATGGCGGGAATGACCTACGAAGAGAGATTAAATAGTTTGGGCTTGTACTCACTGGAGTTTAGAAGATTGAGAGGGGATCTCATCGAAACATATAAAATTATGGCAGGCCTGGACAGGCTGAATTCAGAGAGAATGTTTCCAATGGCCGGGGAGCACAGAACCAGGGGCCACAGTCTAAAAATAGCGGGCAAATCATTTAAAACAGAGATGAGGAAGAATTTCTTCACTCAAAGAGTGGTGAGCCTATGGAATTCCCTGCCACAGAGGGCTGTGAAGGCTAATTCAATAAATATTTTCAAGAGAGAATTGGATATATTTCTGAAGGCTAAGGGGATTAAGGGTTACGGAGAAAAGGCGGGGACGGGGTACTGAACTGGTAAGATCAGCTATGATCTCAGACGAAGATCAGCCATGATCTCATTGAATGGCGGAGCAGGCTCGAAGGGCCGAATGGCCTACTCCTGTTCCTATCTCTATGTATCTATGTATCTATGTAACTGGAACAATGAGACAGTGGGGCACTGGGACAGGGAGACAGTGGGGCACTGGGACAGTGAGACAATGGGGCACTGGGACAGTGGGTCACTGGGACAATGGGACAGTGGGACACTGGGCCAACGAGACAGTGAGACTGTGGGACACTGGGACAGTGGGACAGTGAGCCAGTGGGGCACTGGGACAATGGGACAGTGGAACACTGGGAAAATGAGACAGTGAGACAGTGGGGCACTGGGGCACTGGGACAGTGAGGCAATGGCACACTGGGACAGTAGGTCACTGGAACAATGGGACAGTGGGACACTGGGACAATGGGACAGTGCAGCACTGGGACAGTGGGTCACTGGGAAAATGGGACAGTGACACACTGGGACAATGAGACAGTGAGATGGTGTGGCACTGGGACAGTGAGATGGTGGGGCACAAGGACAGTGAGTCAGAGCGAAACTGGAAAAGTGAGACAGTGGGGCACTGGGACAGTGAGACAGTGGGGCACTGGGACAGTGAGACAATGGGGTACCAGGACAGTGAGACAATGGGGCACTGGGACAGTGGGTCACTGGGACATTGGGACAGTGGTGCTCTAGGACAATGGGAAAGTGGGGCTCTGGGGCAATGGGACAGCAGGGCACTGGGACAATGGGACAGCGGGCACTGGGACAATGGGACAGTGGTGCACTGGGACAGTGGGGCACTGGGAAAATGGGTCAGTGGGGCACTGGGTCAATGGGACAGTGGGGCACTGGGACATTGGGACAGTGGTGCTCTAGGACAATGGGAAAGTGGGGCTCTGGGACAATGGGACAGCGGGGCACTGGGACAATGGGACATCGGGCACTGGGGCAATGGGACAGTGGGGCACTGGGGCAATAAGAGAGTGTGTCACTGGGACACTGAGACAGTGGGGCACTGGGACCGTGGGTCACTGGGACAATGGGACAGTGGGGCACTGGGATAATGAGAGTGTGAGACTGTGGGGCAGTGGGACAGTGAGAAAGTGTGCCACTGGGACAATGAGACAGTGGTGCACTGGGCCAATTAGACACTGGGGCACTGGGGCAATGAGATAGTGGGGCAGTGGGCCAATGAGACACTGGAGCACTGGGCCAATGAGCAAGTGGGGCACTGGGACAGTGAGACAGTGATACAGTGAGACACTGGGACAGCAGGACATTGAGACTGTGAGACAGTGAAATTGTGGGGCACTGGAACAGTGAGAAAGTAGGGCACTGGAACAGTGAGACGGTGTGGCACTGGGACAGTGAGACGGTGGGGCACAGGGGCAGTGAGTCAGTGGGACACTGGAACAAGGAGACAGTGGGGCACTGGGACAGTGAGACAGTGGGGCACTGGGACAGTGAGACAATGGGACAATGGGACAGTGGAGCACTTGGACAATGAGGCAGTGGAGCACTGGGACAGTGGGTTACTGGGAAAATGGGACGCTGAGGCACTGGGACAATGGGACAGTGGGGCACTGGGACAATGGGTCAATGGGGCACTGGGTCAATGGGACAGTGGGGCACTGGGACATTGGGACCGTGGTGCTCTAGGACAATGGGAAAGTGGGGCTCTGGGGCAAAGGGACAGCAGGGCACTGGGACAATGGGACAGCGGGCACTGGGACAATGGGACAGTGGGGCACTGGGACAGTGGGGCACTGGGACAATGGGACAGTGGGGCACTGGGTCAATGGGACAGTGGGGCACTGGGAC
Source organism: Somniosus microcephalus (assembly GCF_052327205.1). Lineage (NCBI taxonomy): Eukaryota > Metazoa > Chordata > Chondrichthyes > Squaliformes > Somniosidae > Somniosus > Somniosus microcephalus. The sequence continues at coordinate 81,399,481 of NC_141005.1, read as the reverse complement.
ATTGGGACAGTGGTGCTCTAGGACAATGGGAAAGTGGGGCTCTGGGACAATGGGACAGCGGGGCACTAGGACAATGGGACAGCGGGCACTGGGGCAATGGGACAGTGGGGCACTGGGACAATGGAGCACTGGGATAATTGGACAGTGTAGCACTGGGACAATGGGACACGGGGCACTGGGGCAATAAGACAATGTGTCACTGGGACACTGAGACAGTGGGGCACTGGGACCGTGGGTCACTGGGACAATGGGACAGTGGGGCACTGGGATAATGAGAGTGTGAGACTGTGGGGCACTGGGACAGTGAGACAGTGTGCCACTGGGACAATGAGACAGTGGGGCACTGGGCCAATTAGACACTGGGGCACTGGGGCAATGAGATAGTGGGGCAGTGGGCCAATGAGACACTGGGGCACTGGGCCAATGAGCAAGTGGGGCACTGGGACAGTGAGACAGTGATACAGTGAGACACTGGGACAGCAGGACATTGAGACTGTGAGACAGTGAGATTGTGGGGCACCGGGACAGTGAGAAAGTAGGGCACTGGAGCAGTGAGATGGTGTGGCACTGGGACAGTGAGGCGGTGGGGCACAGGGGCAGTGTGTCAGTGGGACACTGGAACAATGAGACAGTGGGGCACTGGGACAGTGAGACAGTGGGGCACTGGGACAGTGAGACAATTGGGCACTGGGAGAGTGGGACACTGGGTCAATGGGACAGTGGGACACTGGGTCAATGAGATGGTGAGACTGTGCGACACTGGGACAGTGAGGCAGTGGGCCACTGGGACAATGAGACAGTGGGGCACTGGAACAATGACACAGTGGGGCACTGGGACAGTGAGACAGTGGGGCACTGGGACAGTGAGACAATGGGGCACTGGGACAGTGGGTCACTGGGACAATGGGACAGTGGGACATTGTGACAATGAGACGGTGTGACTTTGGGGCACTGGGACAGTGAGGCAGTGAGACAGTGGGGCACTGGGACAGTGGGGCACTGGGACAATGGGACAGTGGGCCACTGGGACAATGAGGCTGTGATACTGTGGGGCACTGGGACAGTGAGGCAGTGAGACAGTGGGGCACTGGGACAGTGAGACTGTGGGCCACTTGGACAATGAGACAGTGGGGCACTGGGCCAATTAGACAGTGGGGCTGTGGGCCAATGAGACACTGGGGCACTGGGCCAATTGGCACCGGGGGACTGTGCCAATGGGACACTGGGCCAATGGGATACTGGGTCACTGGGCCAATGGGGCACAGCGGCACTGTGCCATTGAGACAATGGGGCACCTGGCCAATGAGACACTGGGGCAATGGGCCAATGAGAAAGTGGGGCACTGGGACAGTGAGACAGTGAGACAGTGAGTCAGTGGGACAGTGGAACAGTGAGACAGTGAGACAGTGAGACAGTGGGACATTGGGACAGTGGGACAGTGAGAGAGTGAGATTGTGCGGCACTGGGACAGTCAGAAAGTAGGGCACTGGGACAATGAGACTGTGAGATGGTGTGGCACTGGGACAGTGAGATGGTGGGGCACAAGGACAGTGAGTCAGTGGGAAACTGGAACAATGAGACACTGGGGCACTGGGACAGTGAGACAGTGGGGCACTGGGACAGTGAGACAGTGGGGCACTGGGACAGTGAGACAATGGGGTACTGGGACAGTGGGTCACTGGGACAATGGGACAGTGGGACAATGAGACAGTGAGACGGTGGGGCACTGGAACAGTGAAACAGTGGTGCACTGGGACAGTGAGACAGTGGCGCACTGGGACAGTGGGTCACTGGGACAATGGGACAGTGGGACACTGGGACAATGGGACAGTGGAGCACTGGGACAGTGGGTCACTGGGAAAATGGGACAGTGACACACTGGGACAATGAGACAGTGAGATGGTGTGGCACTGGGACAGTGAGATGGTGGGGCACAAGGACAGTGAGTCAGAGCGAAACTGGAAAAGTGAGACAGTGGGGCACTGGGACAGTGAGACAGTGGGGCACTGGGACAGTGAGACAATGGGGTACCAGGACAGTGGGTCACTGGGACAATGGGACAGTGGGACAATGAGACAGTGAGACTGTGGGGCACTGGGACAGTGGGACTGTGAGACAGTGGGGCACTGGGACAGTGAGACAATGGGGCACTGGGACAGTGGGTCACTGGGACAATGGGACAGTGGGACGCTGGGACAATGAGACAGTGAGACAGTGGGGCACGGGGACAGTGAGACAATGGGGCACTCGGACAGTGGGTCAATGGGACAATGGGACAGTGGGGCTCTGGGACAATGGGACAGCAAGGCACTGGGACAATGGATCAGTGGGGCACTGGGACAATGGGGCACTGTGATAAAGGGACAGTGGGGCACTGGGACAATGTGACAGTGGAGCACTGGGACAGTGGGTCACTGGGAAAATGGGACAGTGAGGCACTGGGACAATGAGACAGCGAGGCACTGGGACAAACGGTCAGTGGGGCACTGGGACAATGGGACAGTGGGGCTCTGGGACAATGGGACAGCAAGGCACTGGGACAATGGAACAGTGGGGCACTGGGACAATGGGGCACTGGGACAAAGGGACAGGGGGCACTGGGACAATGGGACACTGGGGCACTGGGGCAATGAGACAGTGGGGCACTGGGACACTGAGACAGTGGGGCACTGGGACAGTGGGTCACTGGGACAATGAGACTGTGAGACTGTGGGGCACTGTCACAGTGAGGCATTGAGACAGTGGGGCAGTGGGTCAGTGAGACAGTGGGCCACTTGGAAAATGAGACAGTGGGACACTGGGCCAATAGACACTGGGGCACAGGGCCAATGGGACACTGGGTCACTGGGCCAATGGGACACTGAGGCACTGTGCCATTGAGACACTGGGGCACTGGGCCATTGAGAAACTGGGGCACTGGGCCAATGAGACACTGGGGCACTGGGCCAATGAGACATTGGGGCACTGGGAGAGTAAGACAGTGCGGCAATGGCACACTGGGACATTAGGTCACTGGAACAATGGGACAGTGGGACACTGGGACAATGGGACAGTGGAGCACTGGGACAGTGGGTCACTGGGAAAATGGGACAGTGACACACTGGGACAATGAGACAGTGAGATGGTGTGGCACTGGGACAGTGAGATGATGGGGCACAAGGACAGTGAGTCAGAGCGAAACTGGAAAAGTGAGACAGTGGGGCACTGGGACAGTGAGACAGTGGGGCACTGGGACAGTGAGACAATGGGGTACCAGGACAGTGGATCACTGGGACAATGGGACAGTGGGACAATGAGACAGTGAGACTGTGGGGCACTGGGACAGTGGGACTGTGAGACAGTGGGGCACTGGGACAGTGAGACAATGGGGCACTGGGACAGTGGGTCACTGGGACAATGGGACAGTGGGACACTGGGACAATGAGACAGTGAGACAGTGGGGCACGGGGACAGTGAGACAATGGGGCACTCAGACAGTGGGTCAATGGGACAATGGGACAGTGGGGCACTGGGACAATGAGGCAGTGGAGCACTGGGACAGTGGGTTGCTGGGAAAATGGGACGCTGAGGCACTGGGACAATGGGACAGTGGGGCACTGGGACAATGGGTCAGTGGGGCACTGGGTCAATGGGACAGTGGGGCACTGGGACATTGGGACAGTGGTGCTCTAGGACAATGGGAAAGTGGGGCTCTGGGACAATGGGACAGCAGGGCACTGGGACAATGGGACAGCGGGCACTGGGACAATGGGACAGTGGGGCACTGGTACAGTGGGGCACGGGGACAATGGGTCAGTGGGGCACTGGGTCAATGGGACAGTGGGGCACTGGGATATTGGGACAGTGGTGCTCTAGGACAATGGGAAAGTGGGGCTCTGGGACAATGGGACAGCGGGCACTGGGGCAATGGGACAGTGGGGCACTGGGACAATGAGACACGGGGGCACTGGGGCAATAAGACAGTGTTTCACTGGGACACTGAGACAGTGGGGCACTGGGACCATGGGTCACTGGGACAATGGGACAGTGGGACACTTGGATAATGAGACTGTGAGACTGTGGGGCACTGGGACAGTGAGACAGTGTGCCACTGGGACAATGAGACAGTGGGGCACTGGGCCAATTAGACACTGGGGCACTGGGGCAATGAGATAGTGGGGCAGTGAGCCAATGAGACACTGGGGCACTGGGCCAATGAGCAAGTGGGGCACTGGGACAGTGAGACAGTGATACAGTGAGACACTGGGACAGGAGGACATTGAGAATGTGAGACAGTGAGATTTTGGGGCACTGGGACAGTGACAAAGTAGGGCACTGGGACAGTGAGACAGTGTGGCACTGGGACAGTGAGACGGTGGGGCACAGGGGCAGGGAGTCAGTGGGACACTGGAACAATGAGACAGTGGGGCACTGGGACAGTGAGACAGTGGGGCACTGGGACGGTGAGACAATGGGGCACTGGGACAGTGGGTCACTGGGTCAATGGGACAGTGGGACACTGGGTCAATGAGATGGTGAGACTGGGGCACTGGGACAGTGAGGCAGTGAGAGAGTGTGGCACTGGGACAGTGGGCCACTGGGACAATGAGACAGTGGGGCACTGGAACAATGACACAGTGGGGCACTGGGACAGTGAGACAGTGGGGCACTGGGACAGTGAGACAATGGGGCACTGGGACAGTGGGTCACTGGGACAATGGGACAGTGGGACACTGGGACATTGAGACTGTGAGACTGTGGCGCACTGGGACAGTGAGGCAGTGAGACAGTGGGGCACTGGGACAGTGAGAATGTGGGCCACTTGGACAATGAGACAGTGGGACACTCGGCCAATTAGACAGTGGGGCATTGGGCCAATGAGACAGTGGGGCAGTGGGCCAATGAGACACTGGGGCACTGGGCCAATTGACAGCGGGGGACTGTGCCAATGGGACACTGGGCCAATGGGATACTGGGTCACTGGGCCAATGGGGCACAGGGGCACTGTGCCATTGAAACAATGGGACACTGGGCCAATGAGACACTGGGGCACTGGGCCAATGAGCCAGTGGGGCACTGGGACAGTGAGACAGTGAGACAGTGAGTCAGTGGGACAGTGAGACAGTGAGACAGTGGGACATTGGGACAGTGGGACAGTGAGACAGTGAGATTGTGGGGCACTGGGACAGTGAAAAAGTAGGGCACTGGGACAGTGAGAAAGTAGGGCACTGGGACAATGAGACAGTGAGATGGTGTGGCACTGGGACAGTGAGATGGTGGGGCACAAGGACAGTGAGTCAGTGGGAAACTGGAACAATGAGACAGTGGGGCACAGGGACAGTGAGACAGTGGGGCACTGGGACAGTGAGACAATGGGTCACTGGGAGAGTGGGTCACTGGGACAATGGGACAATGAGACAGTGAGTCTGTGGGGCACTGGAACAGTGAGACAGTGGGGCACAGGGACAGTGAGACAATGGGTCACTGGGAGAGTGGGTCACTGGGACAATGGGACAGTGGGACAATGAGACAGTGAGACAGTGGGGCACTGGGACAGTGAGACAATGGGGCACTGGGACAGTGGGTCACTGGGACAATGGGACAGTGGGGCACTGGGACAATGAGACAGTGGAGCACTGAGACAGTGGGTCACTGGGAAAATGGGACGGTGAGGCACTGGGACAATGGGACAGTGGGGCACTGTTACAATGGGACAGTGGGGCACTGGGTCAATGGGACAGTGGGGCACTGGGACATTGGGACAGTGGTGCACTAGGACAATGGGAAAGTGGGGCTCTGGGACAATGGGACAGCAGGGCACTGGGTCAATGGAACCGTGGGGCACTGGGACATTGGGACAGTGGTTCTCTAGGGCAATGGGAAAGTGCGGCTCTGGGACAATGGGACAGTGGTGCACAGGGACAATGGGGCACTGGGATAATTGGACAGTGGGGCACAGGGATAATGGGACACTGGGGCACTGGGGCAATGAGACAGTGCGTCACTGGGACACTGAGACAGTGGGGCACTGGGACCGTGGGTCACTGGGACAATGGGAAAGTGGGACACTGGGAAAATGAGACTGTGGAGCACTGGGACAGTGAGACAGTGGGACACTGGGACAGTGAGACAGTGTGCCACTGGGACAATGAGACAGTGGGGCACTGGGCCAATTAGACACTGGGGCACTGGGGCAATGAGAGAGTGGGGCACTGGGCCAATGAGACACTGGGGCACTCGGCCAATGAGCAAGTGGGGCACTGGGACAGTGAGACAGTGATACAGTGAGACAGTGGGACAGTAGGACATGGAGACTGTGAGACAGTGAGATAGTGGGGCACTGGGACAGTGAGAAAGTAGGGCACTGAGACAGTGAGACAGTGGGGCACTGGGACCGTGGGTCACTGGGACAATGGGAAAGTGGGACACTGGGAAAATGAGACTGTGGAGCACTGGGACAGTGAGACAGTGGGGCACTGGGCCAATTAGACACTGGGGCACTGGGGCAATGAGAGAATGGGGCACTGGGCCAATGAGACACTGGGGCACTCGGCCAATGAGCAAGTGGGGCACTGGGACAGTGAGACAGTGAGACAGTGGGACAGTAGGACATGGAGACTGTGAGACAGTGAGATAGTGGGGCTCTGGGACAGTGAGAAAGTAGGGCACTGAGACAGTGAGATGGTGTGGCACTGGGACAGTGAGACGGTGGGGCACAGGAGCAGTGAGTCAGTGGGGCACTGGAACAATGAGACAGTGGGGCACTGGGACAGTGAGACAGTGGGGCACTGGGGCAGTGAGACAATGGGGCACTGGGACAGTGGGTCACTGGGTCAGTGGAACAGTGGGACACTGCGTCAATGAGATGGTGAGACTGTGGGGTACTGGGACAGTGAGGCAGTGAGACAGTGTGCCACTGGGACAGTGCGACGTTGGGCCACTGGGAAAATGAGACAGTAGAGCACTGGAACAATGATACAGTGGGGCACTGGGACAGTGAGACAGTGGGGCACTTGGACAGTGAGACAATGGGACACTGGGACAGTGGGTCACTGGGACAATGGGACAGTGGGACATTGGGACAATGAGACGGTGAGACTGTGGGGGACTCGGACAGTGTGGCTGTGGGACAGTGGGGTACTGGGACAGTGAGATACTGGGCCACTGGGACAAAGAGACAGTGGGGCACTGGGCCAATTAGACACTGGGACACTAGGCCAATTGACACCGGGGGACTGTGCCAATGGGACACTGGGCCAATGGGCACTGGGTCACTGGGCCAATGGTACACTGGGTCACTGGGCCAATGCGGCACAGGGGCACTGTGCCATTGAGACACTGGGGCACTGGGCCAATGAGACACTGGGGCACTGGGCCAATGAGACAGTGGGGCACTGGGACAGTGAGACAGTGAGACAGTGGGACAGTGGGACAGTGAGACAGTGAGATAGTGGGGCACTGGGACAGTGAGAAAGTAGGGCACTGGGACAATGAGACAGTGAGTCAGTGGGAAACTGGAACAATGAGACAGTGGGGCACTGGGACACTGAGACAGTGGGACAATGGGACAGTGGGACACTGGGACAATGAGACAGTGAGACAGTGGGGCACTGGGACAGTGAGGCAATGGCGCACTGGGACAGTGGGTCACTGGGACAATGGGACAGTAGGTCGCTGGGACAATGGGGCAGTGGGACACTAGGACAATGAGACTGTGAGACTATGGGGTGCTGGGACAGTGAGTCAGTGGGGCACTGGGACAGTGAGACAGTGGGCCACTGGGACAATGAGACAGTGGGGCACTGGGCCAATTAGACCCTGGGGCACTGGGCCAATTAGAGAGTGGGGCAGTGGGCCAATGAGACACTGGGGCACTGGGCCAATGAGGCAGTGGGTCACTGGGACAGTGAGGCAGTGAGATAGTGAGACAGTGGGACAGTGGGACAGTGGGACAGTGAGACGTGAGACAGTGAGATATTGGGACACTGGGACAGTGAGAATGTAGGGCACTGGGACAATGAGACCATGAGACGGTGTGGCACTGGGACAGTGAGACGGTGGGGCACAGGGACAGTGGGTCAGTGGGACACTGGATCAATGAGACAGTGGGGCACTGGGACAGTGAGACAGTGGGGCACTGGGACAATGAGACAGTGGGGCACTTGGTCAACGGGACAGTGGGGCAATTGGACAATGGGACAGTGGTGCTCTGGGACAATGGGACAGTGGGGCTCTGGGACAATGGGACAGCGAGCTCTTGGAGAATGGGACAGTTGGCCACTGGGACAATGGGACAGTGGGGCACTGGGACAATGGGACACTGGGGCAATTAGACAGTGGGCCACTGAGACACTGAGTCAGTGGGGCACTGGGAAAGTGGGTCACTGGGACAATGGGACAGTGGGACACTGGGACAATGAGACTGTGAGACTGTGGGGCACTGGGACAGTGAGGCAGTGAGACAGTGGGGCACTGGGACAGTGAGATTGTGGCCCACTTGGACAATGAGACAGTGGGACACTCGGCCAATTAGACAGTGGGGCAGTGGGACAATGAGACAGTGGGGCAGTGGGCCAATGAGACACTGGGGCACTGGGCCAATTGACAGCAGGGGACTGTGCCAATGGGACACTGGGCCAATGGGATACTGGGTCACTGGGCCAATGGGGCACAGGGGCACTGTGCCATTGAAACAATGGGGCACTGGGCCAATGAGACACTGGGGCACTGGGCCAATGAGCCAGTGGGGCACTGGGACAGTGAGACAGTGAGACAGTGAGTCAGTGGGACAGTGAGACAGTGAGACAGTGGGACATTGGGACAGTGGGACAGTGAGACAGTGAGATTGTGGGGCACTGGGACAGTGAGAAAGTAGGGCACTGGGACAATGAGACAGTGAGATGGTGTGGCACTGGGACAGTGAGATGGTGGGGCACAAGGACAGTGAGTCAGTGGGAAACTGGAACAATGAGACAGTGGGGCACAGGGACAGTGAGACAGTGGGGCACTGGGACAGTGAGAGAATGGGTCACTGGGAGAGTGGGTCACTGGGACAATGGGACAATGAGACAGTGAGACTGTGGGGCACTGGAACAGTGAGACAGTGGGGCACAGGGACAGTGAGACAATGGGTCACTGGGAGAGTGGGTCACTGGGACAATGGGACAGTGGGACAATGAGACAGTGAGACAGTGGGGCACGGGGACAGTGAGACAATGGGGCACTGGGACAGTGGGTCACTGGGACAATGGGACAGTGGGGCACTGGGACAATGAGACAGTGGAGCACTGAGACAGTGGGTCACTGGGAAAATGGGACAGTGAGGCACTGGGACAATGGGACAGTGGGGCACTGTTACAATGGGTCAGTGGGGCACTGGGTCAATGGGACAGTGGGGCACTGGGACATTGGGACAGTGGTGCACTAGGACAATGGGAAAGCGGGGCTCTGGGAGAATGGGACAGCGGGGCACTGGGTCAATGGAACCGTGGGGCACTGGGACATTGGGACAGTGGTTCTCTAGGACAATGGGAACGTGCGGCTCTGGGACAATGGGACAGTGGTGCACAGGGACAATGGGGCACTGGGATAATTGGACAGTGGGGCACAGGGATAATGGGACACTGGGGCACTGGGGCAATGAGACAGTGCGTCACTGGGACACTGAGACAGTGGGGCACTGGGACCGTGGGTCACTGGGACAATGGGAAAGTGGGACACTGGGAAAATGAGACTGTGGAGCACTGGGACAGTGAGACAGTGGGGCACTGGGCCAATTAGACACTGGGGCACTGGGGCAATGAGAGAGTGGGGCACTGGGCCAATGAGACACTGGGGCACTCGGCCAATGAGCAAGTGGGGCACTGGGACAGTGAGACAGTGAGACAGTGGGACAGTAGGACATGGAGACTGTGAGACAGTGAGATAGTGGGGCACTGGGACAGTGAGAAAGTAGGGCACTGAGACAGTGAGACGGTGTGGCACTGGGACAGTGAGACGGTGGGGCACAGGAGCAGTGAGCCAGTGGGGCACTGGAACAATGAGACAGTGGGGCACTGGGACAGTGAGACAGTGGGGCACTGGGGCAGTGAGACAATGGGGCACTGGGACAGTGGGTCACTGGGTCAATGGGACAGTGGGACACTGGGTCAATGAGATGGTGAGACTGTGGGGTACTGGGACAGTGAGGCAGTGAGACAGTGTGCCACTGGGACAGTGAGACATTGGGCCACTGGGAAAATGAGACAGTAGAGCACTGGAACAATGACACAGTGGGGCACTGGGACAGTGAGACAGTGGGGCACTGGGACAGTGAGACAATGGGACACTGGGACAGTGGGTCACTGGGACAATGGGACAGTGGGACATTGGGACAATGAGGCGGTGAGACTGTGGGGCACTGGGACAGTGTGGCTGTGAGACAGTGGGGCACTGGGACAGTGAGATACTGGGCCACTGGGACAAAGAGACAGTGGGGCTCTGGGCCAATTAGACACTGGGACACTAGGCCAATTGACACCGGGGGACTGTGCCAATGGGACACTGGGCCAATGGGCACTGGGTCACTGGGCCAATGGTACACTGGGTCACTGGGCCAATGCGGCATAGGGTCACTGTGCCATTGAGACACTGGGGCACTGGGTCAATGAGACACTGGGGCACTGGGCCAATGAGACAGTGGGGCACTGGGACAGTGAGACAGTGAGACAGTGGGACAGTGGGACAGTGAGACAGTGAGATAGTGGGGCACTGGGACAGTGAGAAAGTAGGGCACTGGGACAATGTGACAGTGAGTCAGTGGGAAACTGGAAAAATGAGACAGTGGGGCACTGGGACACTGAGACAGTGGGACAATGGGACAGTGGGACACTGGGACAATGAGACAGTGAGACAGTGGGGCACTGGGACAGTGAGGCAATGGCGCACTGGGAATGTGGGTCACTGGGACAATGGGACAGTAGGTCACTGGGACAATGGGGCAGTGGGACACTAGGACAATGAGACTGTGAGACTATGGGGTGCTGGGACAGTGAGTCAGTGGGACACTGGGACAGTGAGACAGTGGGCCACTGGGACAATGAGACAGTGGGGCACTGGGCCAATTAGACCCTGCGGCACTGGGCCAATGAGAGAGTGGGGCAGTGGGCCAATGAGACACTGGGGCACTGGGCCAATGAGGCAGTGGGTCACTGGGACAGTGAGGCAGTGAGATAGTGAGACAGTGGGACAGTGGGACAGTGGTACAGTGAGACGTGAGCCAGTGAGATATTGGGACACTGGGACAGTGAGAAAGTAGGGCACTGGGACAATGAGACCGTGAGACGGTGTGGCACTGGGACAGTGAGACGGTGTGGCAGAGGGACAGTGAGTCAGTGGGACACTGGAACAATGAGGCAGTGGGGCACTGGGACAGTGAGACAGTGGGGCACTGGGACAATGAGACAGTGGGGCACTTGGTCAACGGGACAGTGGGGCAATTGGACAATGGGACAGTGGTGCTCTGGGACAATGGGACAGTGGGGCTCTGGGACAATGGGACAGCGAGCTCTGGGAGAATGGGACAGTGGGCCACTGGGACAATGGGACAGTGGGGCACTGGGACAATGGGACACTGGGGCAATTAGGCAGTGGGCCACTGAGACACTGAGTCAGTGGGGCACTGGGAAAGTGGGTCACTGGGACAATGGGACAGTGGGACACTGGGACAATGAGACTGTGAGACTGTGGGGCATTGGGACAGTGAAGCAGTGAGACAGTGGGGCACTGGGACAGTGAGACAGTGGGCCAATGAGACACTGGGGCACTGGGCCAATTGATACTGGGGGACGGTGCCAATGCGACACTGGGCCAATGGACACTGGGGCACTGGACCAATGGGACACTGGGCCAATGGGACACTGGGTCACTGGGCCAATGGGACAGAGGGGCACTGTGCCATTGAGACACTGGGGCACCGGGCCAACGACACACTGGGGCACTGGGCCAATGAGACAGTGGGGCACTGGATCAGTGAGACAGTGAGACAGTGAGACAGTGGGACAGTGAGACAGTGAGACAGTGAGACACTGGGACAGTGGGACAGTGGGACAGTGAGACAGTGAGATAGTGGGGCACTGGGACAGTGAGAAAGTCCAGCACTGGGACAATGAGACAGTGAGATGGTGTGGCACTGGGACAGTGAGAGAGTGGGGCACTGGGACAATGGGACAGTGGGACACTGGGACAATGAGACAGTGAGAGAGTGGGGCAATGGGACAGTGAGACAATGGTGCACTGGGACAGTGGGTCACTGGGACAATAGGACAGTGGGGCACTGCGACAATGAGACAGTGGAGCACTGGGTCAGTGGGGCACTGGGTCAATGGGACAGTGGGGCACTGGGACAATGGTACAGTGGTGCTCTGGGACAATGGGACAGTGGGGTTCTAGGACAATGGGACAGCGAGGCACTGGGACAATGGGACAGTGGGCCACTGGGACAATGGGGCACTCGGTCAATGGGACAGTGGGGCACTGGGACAATGGGGCACTGGGGCACTGGGGCAATGAGACAGTGGGGCACTGGGACACTGAGACAGTGAGGCACTGGGACAGTGTGTAACTGGGACAATGGGACAGTGGGACACTGGGACAATGAGACTGTGAGACAGTGGGGCACTGGGACACTGAGTGAATGAGCCACTTGGACAATGAGACAGTGGGGCAGTGGGCCAATGAGATACTGGGGCACTGGACCAATTGACACCGGGGAACTGTGCCAATGGTGCATTGGGCCAATGGACACTGGGGCACTGGGACAATGGGACACAGCGGCACTGGGACAGTGAGAAATTGAGACAGTGAGACAGTGGGACAGTGGGACAGTGGGACAGTGACACAGTGAGACAGTGGGACAGTGGGACAGTGAGACAGTGAGATCGTGGGGCACTGGGACAGTGAGAAACCAATGCACCGGGACAATGAGACAGTGAGATGGTGTGGCACTGGGACAGTGAGATGGTGGGGCACAAGGACAGTGAGTCAGTGGGAAACTGGAACAATGATACAATGGGGCACTGGGACAGTGGGTCACTGGGACAATGGGACAGTGGGACAATGAGACTGTGGGGCACTGTGACAGTGTGACAGTAAGACAGTGGGGCACTGGGACACTGAGACAGTGGGGCACTGGGACAGTGGGTCACTGGGACAATGAGACTGTGAGACTGTGGGGCACTGTCACAGTGAGGCATTGAGACAGTGGGGCAGTGGTCAGTGAGACAGTGGGCCACTTGGACAATGAGACAGTGGGGCACTGGGCCAATTAGACACTGGGGCACTGGGCCAATGAGAGTGTGTGGCAGTGCGCCAATGAGACACCGGAGGACTGTGCCAATGGGACACTGGGCCAATAGACACTGGGGCACTGGGCCAATGGGACACTGGGTCACTGTGCCAATGGGACACTGGGGCACTGTGCCATTGAGACACTGGGGCACTGGGCCATTGAGAAACTGGCGCACTGGGCCAATGAGACACTGGGGCACTGGGCCAATGAGACATTGGGGCACTGGGAGAGTAAGACAGTGAGACAGTGGGACAGTGGGACAGTGGGACAGTGAGACAGTGAGACAGTGGGACAGTGGGACAGTGAGACACTGAGATAGTGCGGCACTGGGGCAGTAAGAAAGTAGGGCACTGGGACAATGAAACAATGAGATGGTGTGACACTGGGACAGTGAGATGGTGGGGCACAAGGACAGTGAGTCAGTGGGAAACTGCAACAATGAGACAGTGGGGCACTGGGACAGGGAGACAGTGGGGCACTGGGACAGAGAGACAATGGTGCACTGGGACAGTGGGTCACTGGGACAATGGGACAGTGGGACACTGGGCCAACGAGACAGTGAGACTGTGGGGCACTGGAACAGTGAGACAGTGAGCCAGTGGGGCACTGGGACAACGGGACAGTGGGACACTGGGAAAATGAGACAGTGAGACAGTGGTGCACTGGGGCACTGGGACAGTGAGACAATGGCACACTGGGACAGTAGGTCACTGGAACAATGGGACAGTGGGGCACTGGGACAATGGGACAGTGGAGCACTGGGACAGTGGGTCACTGGGAAAATGGGACAGTGAGGCACTGGGACAATGAGACAGTGAGATGGTGTGGCACTGGGACAGTGAGATGGTGGGGCACAAGGACAGTGAGACAGAGGGAAACTGGAACAGTGAGACAGTGGGGCACTGGGACAGTGAGACAGTGGGGCACTGGGACAGTGAGACAATGGGGCACCGGGACAGTGGGTCACTGGGACAATGGGACAGTGGGACAAAGAGACAGTGAGACTGTGGGGCACTGGGACAGTGGAACTGTGAGACAGTGGGGAACTGGGACAGTGAGACAATGGGGCACTGGGACAGTAGGTCACTGGGACAATGGGACAGTGGGACACTGGAACAATGAGACAGTGAGACAGTGGGGCACGGGGACAGTGAGACAATGGGGTACTCGGACAGTGGGTCACTGGGACAATGGGGCAGTGGGGCACTGGGACAATGAGGCAGTGGAGCACTGGGACAGTGGGTTACTGGGCAAATGGGACGCTGAGGTACTGGGACAATGGAGCACTGGGATAATTGGACAGTGGAGCACTGGGACAATGGGACACGGGGCACTGGGGCAATAAGACAGTGTGTCACTGGGACACTGAGAGAGTGGGGCACTGGGACCGTGGGTCACTGGGACAATGGGACAGTGGGACACTGGGATAATGAGAGTGTGAGACTGTGGGGCACTGGGACAGTGAGACAGTGTGCCACTGGGACAATGAGACAGTGGGGCACTGGGCCAATTAGACACTGGGGCACTGGGGCAATGAGATAGTGGGGCAGTGGGCCAATGAGACACTGGGGCACTGGGCCAATGAGCAAGTGGGGCACTGGGACAGTGAGACAGTGATACAGTGAGACACTGGGACAGCAGGACATTGAGACTGTGAGACAGTGAGATTGTGTGGCACTGGGACAGTGAGAAAGTAGGGCACTGGAACAGTGAGATGGTGTGGCACTGGGACAGTGAGATGGTGTGGCACAGGGGCAGTGAGTCAGTGGGACACTGGAACAATGAGACAGTGCGGCACTGGGACAGTGAGACAGTGGTGCACTGGGACAGTGAGACAATTGGGCAATGGGACAGTGGGACACTGGGTCAATGGGACAGTGGGACACTGGGTCAATGAGATGGTGAGACTGTGCGGCACTGGGACAGTGAGGCAGTGAGAGAGTGTGGCACTGGGACAGTGAGACAGTGGGCCACTGGGACAATGAGACAGTGGGGCACTGGAACAATGACACAGTGGGGCACTTGGACAGTGAGACAGTGGGGCACTGGGACAGTGAGACAATGGGGCACAGGGACAGTGGGTCACTGGGAGAATGGGTCAGTGGGACATTGTGACAATGAGATGGTGTGACTGTGGGGCACTGGGACAGTGAGGCAGTGAGACAGTGGGGCACAGGGACAGTGGGTCACTGGGACAATGGGACAGTGGGACACTGGGACAATGAGACTGTGATACTGTGGGGCACTGGGACAGTGAGGCAGTGAGACAGTGCGGCACTGGGACAGTGAGACTGTGGGCCACTTGGACAATGAGACAGTGGGGCACTGGGCCAATTAGACAGTGGGGCAGTGGGCCAATGAGAGAGTGGGGCTGTGGGCCAATGAGACACTGGGGCACTGGGCCAATTGACACCGGGGGACTGTGCCAATGGGACACTGGGCCAATGGGATACTGGGTCACTGGGCCAATGGGGCACAGGGGCAGTGTGCCATTGAGACAATGGGGCACTGGGCCAATGAGACACTGGGGCAATGGGCCAATGAGACAGTGGGGCACTGGGACAGTGAGACAGTGAGATAGTGAGTCAGTGGGACAGTGGGACAGTGAGACAGTGAGACAGTGAGGCAGTGGGACAGTGAGAAAGTAGAGCACTGGGACAATGAGACAGTGAGATGGTGTGGCACTGGGACAGTGAGATGGTGGGGCACAAGGACAGTGAGTCAGTGGGAAACTGGAACAATGAGACACTGGGGCACTGGGACAGTGAGACAGTGGGGCACTGGGACAGTGAGACAGTGGGGCACTGGGACAGTGAGACAATGGGGCATTGGGACAGTGGATCACTGGGACAATGGGACAGTGGGACAATGAGACAGTGAGACTGTGGGGCACTGGAACAGTGAAACAGTGGGGCACTGGGTCAGTGAGACAATGGGTCACTGGGAGTGTGGGTCACTGGGACAATGGGACAGTATGACAATGAGACAGTGAGACAGTGGGGCATGGGGACAGTGAGACAATGGGCACTGGGACAGTGGGTCACTGGGACAATGGGACAGTGGGGCACTGGGACAATGAGACAGTGGAGCACTGGGACAGTGGGTCACTGGGACAATGGGACAGTATGACAATGAGACAGTGAGACAGTGGGGCATGGGGACAGTGAGACAATGGGCACTGGGACAGTGGGTCACTGGGACAAATGGACAGTGGGGCACTGTTACAATGGGTCAGTGGGGCACTGGGTCAATGGGACAGTGGGGCACTGGAACATTGGGACAGTGGTGCACTAGGACAATGGGAAAGTGGGGCTCTGGGACAATGGGACAGCGGGGCACTGGGTCAATGGGACAGTGGGGCACTGGGACTTTGGGACAGTGATTCTCTAGGACAATGGGAAACTGGGGCTCTGGGACAATGGGACAGTGGTGCACTGGGACAATGGGGCACTGGGATAATTGGACAGTGGGGCACTGGGATAATGGAACACTGGGGCACTGGGTCAATGAGACAGTGTGTCACTGGGACACTGAGACAGTGGGGCACTGGGACCGTGGGTCACTGGGACAATGGGAAAGTGGGACACTGGGAAAATGAGACTGTGAGACTGTGGGGCACTGGGACAGTGAGACAGTGGGGCACTGGGACAGTGAGACAGTGTGCCACTGGGACAATGAGACAGTGGGGCACTGGGCCAATTAGTCACTGGGGCACTGGGGCAATGAGAGAGTGGGGCACTGGGCCAATGAGACACGGGGGCACTCGGCCAATGAGCAAGTGGGGCACTGGGACAGTGAGACAGTGATACAGTGAGACAGTGGGACAGTAGGTCATGGAGACTGTGAGACAGTGAGATAGTGGGGCACTGGGACAGTGAGAAAGTAGGGCACTGAGACAGTGAGACGGTGTGGCACTGGGACAGTGAGACGGTGGGGCACAGGGGCAGTGAGTCAGTGGGACACTGGAACAATGAGACAGTGGGGCACTGGGACAGTGAGACAGTGGGGCACTGGGACAGTGAGACAATGGGGCACTGGGACAGTGGGTCACTGGGTCAATGGGACAGTGGGACACTGGGTCAATGAGATGGTGAGACTGTGGGGTACTGGGACACTGAGGCAGTGAGACAGTGTGGCACTGGGACAGTGAGACAGTTGGCCACTGTGAAAATGAGACAGTGGAGCACTGGAACAATGACACAGTGGGACACTGGGCCAGTGAGACAGTGGGGCACTGGGACAGTGAGTCAATGGGGCACTGGGACAGTGGGTCACTGGGACAATGGGACAGTGGGACATTGGGACAATGAGACGGTGAGACTGTGGGGCACTGGGACAGTGAGGCTGTGAGACAGTGGGGCACTGGGACAGTGAGATGCTGGGCCACTGGGACAAAGAGACAGTGGGGCACTGGGCCAATTAGACACTGGGGCACTGGGCCAGTGAGAGAGTGGGTCAGTGGGCCAATGAGACACTGGGGCACTGGGCCCATTGACACCGGGGGACTGTGCCAATGGGACACTGGGCCAATGGGCACCGGGTCACTGGGCCAATTGTACACTGGGTCACTGGGCCAATGGGGCACAGGGGCACTGTGCCATTGAGACACTGGGGCACTGTACCAATGAGACACTGTGGCACTGGACCAATGAGACAGTGGGGCACTGGGACAGTGAGACAGTGAGACAGTGGCACAGTGGGACAGTGAGACAGTGAGATAGTGGGGCACTGGGACAGTGAGAAAGTAGGGCACTGGGACAATGAGACAGTGAGTCAGTGGGAAACTGGAACAATGAGACAGTGGGGCACTGGGACACTGAGACAGTGGGACAATGGGACAGTGGGACACTGAGACAGTGAGACAGTGGGGCATTGAGGCAGTGAGGCAATGGCGCACTGGTACAGTGGGTCACTGGGACAATGGGACAGTGGGTCACTGGGACAATGGGGCAGTGGGGCACTGGGCCAATTAGACACTGGGGCACTGGGCCAATGAGAGAGTGGGGCAGTGGGACAATGAGACAGTGAGATAGTGAGACAGTGGGACAGTGGGACAGTGGGACAGTGAGACAGGAGACAGTGAGATATTGGGACACTGGGTCAGTGAGAAAGTAGGGCACTGGGACAATGAGACCATGAGACGGTGTGGCACTGGGACAGTGAGACGGTGGGGCACAGGGACAGTGAGTCAGTGGGACACTGGAACAATGAGACAGTGGGGCACTGGGACAGTGAGACAGTGGGGCACTGGGACAATGAGACAGTGGGGCACTTGTTCAATGGGACAGTGGGGCAATGGGACAATGGGACAGTGGTGCTCTGGGACAATGGGACAGTGGGGCTCTGGGACCATGGGACAGCGAGGCACTGGAACAATGGGACAGTGGATCACTGGGACAATGGGGCACTGGGACAATGGGACAGTGGGGCACTGGGACAATATAACACTGGGGCAATGGGGCAATTAGACAGTGGGCCACTGAGACACTGAGTCAGTGGGGCACTGGGAAAGTGGGTCACTGTGACAATGGGACAGTGGGACACTGGGACAATGAGACTGTGAGACTGTGGGGCACTGGGACAGTGAGGCAGTGAGACAGTGGGGCACTGGGACAGTGAGGCTGTGGGCCACTTGGACAATGAGACAGTGGGGCACTGGACCAATTAGACAGTGGGGCAGTGGGCCAATGAGAGAGTTGGGCTGTGGGCCAATGAGACACTGGGGCACTGGGCCAATTGACACCGGGGGACTGTGCCAATGGGACACTGGGCCAATGGGATACTGGGTCACTGGGCCAATGGGGCACAGGGGCACTGTGCCATTGAAACAATGGGGCACTGGGCCAATGAGACACTGGGGCAATGGCCCAATGAGACAGTGGGGCACTGGGCCAATTAGACACTGGGGCACTGGGGCAATGAGATAGTGGGGCAGTGGGCCAATGAGACACTGGGGCACTGGGCCAATGAGCAAGTGGGGCACTGGGACAGTGAGACAGTGATACAGTGAGACACTGGGACAGCAGGACATTGAGACTGTGAGACAGTGAGATTGTGGGGCACTGGGAAAGTGAGAAAGTAGGGCACTGGAACAGTGAGATGGTGTGGCACTGGGACAGTGAGACGGTGGGGCACAGGGGCAGTGAGTCAGTGGGACACTGGAACAATGAGACAGTGGGGATCTGGGACAGTGAGACAGTGGGGCACTGGGACAGTGAGACAATTGGGTACTGGGACAGTGGGACACTGGGTCAATGGGACAGTGGGACACTGGGTCAATGAGATGGTGAGACTGTGCGGCACTGGGACAGTGAGGCAGTGAGAGAGTGTGGCACTGGGACAGTGAAACAGTGGGCCACTGGGACAATGAGACAGTGGGGCACTGGAACAATGACACAGTGGGGCACTGGGACAGTGAGACAGTGGGGCACTGGGACAGTGAGACAATGGGGCACTGGGACAGTGGGTCACTGGGACAATGGGACAGTGGGACATTGTGACAATGAGACGGTGTGACTGCGGGGCACTGGGACAGTGAGGCAGTGAGACAGTGGGGCACTGGGACAGTGGGTCACTGGGACAATGGGACAGTGGGACACTGGGACAATGAGACTGTGATACTGTGGGGCACTGGGACAGCGAGGCAGTGAGACAGTGGGGCACTGGGACAGTGAGACAGTGAGTCAGTGGGACAGTGGGACAGTGAGACAGTGAGACAGTGAGACAGTGGGACATTGGGACAGTGGGACAGTGAGACAGTGAGATTGTGGGGCACTGGGACAGTGAGAAAGTAGGGCACTGGGACAATGAGACAGTGAGATGGTGTGGCACTGGGACAGTGAGATGGTGGGGCACAAGGACAGTGAGTCAGTGGGAAACTGGAACAATGAGACACTGGGGCACTGGGACAGTGAGACAGTGGGGCACTGGGACAGTGAGACAGTGGGGCACTGGGACAGTGAGACAATGGGGCACTGGGACAGTGGGTCACTGGGACAATGGGACAGTGGGACAATGAGACAGTGAGACTGTGGGGCACTGGAACAGTGAAACAGTGGGGCACTGGGACAGTGAGACAATGGGTCGCTGGGAGAGTGGGTCACTGGGACAATGGGACAGTATGACAATGAAACAGTGAGACAGTGGGGCATGGGGACAGTGAGACAATGGGCACTGGGACAGTGGGTCACTGGGACAATGGGACAGTGGGGCACTGGGACAATGAGACAGTGGAGCACTGGGACAGTGGGTCACTGGGAAAATGGGACGGTGAGGCACTGGGACAATGGGACAGTGGGGCACTGTTACAATGGGTCAGTGGGGCACTGGGTCAATGGGTCAGTGGGGCACTGGTTCAATGGGACAGTGGGGCACTGGGACATTGGGACAGTCGTGCACTAGGACAATGGGAAAGTGGGGCTCTGGGACAATGGGACAGCGGGGCACTGGGTCAATGGGACAGTGGGGCACTGGGACATTGGGACAGTGATTCTCTAGGACAATGGGAAAGTGGGGCTCTGGGACAATGGGACAGTGGTGCACTGGGACAATGGGGCACTGGGATAATTGGACAGTAGGGCACTGTGATAATGGAACACTGGGGCACTGGGGCAATGAGACAGTGTGTCACTGGGACACTGAGACAGTGGGGCGCTCGGACCGTGGGTCACTGGGACAATGGGAAAGTGGGACACTGGGAAAATGAGACTGTGAGACTGTGGGGCACTGGGACAGTGAGACAGTGGGGCACTGGGACAGTGCGACAGTGGGACATTGTGACAATGAGACGGTGTGACTATGGGGCACTGGGACAGTGAGGCAGTGAGACAGTGGGGCACTGGGACAGTGGGTCACTGGGACAATGGGACAGTGGGACACTGGGACAATGAGACTGTGATACTGTGTGGCACTGGGACAGTGAGGCAGTGAGACAGTGGGGCACTGGGACAGTGAGGCAGTGAGACAGTGAGTCAGTGGGACAGTGGGACAGTGAGACAGTGAGACAGTGAGACAGTGGGACATTGGGACAGTGGGACAGTGAGACAGTTAGATTGTGGGGCACTGGGACAGTGAGAAAGTAGGGCACTGGGACAATGAGACAGTGAGATGGTGTGGCACTGGGACAGTGAGATGGTGGGGCACAAGGACAGTGAGTCAGTGGGAAACTGGAACAATGAGACACTGGGGCACTGGGACAGTGAGACAGTGGGGCATTGGGACAGTGAGACAGTGGGGCACTGGGACAGTGAGACAATGGGGCACTGGGACAGTGGGTCACTGGGACAATGGGACAGTGGGACAATGAGACAGTGAGACTGTGGGGCACTGGAACAGTGAAACAGTGGGGCACTGGGACAGTGAGACAATGGGTCACTGGGAGAGTGGGTCACTGGGACAATGGGACAGTATGACAATGAGACAGTGAGACAGTGGGGCATGGGAACAGTGAGACAATGGGCACTGGGACAGTGGGTCACTGGGAAAATGGGACGGTGAGGCACTGGGACAATGGGACAGTGGGGCACTGTTACAATGGGTCAGTGGGGCACTGGGTCAATGGGACAGTGGGGCACTGGGACATTGGGACAGTGGTGCACTAGGACAATGGGAAAGTGGGGCTCTGGGACAATGGGACAGCGGGGCACTGGGTCAATGGGACAGTGGGGCACTGGGACATTGGGACAGTGATTCTCTAGGACAATGGGAAAGTGGGGCTCTGGGACAATGGGACAGTGGTGCACTGGGACAATGGGGCACTGGGATAATTGGACAGTAGGGCACTGGGATAATGGAACACTGGGGCACTGGGGCAATGAGACAGTGTGTCACTGGGACAGTGAGACAGTGGGGCACTGGGACCGTGGGTCACTGGGACAATGGGAAAGTGGGACACTGGGAAAATGAGACTGTGAGACTGTGGGGCACTGGGACAGTGAGACAGTGGGGCACTGGGACAGTGAGACAGTGTGCCACTGGGACAATGAGACAGTGGGGCACTGGACCAATTAGTCACTGGGGCACTGGGGCAATGAGAGAGTGAGGCACTGGGCCAATGAGACACGGGGGCACTCGGCCAATGAGCAAGTGGGGCACTGGGACAGTGAGACAGTGATACAGTGAGACAGTGGGACAGTAGGTCATGGAGACTGTGAGACAGTGAAATAGTGGGGCACTGGGACAGTGAGAAAGTAGGGCACTGAGACAGTGAGACAGTGAGACGGTGTGGCACTGGGACAGTGAGACGGTGGGGCACAGGGGCAGTGAGTCAGTGGGACAGTAGAACAATGAGACAGTGGGGCACTGGGACAGTGAGACAGTGGGGCACTGGGACAGTGAGACAATGGGGCACTGGGACAGTGGGTCACTGGGTCAATGGGACAGTGGGACACTGGGTCAATGAGATGGTGAGACTTTGGGGTACTGGGCCAGTGAGGCAGTGAGACAGTGTGGCACTGGGACAGTGAGACAGTTGGCCACTGTGAAAATGAGACAGTGGAGCACTGGAACAATGACACAGTGGGACACTGGGACAGTGAGACAGTGGGGCACTGGGACAGTGAGACAATGGGGCACTGGGACAGTGGGTCACTGGGACAATGGGACAGTGGGACATTGGGACAATGAGACGGTGAGACTGTGGGGCACTGGGACAGTGAGGCTGTGAGACAGTGGGGCACTGGGACAGTGAGATACTGGGCCACTGGGACAAAGAGACAGTGGCGCACTGGGCCAATTAGACACTGGGGCACTGGGCCAGTGAGAGAGTGGGTCAGTGGGCCAATGAGACACTGGGGCACTGGGCCAATTGACACCGGGGGACTGTGCCAATGGGACACTGGGCCAATGGGCACCGGGTCACTGGGCCAATGGTACACTGGGTCACTGGGCCAATGGGGCACAGGGGCACTGTGCCATTGAGACACTGGGGCACTGTACCAATGAGACACTGTGGCACTGGACCAATGAGACAGTGTGGCACTGGGACATTGAGACAATGGGGCACTGGGACAGTGGGTCACTGGGTCAATGGGACAGTGGGACACTGGGTCAATGAGATGGTGAGACTGTGGGGTACTGGCCCAGTGAGGCAGTGAGACAGTGTGGCACTGGGACAGTGAGACAGTTGGGCACTGTGAAAATGAGACAGTGGAGCACTGGAACAATGACACAGTGGGACACTGGGACAGTGAGACAGTGGGGCACTGGGACAGTGAGACAATGGGGCACTGGGACAGTGGGTCACTGGGACAATGGGACAGTGGGACATTGGGACAATGAGACGGTGAGACTGTGGGGCACTGGGACAGTGAGGCTGTGAGACAGTGGGGCACTGGGACAGTGAGATGCTGGGCCACTGGGACAAAGAGAATGTGGGGCACTGGGCCAATTAGACACTGGGGCACTGGGCCAGTGAGAGAGTGGGTCAGTGGGCCAATGAGACACTGGGGCACTGGGCCAATTGACACCGGGGGACTGTGCCAATGGGACACTGGGCCAATGGGCACCGGGTCACTGGGCCAATGGTACACTGGGTCACTGGGCCAATGGGGCACAGGGGCACTGTGCCATTGAGACACTGGGGCACTGTACCAATGAGACACTGTGGCACTGGACCAATGAGACAGTGGGGCACTGGGACAGTGAGACAGTGAGACAGTGGCACAGTGGGACAGTGAGACAGTGAGATAGTGGGGCACTGGGACAGTGAGAAAGTAGGGCACTGGGACAATGAGACAGTGAGTCAGTGGGAAACTGGAACAATGAGACAGTGGGGCACTGGGACACTGAGACAGTGGGACAATGGGACAGTGGGACACTGAGACAGTGAGACAGTGGGGCACTGAGGCAGTGAGGCAATGGCGCACTGGTACAGTGGGTCACTGGGACAATGGGACAGTGGGTCACTGGGACAATGGGGCAGTGGGGCACTGGGCCAATTAGACACTGGGGCACTGGGCCAATGAGAGAGTGGGGCAGTGGGACAATGAGACAGTGAGATAGTGAGACAGTGGGACAGTGGGACAGTGGGACAGTGAGACATGAGACAGTGAGATATTGGGACACTGGGTCAGTGAGAAAGTAGGGCACTGGGACAATGAGACCGTGAGACGGTGTGGCACTGGGACAGTGAGACAGTGAGACAGTGGCACAGTGGGACAGTGAGACAGTGAGATAGTGGGGCACTGGGACAGTGGGAAAGTAGGGCACTGGGACAATGAGACAGTGAGTCAGTAGGAAACTGGAACAATGAGACAGTGGTGCACTGGGACACTGAGACAGTGGGACAATGGGACAGTGGGACACTGGGACAATGAGACAGTGAGACAGTGGGGCACTGAGACAGTGAGGCAATGGCGCACTGGTACAGTGGGTCACTGGGACAATGGGACAGTGGGTCACTGGGACAATGGGGCAGTGGGGCACTGGGCCAATTAGACACTGGGGCACTGGGCCAATGAGAGAGTGGGGCAGTGGGACAATGAGACAGTGAGATAGTGAGACAGTGGGACAGTGAGACATGAGACAGTGAGATATTGGGACACTGGGTCAGTGAGAAAGTAGGGCACTGGGACAATGAGACCGTGAGACCGTGTGGCACTGGGACAGTGAGACGGTGGGGCACAGGGACAGTGAGTCAGTGGGACACTGGAACAATGAGACAGTGGGGCACTGGGACAGTGAGACAGTGGGGCACTGGGACAATGAGACAGTGGGGCACTTGTTCAATGGGGCAGTGGGGCAATGGGACAATGGGACAGTGGTGCTCTGGGACAGTGGAGCTCTGGGACAATGGGACAGTGAGGCACTGGAACAATGGGACAGTGGATCACTGGGACAATGGGGCGCTGGGACAATGGGACAGTGGGGCACTGGGACAATATAACACTGGGGCAATGGGGCAATTAGACAATGGGGCACTGAGACACTGAGTCAGTGGGGCACTGGGAAAGTGGGTCACTGGGACAATGGGACAGTGGGACACTGGGACAATGAGACTGTGAGACTGTGGGGCACTGGGACAGTGAGGCAGTGAGACAGTGGGGCACTGGGACAGTGAGGCTGTGGGCCACTTGGACAATGAGACAGTGGGGCACTGGACCAATTAGACAGTGGGGCAGTGGGCCAATGAGAGAGTGGGGCAGTGGGCCAATGAGACACTGGGGCACTGGGCCAATTGACACCGGGGGACTGTGCCAATGGGACACTGGGCCAATGGGATACTGGGTCACTGGGCCAATGGGGCACAGGGGCACTGTGCCATTGAAACAATGGGGCACTGGGCCAATGAGACACTGGGGCAATGGCCCAATGAGACAGTGGGGCACTGGGCCAATGAGACACTGGGGCAATGGCCCAATGAGACAGTGGGGCACTGGGCCAATTAGCCACTGGGGCAATGAGATAGTGGGGCAGTGGGCCAATGAGACTCTGGGGCACTGGGCCAATGAGCAAGTGGGGCACTGGGACAGTGAGACAGTGATACAGTGAGACACTGGGACAGCAGGACATTGAGACTGTGAGACAGTGAGATTGTGGGGCACTGGGACAGTGAGAAAGTAGGGCACTGGAACAGTGAGATGGTGTGGCACTGGGACAGTGAGACGGTGGGGCACAGGGGCAGTGAGTCAGTGGGACACTGGAACAATGAGACAGTGGGGATCTGGGACAGTGAGACAGTGGGGCACTGGGACAGTGAGACAATTGGGCACTGGGACAGTGGGACACTGGGTCAATGGGACAGTGGGACACTGGGTCAATGAGATGGTGAGACTGTGCGGCACTGGGACAGTGAGGCAGTGAGAGAGTGTGGCACTGGGACAGTGAGACAGTGGGCCACTGGGACAATGAGACAGTGGGGCACTGGAACAATGACACAGTGGGGCACTGGGACAGTGAGACAGTGGGGCACTGGGACAGTGAGACAATGGGGCACTGGGACAGTGGGTCACTGGGACAATGGGACAGTGGGACATTGTGACAATGAGACGGTGAGACTGTGGGGCACTGGGACAGTGAGGCAGTGAGACAGTGGGGCACTGGGACAGTGGGTCACTGGGACAGTGGGACACTGGGACAATGAGACTGTGATACTGTGGGGCACTGGGACAGTGAGGCAGTGAGACAGTGGGGCACTGGGACAGTGAGACTGTGGGCCACTTGGACAATGAGACAGTGGGGCACTGGGCCAATTAGACAGTGGGGCAGTGGGCCAATGCGAGAGTGGGGCTGTGGGCCAATGAGACACTGGGGCACTGGGCCAATTGACACCGGGGGACTGTGCCAATGGGACACTGGGCCAACGGGATACTGGGTCACTGGGCCAATGGGGCACAGGGGCACTGTGCCATTGAGACAATGGGGCACTGGGCCAATGAGACACTGGGGCAATGGGCCAATGAGACAGTGGGGCACTGAGACAGTGAGACAGTGAGACAGTGAGTCAGTGGGACAGTGGGACAGTGAGACAGTGAGACAGTGAGACAGTGGGACATTGGGACAGTGGGACAGTGAGACAGTGAGATTGTGGGGCACTGGGACAGTGAGAAAGTAGGGCACTGGGACAATGAGACAGTGAGATGGTGTGGCACTGGGACAGTGAGATGGTGGGGCACAAGGACAGTGAGTCAGTGGGAAACTGGAACAATGAGACACTGGGGCACTGGGACAGTGAGACACTGGGGCACTGGGACAGTGGGTCACTGGGACAATGGGACAGTGGGACAATGAGACAGTGAGACTGTGGGGCACTGGAACAGTGTAACAGTGGGGCACTGGGACAGTGAGACAATGGGTCACTGGGAGAATGGGTCACTGGGACAATGGGACAGTATGACAATGAGAAAGTGAGACAGTGGGGCATGGGGACAGTGAGACAATGGGCACTGGGACAGTGGGTCACTGGATCAATGGGACAGTGGGGCACTGGGACAATGAGACAGTGGAGCACTGGGACAGCGGGTCACTGGGAAAATTGGACGGTGAGGCACTGGGACAATGGGACAATGGCGCACTGTTACAATGGGTCAGTGGGGCACTGGGTCAATGGGACAGTGGGGCACTGGGACATTGGGACAGTGGTGCACTAGGACAATGGGAAAGTGGAGCTCTGGGACAATGGGACAGTGGGGCTCTGGGTCAATGGGACAGTGGGGCACTGGGACATTGGGACAGTGATTCTCTAGGACAATGGGAAAGTGGGGCTCTGGGACAGTGGGACAGTGGTGCACTGGGACAATGGGGCACTGGGATAATTGGACAGTAGGGCACTGGGATAATGGAACACTGGGGCACTGGGGCAATGAGACAGTGTGTCACTGGGACACTGAGACAGTGGGGCACTGGGACCGTGGGTCACTGGGACAATGGGAAAGTGGGACATTGGGAAAATGAGACTGTGAGACTGTGAGGCACTGGGAGAGTGAGACAGTGGGGCACTGGGACAGTGAGACAGTGTGCCACTGGGAAAATGAGACAGTGGGGCACTGGGCCAATTAGTCACTGGGGCACTGGGCCAATGATCAAGTGGGGCACTGGTACAGTGAGACAGTGATACAGTGAGACACTGGGACAGCAGGACATTGAGGCTGTGAGACAGTGAGATTGTGGGGCACTGGGACAGTGCGAAAGTAGGGCACTGGAACAGTGAGATGGTGTGGCACTGGGACAGTGAGACGGTGGGGCACAGGGGCAGTGAGTCAGTGGGACACTGGAACAATGAGACAGTGGGGCACTGGGACAGTGAGACAGTGCGGCACTGGGACAGTGAGACAATTGGGCACTGGTACAGTGGGACTCTGGGTCAATGGGACAGTGGGACACTTGGTCAATGAGATGGTGAGACTGTGCGGCAGTGGGACAGTGAGGCAGTGAGAGAGTGTGGCACTGGGACAGTGAGACAGTGGGGCACTGGGACAGTGAGACAATGTGGCACTGGGACAGTGGGTCACTGGGACAATGGGACAGTGGGACATTGTGACAATGAGACGGTGTGACTGTGGAGCACTGCGACAGTGAGGCAGTGAGACAGTGGGGCACTGGGACAGTGGGTCACTGGGACAATGGGACAGTGGGACACTGGGACAATGAGACTGTGATACTGTGGGGCACTGGGACAGTGAGGCAGTGAGACAGTGGGGCACTGGGACAGTGAGACAGTGAGACAGTGAGTCAGTGGGACAGTGGGACAGTGAGACAGTGAGACAGTGAGACAGTGGGACATTGGGACAGTGGGACAGTGAGACAGTGAGATTGTGGGGCACTGGGACAGTGAGAAAGTAGGGCACTGGGACAATGAGACAGTGAGATGGTGTGGCACTGGGACAGTGAAATGGTGGGGCACAAGGACAGTGAGTCAGTGGGAAACTGGAACAATGAGACACTGGGGCACTGGGACAGTGAGACAGTGGGGCACTGGGACAGTGAGACAGTGGGGCACTGGGACAGTGAGACAATGGGGCACTGGGACAGTGGGTCACTGGGGCAATGGGACAGTGGGACAATGAGACAGTGAGACTGTGGGGCACTGGAACAGTGAAACAGTGGGGCACTGGGACAGTGAGACAATGGGTCACTGGGACAGTGAGACAGTGGGGCACTGGGACAGTGAGACAATGGGGCACTGGGACAGTGGGTCACTGGGTCAATGGGACAGTGGGACACTGGGTCAATGAGATGGTGAGACTGTGGGGTACTGGGCCAGTGAGGCAGTGAGACAGTGTGGCACTGGGACAGTGAGACAGTTGGCCACTGTGAAAATGAGACAGTGGAGCACTGGAACAATGACACAGTGGGACACTGGGACAGTGAGACAGTGGGGCACTGGGACAGTGAGACAATGGGGCACTGAGACAGTGGGTCACTGGGACAATGGGACAGTGGGACATTGGGACAATGAGACGGTGAGACTGTGGGGCACTGGGACAGTGAGGCTGTGAGACAGTGGGGCACTGGGACAGTGAGATACTGGGCCACTGGGACAAAGAGACAGTGGCGCACTGGGCCAATTAGACACTGGGGCACTGGGCCAGTGAGAGAGTGGGTCAGTGGGCCAATGAGACACTGGGGCACTGGGCCAATTGACACCGGGGGACTGTGCCAATGGGTCACTGGGCCAATGGTACACTGGGTCACTGGGCCAATGGGGCACAGGGGCACTGTGCCATTGAGACACTGGGGCACTGGACCAATGAGACACTGGGGCACTGGACCAATGAGACAGCGGGGCACTGGGACAGTGAGACAGTGAGACAGTGGCACAGTGGGACAGTGAGACAGTGAGATAGTGGGGCACTGGGACAGTGAGAAAGTAGGGCACTGGGACAATGAGACAGTGAGTCAGTGGGAAACTGGAACAATGAGACAGTGGGGCACTGGGACACTGAGACAGTGGGACAATGGAACAGTGGGACACTGGGACAATGAGACAGTGAGACAGTGGGGCACTGAGACAGTGAGGCAATGGTGCACTGGTACAGTGGGTCACTGGGACAATGGGACAGTGGGTCACTGGGACAATGAGGCAGTGGAACACTGGGACAATGAGACTGTGAGACTATGGGGTGCTGGGACAGTGAGTCAGTGGGGCACTGGGACAGTGAGACAGTGGGCCACTGGGACAATGAGGCAGTGGGGCACTGGGCCAATTAGACACTGGGGCACTGGGCCAATGAGAGAGTGGGTCACTGGGACAATGGGACAGTATGACAATGAAACAGTGAGACAGTGGGGCATGGGGACAGTGAGACAATGGGCACTGGGACAGTGGGTCACTGGGCAATGGGACAGTGGGGCACTGGGACAATGAGACAGTGGAGCACTGGGACAGTGGGTCACTGGGAAAATGGGACAGTGAGGCACTGGGACAATGGGACAGTGGGGCACTGTTACAATGGGTCAGTGGGGCACTGGGTCAATGGGTCAGTGGGGCACTGGTTCAATGGGACAGTGGGGCACTGGGACATTGGGACAGTCGTGCACTAGGACAATGGGAAAGTGGGGCTCTGGGACAATGGGACAGCGGGGCACTGGGTCAATGGGACAGTGGGGCACTGGGACATTGGGACAGTGATTCTCTAGGACAATGGGAAAGTGGGGCTCTGGGACAATGGGACAGTGGTGCACTGGGACAATGGGGCACTGGGATAATTGGACAGTAGGGCACTGTGATAATGGAACACTGGGGCACTGGGGCAATGAGACAGTGTGTCACTGGGACACTGAGACAGTGGGGCGCTGGGACCGTGGGTCACTGGGACAATGGGAAAGTGGGACACTGGGAAAATGAGACTGTGAGATTGTGGGGCACTGGGACAGTGAGACAGTGGGGCACTGGGACAGTGGGACAGTGGGACATTGTGACAATGAGACGGTGTGACTATGGGGCACTGGGACAGTGAGGCAGTGAGACAGTGGGGCACTGGGACAGTGGGTCACTGGGACAATGGGACAGTGGGACACTGGGACAATGAGACTGTGATACTGTGTGGCACTGGGACAGTGAGGCAGTGAGACAGTGGGGCACTGGGACAGTGAGACAGTGAGACAGTGAGTCAGTGGGACAGTGGGACAGTGAGACAGTGAGACAGTGAGACAGTGGGACATTGGGACAGTGGGACAGTGAGACAGTTAGATTGTGGGGCACTGGGACAGTGAGAAAGTAGGGCACTGGGACAATGAGACAGTGAGATGGTGTGGCACTGGGACAGTGAGATGGTGGGGCACAAGGACAGTGAGTCAGTGGGAAACTGGAACAATGAGACACTGGGGCACTGGGACAGTGAGACAGTGGGGCATTGGGACAGTGAGACAGTGGGGCACTGGGACAGTGAGACAATGGGGCACTGGGACAGTGGGTCACTGGGACAATGGGACAGTGGGACAATGAGACAGTGAGACTGTGGGGCACTGGAACAGTGAAACAGTGGGGCACTGGGACAGTGAGGCAATGGGTCACTGGGAGAGTGGGTCACTGGGACAATGGGACAGTATGACAATGAGACAGTGAGACAGTGGGGCATGGGGACAGTGAGACAATGGGCACTGGGACAGTGGGTCACTGGGAAAATGGGACGGTGAGGCACTGGGACAATGGGACAGTGGGGCACTGTTACAATGGGTCAGAGGGGCACTGGGTCAATGGGACAGTGGGGCACTGGGACATTGGGACAGTGGTGCACTAGGACAATGGGAAAGTGGGGCTCTGGGACAATGGGACAGCGGGTCTCTAGGACAATGGGAAAGTGGGGCTCTGGGACAATGGGACAGTGGTGCACTGGGACAATGGGGCACTGGGATAATTGGACAGTAGGGCACTGGGATAATGGAACACTGGGGCACTGGGGCAATGAGACAGTGTGTCACTGGGACAGTGAGACAGTGGGGCACTGGGACCGTGGGTCACTGGGACAATGGGAAAGTGGGACACTGGGAAAATGAGACTGTGAGACTGTGGGGCACTGGGACAGTGAGACAGTGGGGCACTGGGACAGTGAGACAGTGTGCCACTGGGACAATGAGACAGTGGGGCACTGGACCAATTAGTCACTGGGGCACTGGGGCAATGAGAGAGTGAGGCACTGGGCCAATGAGACACGGGGGCACTCGGCCAATGAGCAAGTGGGGCACTGGGACAGTGAGACAGTGATACAGTGAGACAGTGGGACAGTAGGTCATGGAGACTGTGAGACAGTGAAATAGTGGGGCACTGGGACAGTGAGAAAGTAGGGCACTGAGACAGTGAGACAGTGAGACGGTGTGGCACTGGGACAGTGAGACGGTGGGGCACAGGGGCAGTGAGTCAGTGGGACAGTAGAACAATGAGACAGTGGGGCACTGGGACAGTGAGACAGTGGGGCACTGGGACAGTGAGACAATGGGGCACTGGGACAGTGGGTCACTGGGTCAATGGGACAGTGGGACACTGGGTCAATGAGATGGTGAGACTTTGGGGTACTGGGCCAGTGAGGCAGTGAGACAGTGTGGCACTGGGACAGTGAGACAGTTGGCCACTGTGAAAATGAGACAGTGGAGCACTGGAACAATGACACAGTGGGACACTGGGACAGTGAGACAGTGGGGCACTGGGACAGTGAGACAATGGGGCACTGGGACAGTGGGTCACTGGGACAATGGGACAGTGGGACATTGGGACAATGAGACGGTGAGACTGTGGGGCACTGGGACAGTGAGGCTGTGAGACAGTGGGGCACTGGGACAGTGAGATACTGGGCCACTGGGACAAAGAGACAGTGGCGCACTGGGCCAATTAGACACTGGGGCACTGGGCCAGTGAGAGAGTGGGTCAGTGGGCCAATGAGACACTGGGGCACTGGGCCAATTGACACCGGGGGACTGTGCCAATGGGACACTGGGCCAATGGGCACCGGGTCACTGGGCCAATGGTACACTGGGTCACTGGGCCAATGGGGCACAGGGGCACTGTGCCATTGAGACACTGGGGCACTGTACCAATGAGACACTGTGGCACTGGACCAATGAGACAGTGGGGCACTGGGACATTGAGACAATGGGGCACTGGGACAGTGGGTCACTGGGTCAATGGGACAGTGGGACACTGGGTCAATGAGATGGTGAGACTGTGGGGTACTGGCCCAGTGAGGCAGTGAGACAGTGTGGCACTGGGACAGTGAGACAGTTGGGCACTGTGAAAATGAGACAGTGGAGCACTGGAACAATGACACAGTGGGACACTGGGACAGTGAGACAGTGGGGCACTGGGACAGTGAGACAATGGGGCACTGGGACAGTGGGTCACTGGGACAATGGGACAGTGGGACATTGGGACAATGAGACGGTGAGACTGTGGGGCACTGGGACAGTGAGGCTGTGAGACAGTGGGGCACTGGGACAGTGAGATGCTGGGCCACTGGGACAAAGAGAATGTGGGGCACTGGGCCAATTAGACACTGGGGCACTGGGCCAGTGAGAGAGTGGGTCAGTGGGCCAATGAGACACTGGGGCACTGGGCCAATTGACACCGGGGGACTGTGCCAATGGGACACTGGGCCAATGGGCACCGGGTCACTGGGCCAATGGTACACTGGGTCACTGGGCCAATGGGGCACAGGGGCACTGTGCCATTGAGACACTGGGGCACTGTACCAATGAGACACTGTGGCACTGGACCAATGAGACAGTGGGGCACTGGGACAGTGAGACAGTGAGACAGTGGCACAGTGGGACAGTGAGACAGTGAGATAGTGGGGCACTGGGACAGTGAGAAAGTAGGGCACTGGGACAATGAGACAGTGAGTCAGTGGGAAACTGGAACAATGAGACAGTGGGGCACTGGGACACTGAGACAGTGGGACAATGGGACAGTGGGACACTGAGACAGTGAGACAGTGGGGCACTGAGGCAGTGAGGCAATGGCGCACTGGTACAGTGGGTCACTGGGACAATGGGACAGTGGGTCACTGGGACAATGGGGCAGTGGGGCACTGGGCCAATTAGACACTGGGGCACTGGGCCAATGAGAGAGTGGGGCAGTGGGACAATGAGACAGTGAGATAGTGAGACAGTGGGACAGTGGG
Organism: Somniosus microcephalus; assembly: GCF_052327205.1. Taxonomy (NCBI): domain Eukaryota; kingdom Metazoa; phylum Chordata; class Chondrichthyes; order Squaliformes; family Somniosidae; genus Somniosus; species Somniosus microcephalus. The sequence continues at coordinate 81,365,623 of NC_141005.1, read as the reverse complement.
ACAGTGGGACAGTGAGACATGAGACAGTGAGATATTGGGACACTGGGTCAGTGAGAAAGTAGGGCACTGGGACAATGAGACCGTGAGACGGTGTGGCACTGGGACAGTGAGACAGTGAGACAGTGGCACAGTGGGACAGTGAGACAGTGAGATAGTGGGGCACTGGGACAGTGGGAAAGTAGGGCACTGGGACAATGAGACAGTGAGTCAGTAGGAAACTGGAACAATGAGACAGTGGTGCACTGGGACACTGAGACAGTGGGACAATGGGACAGTGGGACACTGGGACAATGAGACAGTGAGACAGTGGGGCACTGAGACAGTGAGGCAATGGCGCACTGGTACAGTGGGTCACTGGGACAATGGGACAGTGGGTCACTGGGACAATGGGGCAGTGGGGCACTGGGCCAATTAGACACTGGGGCACTGGGCCAATGAGAGAGTGGGGCAGTGGGACAATGAGACAGTGAGATAGTGAGACAGTGGGACAGTGAGACATGAGACAGTGAGATATTGGGACACTGGGTCAGTGAGAAAGTAGGGCACTGGGACAATGAGACCGTGAGACCGTGTGGCACTGGGACAGTGAGACGGTGGGGCACAGGGACAGTGAGTCAGTGGGACACTGGAACAATGAGACAGTGGGGCACTGGGACAGTGAGACAGTGGGGCACTGGGACAATGAGACAGTGGGGCACTTGTTCAATGGGGCAGTGGGGCAATGGGACAATGGGACAGTGGTGCTCTGGGACAATGGGACAGTGGAGCTCTGGGACAATGGGACAGTGAGGCACTGGAACAATGGGACAGTGGATCACTGGGACAATGGGGCGCTGGGACAATGGGACAGTGGGGCACTGGGACAATATAACACTGGGGCAATGGGGCAATTAGACAATGGGGCACTGAGACACTGAGTCAGTGGGGCACTGGGAAAGTGGGTCACTGGGACAATGGGACAGTGGGACACTGGGACAATGAGACTGTGAGACTGTGGGGCACTGGGACAGTGAGGCAGTGAGACAGTGGGGCACTGGGACAGTGAGGCTGTGGGCCACTTGGACAATGAGACAGTGGGGCACTGGACCAATTAGACAGTGGGGCAGTGGGCCAATGAGAGAGTGGGGCAGTGGGCCAATGAGACACTGGGGCACTGGGCCAATTGACACCGGGGGACTGTGCCAATGGGACACTGGGCCAATGGGATACTGGGTCACTGGGCCAATGGGGCACAGGGGCACTGTGCCATTGAAACAATGGGGCACTGGGCCAATGAGACACTGGGGCAATGGCCCAATGAGACAGTGGGGCACTGGGCCAATGAGACACTGGGGCAATGGCCCAATGAGACAGTGGGGCACTGGGCCAATTAGCCACTGGGGCAATGAGATAGTGGGGCAGTGGGCCAATGAGACTCTGGGGCACTGGGCCAATGAGCAAGTGGGGCACTGGGACAGTGAGACAGTGATACAGTGAGACACTGGGACAGCAGGACATTGAGACTGTGAGACAGTGAGATTGTGGGGCACTGGGACAGTGAGAAAGTAGGGCACTGGAACAGTGAGATGGTGTGGCACTGGGACAGTGAGACGGTGGGGCACATGGGCAGTGAGTCAGTGGGACACTGGAACAATGAGACAGTGGGGATCTGGGACAGTGAGACAGTGGGGCACTGGGACAGTGAGACAATTGGGCACTGGGACAGTGGGACACTGGGTCAATGGGACAGTGGGACACTGGGTCAATGAGATGGTGAGACTGTGCGGCACTGGGACAGTGAGGCAGTGAGAGAGTGTGGCACTGGGACAGTGAGACAGTGGGCCACTGGGACAATGAGACAGTGGGGCACTGGAACAATGACACAGTGGGGCACTGGGACAGTGAGACAGTGGGGCACTGGGACAGTGAGACAATGGGGCACTGGGACAGTGGGTCACTGGGACAATGGGACAGTGGGACATTGTGACAATGAGACGGTGAGACTGTGGGGCACTGGGACAGTGAGGCAGTGAGACAGTGGGGCACTGGGACAGTGGGTCACTGGGACAGTGGGACACTGGGACAATGAGACTGTGATACTGTGGGGCACTGGGACAGTGAGGCAGTGAGACAGTGGGGCACTGGGACAGTGAGACTGTGGGCCACTTGGACAATGAGACAGTGGGGCACTGTGCCAATTAGACAGTGGGGCAGTGGGCCAATGCGAGAGTGGGGCTGTGGGCCAATGAGACACTGGGGCACTGGGCCAATTGACACCGGGGGACTGTGCCAATGGGACACTGGGCCAACGGGATACTGGGTCACTGGGCCAATGGGGCACAGGGGCACTGTGCCATTGAGACAATGGGGCACTGGGCCAATGAGACACTGGGGCAATGGGCCAATGAGACAGTGGGGCACTGAGACAGTGAGACAGTGAGACAGTGAGTCAGTGGGACAGTGGGACAGTGAGACAGTGAGACAGTGAGACAGTGGGACATTGGGACAGTGGGACAGTGAGACAGTGAGATTGTGGGGCACTGGGACAGTGAGAAAGTAGGGCACTGGGACAATGAGACAGTGAGATGGTGTGGCACTGGGACAGTGAGATGGTGGGGCACAAGGACAGTGAGTCAGTGGGAAACTGGAACAATGAGACACTGGGGCACTGGGACAGTGAGACACTGGGGCACTGGGACAGTGGGTCACTGGGACAATGGGACAGTGGGACAATGAGACAGTGAGACTGTGGGGCACTGGAACAGTGTAACAGTGGGGCACTGGGACAGTGAGACAATGGGTCACTGGGAGAATGGGTCACTGGGACAATGGGACAGTATGACAATGAGAAAGTGAGACAGTGGGGCATGGGGACAGTGAGACAATGGGCACTGGGACAGTGGGTCACTGGATCAATGGGACAGTGGGGCACTGGGACAATGAGACAGTGGAGCACTGGGACAGCGGGTCACTGGGAAAATTGGACGGTGAGGCACTGGGACAATGGGACAATGGCGCACTGTTACAATGGGTCAGTGGGGCACTGGGTCAATGGGACAGTGGGGCACTGGGACATTGGGACAGTGGTGCACTAGGACAATGGGAAAGTGGAGCTCTGGGACAATGGGACAGCGGGGCTCTGGGTCAATGGGACAGTGGGGCACTGGGACATTGGGACAGTGATTCTCTAGGACAATGGGAAAGTGGGGCTCTGGGACAGTGGGACAGTGGTGCACTGGGACAATGGGGCACTGGGATAATTGGACAGTAGGGCACTGGGATAATGGAACACTGGGGCACTGGGGCAATGAGACAGTGTGTCACTGGGACACTGAGACAGTGGGGCACTGGGACCGTGGGTCACTGGGACAATGGGAAAGTGGGACATTGGGAAAATGAGACTGTGAGACTGTGGGGCACTGGGAGAGTGAGACAGTGGGGCACTGGGACAGTGAGACAGTGTGCCACTGGGAAAATGAGACAGTGGGGCACTGGGCCAATTAGTCACTGGGGCACTGGGCCAATGATCAAGTGGGGCACTGGTACAGTGAGACAGTGATACAGTGAGACACTGGGACAGCAGGACATTGAGGCTGTGAGACAGTGAGATTGTGGGGCACTGGGACAGTGCGAAAGTAGGGCACTGGAACAGTGAGATGGTGTGGCACTGGGACAGTGAGACGGTGGGGCACAGGGGCAGTGAGTCAGTGGGACACTGGAACAATGAGACAGTGGGGCACTGGGACAGTGAGACAGTGCGGCACTGGGACAGTGAGACAATTGGGCACTGGTACAGTGGGACTCTGGGTCAATGGGACAGTGGGACACTTGGTCAATGAGATGGTGAGACTGTGCGGCAGTGGGACAGTGAGGCAGTGAGAGAGTGTGGCACTGGGACAGTGAGACAGTGGGGCACTGGGACAGTGAGACAATGTGGCACTGGGACAGTGGGTCACTGGGACAATGGGACAGTGGGACATTGTGACAATGAGACGGTGTGACTGTGGAGCACTGCGACAGTGAGGCAGTGAGACAGTGGGGCACTGGGACAGTGGGTCACTGGGACAATGGGACAGTGGGACATTGTGACAATGAGACGGTGTGACTGTGGAGCACTGCGACAGTGAGGCAGTGAGACAGTGGGGCACTGGGACAGTGGGTCACTGGGACAATGGGACAGTGGGACACTGGGACAATGAGACTGTGATACTGTGGGGCACTGGGACAGTGAGGCAGTGAGACAGTGGGGCACTGGGACAGTGAGACAGTGAGACAGTGAGTCAGTGGGACAGTGGGACATTGGGACAGTGGGACAGTGAGACAGTGAGATTGTGGGGCACTGGGACAGTGAGAAAGTAGGGCACTGGGACAATGAGACAGTGAGATGGTGTGGCACTGGGACAGTGAGATGGTGGGGCACAAGGACAGTGAGTCAGTGGGAAACTGGAACAATGAGACACTGGGGCACTGGGACAGTGAGACAGTGGGGCACTGGGACAGTGAGACAATGGGGCACTGGGACAGTGGGTCACTGGGGCAATGGGACAGTGGGACAATGAGACAGTGAGACTGTGGGGCACTGGAACAGTGAAACAGTGGGGCACTGGGACAGTGAGACAATGGGTCGCTGGGAGAGTGGGTCACTGGGACAATGCGACAGTATGACAATGAGACAGTGAGACAGTGGGGCATGGGGACAGTGAGACAATGGGCACTGGGACAGTGGGTCACTGGGACAATGGGACAGTGGGGCACTGGGACAATGAGACAGTGGAGCACTGGGACAGTGGGTCACTGGGAAAATGGGACGGTGAGGCACTGGGACAATGGGACAGTGGGGCACTGTTACAATGGGTCAGTGGGGCACTGGGTCAATGGGACAGTGGGGCACTGGGACATTGGGACAGTGGTGCACTAGGACAATGGGAAAGTGGGGCTCTGGGACAATGGGACAGCGGGGCACTGGGTCAATGGGACAGTGGGGCACTGGGACATTGGGACAGTGATTCTCTAGGACAATGGGAAAGTGGGGCTCTGGGACAATGGGACAGTGGTGCACTGGGACAATGGGGCACTGGGATAATTGGACAGTAGGGCACTGGGATAATGGAACACTGGGGCACTGGGGCAATGAGACAGTGTGTCACTGGGACAGTGAGACAGTGGGGCACTGGGACCGTGGGTCACTGGGACAATGGGAAAGTGGGACACTGGGAAAATGAGACTGTGAGACTGTGGGGCACTGGGACAGTGAGACAGTGGGGCACTGGGACAGTGAGACAGTGTGCCACTGGGACAATGAGACAGTGGGGCACTGGACCAATTAGTCACTGGGGCACTGGGGCAATGAGAGAGTGAGGCACTGGGCCAATGAGACACGGGGGCACTCGGCCAATGAGCAAGTGGGGCACTGGGACAGTGAGACAGTGATACAGTGAGACAGTGGGACAGTAGGTCATGGAGACTGTGAGACAGTGAGATAGTGGGGCACTGGGACAGTGAGAAAGTAGGGCACTGAGACAGTGAGACAGTGAAACGGTGTGGCACTGGGACAGTGAGACGGTGGGGCACAGGGGCAGTGAGTCAGTGGGACACTGGAACAATGAGACAGTGGGGCACTGGGACAGTGAGACAGTGGGGCACTGGGACAGTGAGACAATGGGGCACTGGGACAGTGGGTCACTGGGTCAATGGGACAGTGGGACACTGGGTCAATGAGATGGTGAGACTTTGGGGTACTGGGCCAGTGAGGCAGTGAGACAGTGTGGCACTGGGACAGTGAGACAGTTGGCCACTGTGAAAATGAGACAGTGGAGCACTGGAACAATGACACAGTGGGACACTGGGACAGTGAGACAGTGGGGCACTGGGACAGTGAGACTGTGGGGCACTGAAACAGTGAAACAGTGGGGCACTGGGACAGTGAGACAATGGGTCACTGGGACAGTGAGACAGTGGGGCACTGGGACAGTGAGACAATGGGGCACTGGGACAGTGGGTCACTGGGTCAATGGGACAGTGGGACACTGGGTCAATGAGATGGTGAGACTGTGGGGTACTGGGCCAGTGAGGCAGTGAGACAGTGTGGCACTGGGACAGTGAGACAGTTGGCCACTGTGAAAATGAGACAGTGGAGCACTGGAACAATGACACAGTGGGACACTGGGACAGTGAGACAGTGGGGCACTGGGACAGTGAGACAATGGGGCACTGAGACAGTGGGTCACTGGGACAATGGGACAGTGGGACATTGGGACAATGAGACGGTGAGACTGTGGGGCACTGGGACAGTGAGGCTGTGAGACAGTGGGGCACTGGGACAGTGAGATACTGGGCCACTGGGACAAAGAGACAGTGGCGCACTGGGCCAATTAGACACTGGGGCACTGGGCCAGTGAGAGAGTGGGTCAGTGGGCCAATGAGACACTGGGGCACTGGGCCAATTGACACCGGGGGACTGTGCCAATGGGACACTGGGCCAATGGGCACCGGGTCACTGGGCCAATGGTACACTGGGTCACTGGGCCAATGGGGCACAGGGGCACTGTGCCATTGAGACACTGGGGCACTGGACCAATGAGACACTGGGGCACTGGACCAATGAGACAGCGGGGCACTGGGACAGTGAGACAGTGAGACAGTGGCACAGTGGGACAGTGAGACAGTGAGATAGTGGGGCACTGGGACAGTGAGAAAGTAGGGCACTGGGACAATGAGACAGTGAGTCAGTGGGAAACTGGAACAATGAGACAGTGGGGCACTGGGACACTGAGACAGTGGGACAATGGAACAGTGGGACACTGGGACAATGAGACAGTGAGACAGTGGGGCACTGAGACAGTGAGGCAATGGTGCACTGGTACAGTGGGTCACTGGGACAATGGGACAGTGGGTCACTGGGACAATGAGGCAGTGGAACACTGGGACAATGAGACTGTGAGACTATGGGGTGCTGGGACAGTGAGTCAGTGGGGCACTGGGACAGTGATACAGTGGGCCACTGGGACAATGAGGCAGTGGGGCACTGGGCCAATTAGACACTGGGGCACTGGGCCAATGAGAGAGTGGGGCAGTGGGACAATGTGACACTGGGGCACTGGGCCAATGAGGCAGTGGGTCACTGGGACAGTGAGACAGTGAGATAGTTAAACAGTGGGACAGTGGGACAGTGGGACAGTGAGACGTGAGACAGTGAGATATTGGGACACTGGGTCAGTGAGAAAGTAGGGCACTGGGACAATGAGGCCGTGAGATGGTGTGGCACTGGGACAGTGAGACGGTGGGGCACAGGGACAGTGAGTCAGTGGGACACATGGAACAATGAGACAGTGGGGCACTGGGACAGTGAGACAGTGGGGCACTGGGACAATGAGACAGTGGGGCACTTGGTCAATGGGACAGTGGGACAATGGGACAATGGGACAGTGGTGCTCTGGGACAATGGGACAGTGGGGCTCTGGGACAATGGGACAGCAAGGCACTGGGACAATGGGACAGTGGATCACTGGGACAATGGGGCACTGGGACAATGGGACAGTGGGGCACTGGGACAATATAACACTGCGGCAATGGGGCAATTAGACAGTGGGCCACTGAGACACTGAGTCAGTGAGGCACTGGGAAAGTGGGTCACTGGGACAATGGGACAGTGGGACACTGGGACAATGAGACTGTGAGACTGTGGGGCACTGGGACAGTGAGACAGTGGGCCAATGAGACACTGGGGCACTGGGCCAATTGATACCGGGGGACTGTGCCAATGTGACACTGGGCCAATGGACACTGGGGCCCTGGGCCAATGGGACACTGGGGCACTGGGCCAATGGGACACTGGGTCACTGGGCCAATGGGACAGAGGGGCACTGTGCCATTGAGACACTGGGGCACCGGGCCAATGACACACTGGGGCACTGGGCCAATGAGACAGTGGGGCACTGGATCAGTGAGACAGTGGGACAGTGAGACAGTGAGACACTGGGACAGTGGGACAGTGGTACAGTGAGACAGTGAGATAGTGGGGCACTGGGACAGTGAGGAAGTAGGGCACTGGGACAATGAGACAGTGAGATGGTGTGGCACTGGGACAGTGAGATGGTGGGGCACAAGGACAGTGGGTCAGTGGGAAACTGTAACAATGAAAAGTGGGGCACTGGGACAGTGAGACAGTGGGGCACTGGGACAGTGAGACAATGGGGCACTGGGACAGTGGGTCACTGGGGCATTGGGTCAATGAGGCAATGGGGCACTGGGACAATGGTCAGTGGGGCTGTGGGACAATGGGGCAGTGGGTCACTGAGACAATGGGACAGTGGGGCACTGGGACAATGGGACAGTGGGGCACTGGGACAGTGGGTCAGTGGGTCAGTGGGGCATTGGTCAATGTGACAGTGGGGCACTGTGACAATGGGTCACTGGGGCACTGGGGCAATGAGACAGTGGGTCACTGGGACACAGACAGTGGGGCACTGGGACAATGAGACCGTGGGGCACTGGGGCAATGGGACAGTGGGGCACTGGGTCAATGGGACAGTGGGGCACTGGGACAATGGGACAGTGGGGCTCTGGGACAATGGGATAGTGGGGCTCTTGGACAATGGGGCAGTGGGACACTGGGCCAGTGGGCCACTGGGACAGTGGGGCACTGGGACAAAGAGACAGTGAGACTGTGGGGCACTGGGACAGTGAGAGAGTGAAACAGCGGGGCACTGGAACAATGAGGCACTGGGCCAATGAGACACTGGGGGACTGTTCCAATGGGACACTGTGGCACTGGGCCAATGGACACTGGGGCACTGGGCCAATGGGACACAGGGGAACTGGGACAATGAGACAGTGGGGCAATGTGACAGTGAGACAGTGAGACAGTGGGAGAGTGGGAGAGTGGGACAGTGAGACAGTGAGACAGTTGGACACTGGGAGACTGAGAAAGTGGGGTACTGGGACAGTGACACAGTGGGGCACTGGGACAGTGAGTCAGTGGGGCACTGAAACAATGAGACAGTGGGGCACTGGGACAACGAGACAGTGGGGCACTGGGACATTGGGTCACTGGGACAATGGGGCAGTGTGGCACTGGGACAATGAGACAGTGGGGCACTGGGTCAATGGGGCAGTGGGGCACTTGGACAATGTGGCACTGGGACAATGGGAGAGTGGTGCTCTGGGCAATGGGGCAGTGGGGCTCTGGGTGAATGGGACAGTGGGGCACTTGTACAATGTGTCAGTGGGGCACTGGGACAATGAGGCAGTGGGGCACTGGGTCAATGAGGCAGTGGGGCACTGGGACAATGCGACAGTGGGGCACTGGGACAATGAGACTGCATGGCACAGGGACAATGAGACAGTGGGGCACTGGGACAATGAGACAGTGGGGCACTGGGACAGTGAGACAGTGAGACATTGAGACAGTGGGACAGTGAGACAGTGAGACACTGGGACAGTGGGACAGTGGGACAGTGAGACAGTGAGATAGTGGGGCACTGGGACAGTGAGAAAGTAGGGCACTGGGACAATGAGACAGTGAGATGGTGTGGCACTGGGACAGTGAGATGGTGGGGCACAAGGACAGTGAGTCAGTGGGAAACTGTAACAATGAAAAGTGGGGCACTGGGACAGTGAGACAGTGGGGCACTGGGACAGTGAGACAATGGGGCACTGGGACAGTGGGTCACTGGGGCATTGGGTCAATGAGGCAGTGGGGCACTGGGACAATGGTCAGTGGGGCTGTGGGGCAATGGGGCAGTGGGGCACTGAGACAATGGGACAGTGGGGCACTGGGACAATGGGACAGTGAGGCACTGGGACAATGAGACAGTGGGGCACTGGGACAGTGGGTCAGTGGGGCATTGGTCAATGGGACAGTTGGGCACTGGGACAATGGGTCACTGGGGCACTGGGGCAATGAGACAGTGGGTCACTGGGACAATGAGACAGTGGGGCACTGGGACAATGAGACCATGGGGCACTGGGGCAATGGGACTGTGGGGCACTGGGTCAATGGGACAGTGGGGCACTGGGACAATGGGACAGTGGGGCTCTGGGACAATGGGACATTGGGGCTCTTGGACAATGGGGCAGTGGGACACTGGGCCAGTGGGTCACTGGGACAGTGGGACAGTGGGGCACTGGGACAAAGAGACAGTGAGACTGTGGGGCACTGGGACAGTGAGAGAGTGAGACAGCGGGGCACTGGGACAATGAGGCACTGGGCCAATGAGACACTGGGGGACTGTTCCAATGGGACACTGTGGCACTGGGCCAATGGACACTGGGGCACTGGGCCAATGGGACACAGGGGAACTGGGACAATGAGACAGTGGGGCACTGTGACAGTGAGACAGTGGGACAGTGGGAGAGTGGGACAGTGAGACAGTGAGACAGTTGGACACTGGGAGACTGAGAAAGTGGGGTACTGGGACAGTGACACAGTGGGGCACTGGGAAAGTGAGTCAGTGGGGCACTGAAACAATGAGACAGTGGGGCACTGGGACAACGAGACAGTGGGGCACTGGGACATTGGGTCACTGGGACAATGGGGCAGTGTGGCACTGGAACAATGAGACAGTGGGGCACTGGGTCAATGGTGCAGTGGGGCACTTGGACAATGTGGCACTGGGACAATGGGAGAGTGGTGCTCTGGGCAATGGGGCAGTGGGGCTCTGGGAGAATGGGACAGTGGGGCACTTGTACAATTCATCAGTGGGGCACTGGGACAATGAGGCAGTGGGGCACTGGGTCAATGAGGCTGTGGGGCACTGGGACAATGGGACAGTGGGGCACTGGGACAATGAGACTGCATGGCACAGGGACAATGAGACAGTGGGGCACTGGGACAATGAGACAGTGGGGCACTGGGACAATGAGACAGTGGGACACTGGGGCAATGGGTCAGTCGGGCACTGGGGCAATGAGACAGTGGAGCACTGGAACAGTGGGTCAGTGGGGCATTGCGTCAATGGGACAGTGGGGCACTGGGACAATGGTCAGTGGGGCTGTGGGGCTGTGGGACAATGGGGCAGTGGGGCACTGAGACAATGGGGCAGTGGGGCACTGAGACAATGGGACAGTGTTGCACTGGGACAATGGGACAGTGGTGCACTGGGACAATGGGACAGTGGGGCACTGGGACAATGAGAAAGTGGGGCACTGGAACAATGAGTAAGTGGGGCACAGGGATAATGGGGCACTGGACAGTGAGACAGTGGGGCACTGTGATAATGGGACAGTGGGGCACTGGATATTGGGGCACAGGAACAGTGAGACAGTGGGCCACTGGGCCAATGAGACACTGGGGCACAGGGCCAATGAGACAGTTGAGCACTGGGACAATGAGACATTGGGGCACTGGGACAATGATCCAGTGGGGCACTGGGGCAATGGGACTGTGGGTCACTGGGACAGTGAGACCGTTGGACAGTGCCACAGTGAGACTGTGAGACAGTGAGACAGTGAGAGAGTGGGACACTGGGACAGTGAGACAGTGAGGCAGTGGGACAGTGGGACAGTGGGACAGCGAGACAGTGAGACAGTGGGACTGTGGGACAGAGGGGCATTGGGACAGTTGGACAATGAGGCAGTGGGGCACTAGGACAATGAGACAGTGGGGCACTGGGACAATGAAGTGGGGCACTGGGACAATGAGACAGTGGGGCACTGGGACAATGGGGCAGTGGGGCACTGGGTCAATGAGACAGTGGGGCACTGGGACAATGGGACAGTGGGGCACTGGGACAATGAGACTGTGGGGCACGGGGACAATGAGAGAGTGGGGCACTGGGACAATGGGACAGTGGGGCACTGAGTCAATGGGACAGTGGGGCACTGGGACAATGAGACAGTGGGGCACTGGGGCAATGTGGCACTGGGACAGTGGGGCACTGAGACAGTGTGACAGTGAGGCAGTGAGACAGTGGGACCGTGGCACAGTGAGACAGTGGGATAGTGAGACAGCGGGGCACTGGGACAGTGAGACAGTGGGGCGCTGTATCAGTGTGATAGTGGGGCACTCAGACAGTGACACGGTGGGGCACTGTGGCAGTGAGAGGGTGGGGCACTGGGACAATCAGACAGTGGGGTGCTAGGACTTTGAGACACTGTGGCGCTTGGACAGTGAGACAGTTGGGCGCTGGGACAGTGAGGCAGTGGGCACTGGGACAAAATGGCAGTGGGATACTGGGACAATGAGACAGTGAGGCACTGGGACAATGAGACAGTGGGGCACTGGGACAATGGGACAGTGGGGCACTGGGACAATGAAGTGGGGCACTGGGACAATGAGACAGTGGGGCACTGGGACAATGTGACAGTGGGGCACTGGGACAATGAGACAGTGGGGCACTGGGACAATGAGACAGTGAGGCACTGGGACAATGGGACAGTGGGGCAATGGGACAGGACAATGGGACAGTGGGGTACTGGGACAATGAGACAGGGGGCACTGGGACAATGTGACAGTGGGGCACTGGGACAATGGGACAGTGGGGCACTGGGACAATGGGACAGTGGGGCCCTGGGACAATGAAGTTGGGCACTGGGACAATGAGACAGTTGTGCACTGGGACAATGAGACAGCGGGGCACTGTGACAAAAAGACAGTGGGGCACTGGGACAGGGGGCACTGGGACAGTGAGTCAGTGGTGCACTGGGACAGGGGGCACAGGGACAGTGAGTCAGTGGGCGCTGGGACAGTGAGAAAGTGGGGCGCTGAGACAGTGAGACAATGGGGCACTTCAACAGTGGTGCACCGGGACAGTGAGACAGCAGGCACTGGGATTGTGAGACAGCAGGCACTGGGACTGTGAGACAGTGGAGCACTGGGACAGTGAGACAACGGAGCACTGGGACAGTGAGACAGCGGAGCACTGGGACAGTGAGACAGCGGAGCACTGGGACTGTGAGACAGCGGAGCACTGGGACAGTGAGACAGTGGAGCACTTGGTCAGTGAGACAGCGGAGCACTGGGACAGTGAGGCAGAGGGGCATTGGGACAGTGAGACAGCAGAGCACTGGGACAGTGAGACAGTGGAGCACTGGGACAGTGAGACAGTGGAGCACTGGGACAGTGAAACATTGGGGCACTGGGACAATGAGACGTTGGGGCAGTGGGAGAGTGAGACAGTGGGGCACTAGTACAGTGAGACAGAGGGGCACCAGGACAGTGAGTCAGTGGGGCACTAGGATAGTGAGACAGTGTGGCACTGGGACAGTGAGACAGTGGGGCACTGGGACAGTGAGACAGTGGAGCACTGGGACAGTGAGACAGTGGAGCACTGGGACGGCGAGACATTGAGGCACTGGGACAGTGAGACATTGGGGCACTGGGACAGTGAGACGTTGGGGCAGTGGGACAGGGAGACAGTGGGGCACTAGTACAGTGAGACAGAGGGGCACCAGGACAGTGAGTCAGTGGAGCACTAGGATAGTGAGACAGTGTGGCACTGGGACAGTAAGACAGTGGGCACTGGGACAATGAGATAGTGAGACAGTGGGGAGTGGGACAGTGGGGTGGGACAGTGGGTAATGGGACAGTGGGACAATGGGTCAAGGGGGCAGTGGGGAGATGGGCAGTGGGGGAGTGCTGCAGTGGGGGAGTGGGGCAGTGAGTTGATGGGGCAGTGGGGGAGAGGGGCAGTGGGACAGTGAGACAGTGGGACATTAGAGGCAGTGTGACAGCTTGGAGTGGGGCAGTGGAGGAGTGGATGAGTGGGGCAATGGGGGAGTGACAGAGGGGCAGTGGGAGCAAGGGGCAATGGGGGCATGGGGCACTGGACTGCAAGCACTGGGGCAGTGGGGGCACTGGGACAGTGGAGGAGTGGGGCAGTGGGACAGAGAGACAGTGGGGCATTAGAGGCAGTGTGACAGCTTGGAGTGGGGCAGTGGGGGACTGACGGAGGGGGCAGTGGGGGCAAGGGGCAATGGGGGTGTGGGGCAGTGGGGCACTGGACTGTGAGGAGTGGGGGCACTGGGACAGTGGGGGAGTGAGGCAGTGGAGGAGTGGGGCAGTGGGGGAGAGGGGTAGTGGGCAGGGACCAGGCCGGACTGGACTCACTGCTGGCAAATCTAGAGCTGTAACCGGAGGAAAAATAAACAAACAGCCATCCTAAGCCGGTTAGCAATAGCGTGTGACCTGCTCTATGTAACCCGACCCGACCCGACCCAGGGAGCCATGGTAATCAACAGAGTAATCCCCAAAGGACATCCCTTAGCAAAATGCTTATATTTTTGAAGGGCCTGAAATTCATGTGTCTGTGAGGGGCCAAGTAGACAGTACAATTGGGAATCTGGTGCGTGACCCAATTACATCAGTGCCATTTTCTTTTTGCATTTTTAGCCAATTCCATCAGAAATGAGGTGGCTACTTGTGTCTCAGTTCTCATAGGAACAGAAGGAGGCCATTCAGCCCCTTGAGCCCCCATCCCCCTCGAAATGGCTCATTCTAAAACCCCCGCCTCCCCGACATGGCTCATTCTAAAACCCCCGTCCCCCACCGAGGCTGCCACCCAAATAACGTCACCAAAAGAGCAGGAACACATCCTCCCTGCCCCCATGCAAATGACTCTGACCCCGGGGTTTGGGATTGGGTGCTGGATGGAAGGCAGCCCCATTGCACTTTTGGTAAAGGAACCAGTTCCCAGGAATTTCAGGCACGAATGCTTTACATTCTTAAATCCATTGCTAAAATGTGTGTTTTTATTGCTGCTATTTTATTAGCTTGGAGTTTGTGTAGTTTTATTATTTTACTGTAACGTTTGCCTCAGTGTTGTAGTGATCAATAGCATGTCATTCTATAGTGGACACTAGGTGGAGCTGTAGAGCTGTATATAGCTGTATGTATAAGACTACACTACCCAGCTATATATATATTAAGACTACATTACCCATGAGGCTAGGCTACCCACAAGGCAGCAGTCAAGATGGAAGCCTCTACAAGATGCTGTACAAGTCCACATGTGCTCAATAAAAGTAGCTAGCAAAAGCTAACTGTGTTCATAATAAGAATGTCTATTTATTAATGAACATAACATGGTACCAGGGTGGTGAAGATCTGCTGAAAATTGTGAAAAGCGACATGGAGAATGTGAAGCCACCAGAGCGTTTGAATCTTGAGGGAAATGTCGACTACAATTGGTGGATTTTTAAACAACAATTCGAACTCTACATTGCAGCCATCGGATTTGGTACGAAGCCAGACGCAAGGAAGATAGCGTTGCTGCTTATGGTTACAGGCCCACAGGCAATAGAGGTATTTAATACATTTGTATTTAATCCAGCGGAGAACAGAGAAAAATTAGAAGATGTGCTAAAAAAATTGATGCACATTGCTCTCCCAAAAAGAATGAGACGTATGAAAGATACATCTTCCGTTCTCGGACACAGCAACAAAATGAGACTTTTGATAGCTTTATAACTGATCTGAAACTGAAAGCACAGACATGTAATTTCTCTGAGCTCAAAGCATCCATGATTCGTGACCAGATTGTGTTTGGTATTCATGATAAAAAAGTCAGGGAACGTCTGTTGAGAGAAACCGAACTAAATTTGGAAAATGCGGTGAAAATATGCCAAGCCAGTGAGCTAGCTCGAAAGCACGCGAAGACTTTCAGTGAAATCAATAATGATGCGATTGTAATGAGTGATAATGCTGCTGTCGGTGCTGTGTCCTACAAGGGGAAGAAACGTGGGCAGAACAGAAATGAAAAGCAATCGGAGGATGAAATTTTTAATTGTAAACGCTGTGGTTACAAACACCAGTTAAGACAATGCCCAGCATTTGGAAAAATGTGCACAAAGTGTAATGGAAAGAATCACTTTGCCAAACAATGCTTTTCAAAAGTAAAAACAACAAAAGGGCAACAAGTTAATGTGATTGAGGACACTGATTTAAGTGAGACATTTTTTGTAGGAATGGTGTCATGTGAAAATATCAAAAAAGATACAGAAAATGTGCAGCCCTCAGAAATGGACAATGCTGAACATAAAGTCAATGCAGTAAAAGTGGACAAATGGATGATCCCACTGCAGATAAATGGAGCATTAGTTACATTGAAACTGGACACTGGGGCAAAAGCAAACTTAATCAGTATGAGTGACATAAGAAATATGAAAGAAAAGCCCAAAATACAGAAAAAGTCAGTACTACTGAAGAGCTATAATAGACAGAAAATAGGTAGCTTAGGTGTATGCAGACTTAAAGTGACAGTCAAAGACAAAGTGCATCATCTCATGTTTTCTGTTGTGGCTGAAAGACTTGATTCGATACTAGGTGACAAAGCTTGTGAAGACTTAGAACTGGTCAAGAGAGTCTACCGTATAAACTGTGCCATAAGCAGACCAGATGACTCAGGTGATGAAGCAGAGAGCCCATCAAGGATGAAAAGGCCAAAGGGTATCCATGTCTTCAAAAAGCCTAGTTTCTCCAAGAAGAAAGAAAAAGACTTTAAGGTCAAAGAGAAGCCAAAGGAAGAAAAGCACAAAGAGGAAAAACACAAGGAGAAAAAGTCCAAAGATATAACCGCAGCAGATGTTGTTAAGCAGTGGAAAGAGAAAAAGAAAAAGAAGAAGCCTGCACCAGAGCAGGAAGCAGTTCCGGTGGTGTTCCATTAGCCGAGGCTGCTGAGAGGACTATGCTGTATGATGGGATCCAGCTGCCAGCAGTTTTTCGAGAGTGCATTGACTACATTGAGAGTTATGGCATGAAGAGTGAAGGAAACACTGAAACCCTCTCCAAGCAAAGATCGCAAGGAGACCTCGATCTATACAAGAGCAGATTGATGACAATGCCGCAACTGCATCTTGTCATTCACCGCCAGAACAATCTCATGAAGACACATCAGACTTACCCGTGTTGAGAAGATCCACACGTGAAGTAAAAAAGCCTGATAGACTTAATCTTTGAGTACAATGTAAAGCTTTGAAAATGTTTATGTTTATAGAGCACTAACAAAAGTGTTACTGACATTATCTTTATTGTTTTCTTGAAAGTTGATTGCTATTGATTTTGTTAAACCTCAAAGAAAGGGGGATGTAGTGATCAATAGCATGTCATTCTATAGTGGACACTAGGTGGAGCCGTAGAGCTGTATATAGCTGTATGTATAAGACTACACTACCCAGCTATATATATATTAAGACTACATTACCCATGAGGCTAGGTTACCCACAAGGCAGCAGTCAAGATGGAAGCCTCTACAAGATGCTGTACAAGTCCACATGTGCTCAATAAAAGTAGCTAGCAAAAGCTAGCTGTGTTCATAATAAGAATGTCTATTTATTAATGAACATAACAAGTGTCAGACTGCACCGGCTGTAAACAGGACACTAAAACCATCAGTACAATGTCAATAAAAAAAGCAAAGAGAATGTTGGGGTGCATAACAAGGGGTATAACATACAAATTCAGCAAGGTCATTTTAAAATTGTATTTGGTGCTCATGAGAGCACAGCTGGGGTACTGTGTGCAGTTTTGGTCTCCCTATTTCGAAAAGGATGTTCATTTATTGTAGCAGGTACAAAGGAGGGCTACAAGGTTGATCCCATGATGTATTAGGACTACTCTGGGTCTCTTCCCTCTTAGAAAAAGACTGAGGGATTATGATAGAAGTATTTCAAATTATGAAAGGTTTGAACAAATTGGATCCAAGCTTTTCTGCCGTGTACGACAATTAAGCACAAGGGGTCATATTTACAAATTAAGGACAAGAGAAAATAGGAAATGCAGGAGGAACTTTTCTACTACCAAAAGGTGGTTAAAATGTGGATCAAATTACCGACACGAGTGGTGGGTTTCAAGAAGGAGTTAGACAGGTTTTAGTCAATAAATGGGATTCAAGGTTATTAGAAACACAAAGACAATACTGTGTATAGGTGGGCTAGATGGACCAAAGGTCTTCTCCTGCCTGTAAGTGTTATTGTATAATAGGTTGGCCCAGGGGCATTTCCATAGACATGCTGGCGGTCCAAGAGTTAACATTTAGGAGATTGTCAGTGTAATTTACTTTGAAAGTGTTTGCGTGCAGCTGGATTGTGTCGTTGGCCCAGAGTTGGTCCTTGGCTCCTGTAACGGGCCTCCAGGGCAGTAGGTGGAGCACAACGGGGGAACTAACTGTGATCAAGTTAGAAGAGTAGCAGAACAAGGTAGTGCTGTTATCAGGGGCAATTTAATTATCTTTCCTTTGAGTGATTTGATAATAGTTGGCCCATTCTGTGAGGCAAGAACAAATTATTTGTTGATACTGTTTGTGATGAAATATGCCATTCATCAGGCACTGTATTCCCTGTGTTTAGTTTAGTTTCAGTTTCATTTCCTTACCTGTATTGTATTGTGTGTAGGGCTCCGCCCATACCTGGCCCCTACTTAAGCAAGCCCCAGCGTGTCTCACAGCAGTACAGCAGATCTCTGGATGAGAGACACTTCTCCAATGTGTATTACTTTCTGAGTTAATAAAAGCCTTGCTTTGCTCCGTTAACGTCGAGTCTCGGATTCATTGAGGCACATCACTGTTAATGATTGCATCTTTACTCAGGGGGTTAGGAGAGTAGTAGAGGGGACTATTTAATAGGCTTAGTACTCAGTTGTCAACCTAGGATGATATTCGACCTCCATGTAAGGGGCCATCTGTACAATAGCAGCCATTGTATTCTTTGATTTCAGTGGGTGAAATAAATTAATGCTGCTGATAATTCAATGTTCACACCTGGTTTCAGGAGGGCTACAGTAGGGTAGAGGATTTGGGAAGGTACATTGGGGTAGACAGTTAGCTAAGAGTAACTGCAATACCTAAGAAAAATGCTTTCCTGACCAGCCTCCCATTTTCCACCCTCCATAAACTTGAGCTCATCCGACACTCTGCTGCCCGAATCCTAACTCGCCCTAAGTCCCATTTATCCATCATCCTTGTGCTCGCTGACCTACATTAGATCCCGGTCCACCAATGCCTCAATTTTGTAATTCTTATCCTTGTGTTCATAGGCCTCCATGGCCTCGCTCCTTCCTAGCTCTGTCACCTCCTCCAGCCCTACAATCCTCAAAGATCTCTGCACTCCTCCAACTCCGGCCTCTTGCGTATCTTCGATTTTCATCTCAGTTCAATTGGTGGCTGTGCCTTCCACTACCAAGACCATTCCCTCCCTAAACCTCTCCACCTCTCTCTCCTCCTTTAAGATGCTCCTTAAAACCTCTCTCTTTGACCACGTGTTTGGCCACCTGTCCTAATATCTCCTTCTTTGGCTCAGTGTCAATTTTTTGTCTGATTAAGCTCCTGTGAAGCGCCTTGGGATGTTTTGCTATGTTAAAGGCGCTATATAAATGCAAATAGTTGTTAATTTAAATCTATACTCATGGACAAAGGTGCCTTAATATCTGTAAGATAAAACAGGGTTGTGGTAAAGTGAAGGCTAAATGGTTCAATAGGATGTTTCTGAGGGAAGTTATCTTAAAAAGGCTGAGATTTTCATTGGTCCCAACGTGCCGTATGTGAGACTTGAGGGGACCAACACTGCCATGGCGCCTTCCATAGGGGTAATCTTATGGGTTTGTGTTACATCAGATAGTGACTTTCACTAACTAGGTTAACAGGGGAGCCTGGGGGCTCGTCTCACCATCAGGAGCAGAAGAATAAACTTTCTACTTCCATTAAATGAGAGAGGTGCCTAGCCAGCCTGGAGTGTGCATCAGAAAACTCTGTGATTGCCCATTCACTGCAGCACAGTGGCAATGTGATTTTCCTATCAGACTCAGGTGGGGCGATTTTCCCTGGATACTTTAGGTGCTAAGGAGCTTCCGAGGTGGCCAAGATGGGGTCTTAAGCTGCAATGCCAGTTTAGCCTGCATTTAGTGCAAGACACCATCTTGGTAAAGGAGTTGAAGCCAGTGCTAGGAACGGCTGCCCGGAGGCTAGTTAAACAGTTGATTGCTACTTAAAATGTCTCCTAGCACTCGTTAAAGAGGCTGCATGGTATTTTTATGGCTAGCACTTCAACTAATGCCATCTCCTAACAGCAACCAGCTCTTTGGGAGTAAGCACAGCATTGATGTCAATTTCAAACGCTATTTAAAGGGATTCCTATCTAAATCACTGAGGTCGAGGCAGTTCAGTAAATTAACTGAATTTAATTAAACTGGTAAACAAAAACATGCAGGAGCAACAGCAAACAGGTCTACACAGTAACTAGTTCCACGAGGTCTCAACTCAGAACCTCCCACCTCTGACGTCATGATGTCATCACGTTTCCCGCCACTCGGGGCACCATGTGACCAACGTTATGACGTCATCGCGTTGTTTCAGGGTTTTTACAGAAAGCTTGTTTACACTCAGCAAACGGACATAGGTGCTGTAACATTGCTTTAAAGACAGTTATTCATTTGTACAGGAGTTCATTGGTGGTTTTACCACATGCGCCCCCCCAGAAGTGTCTTTAATCATCAAAGTCAATCGTCGAGGAGGTCGGACAATCCTGTCGGAGCGACTCCGATATTCCCAGAATCACCAACTGTCATTGTGGAGGCAAAACCGACCTCGGGGCTTCCCTTCCGGTCGCGCAATTGGTGTTGCTGCTTTCTCGGTGCCGGTGGCACGAATTTACACGGGGGTCGGCAGCATCTGGCTTTCTGACCGAAACGGGCGTGATAGTAGCAAAAGCCAGTCTGTGGAGGTGCCGAGGCGGGGTTCTTGGAGGCGGGGCGCATCGAGATGGTGCAATACTGTTGCATCACTGCGTAAATGGTGTCGGCTTCGGCCGCGAGCGCCACACCGCCCGTAGCCATCGACCTGGCCAGGGCTACTTGTACCTGCTCAGGGAGCTGGCTGAGGAACAGTTCACGAAATATAAAACACTGCAGCTCAGACCCGAGGAGGGTGAGCATGTGGCTCATCAACTCAGAAGGCTTAGCATCGCCTAACCCGGGGAGTGTGAGCAAGCGTCGTGCGCGCTCCGCCTTTGTGAGACCGAATACCTGCAGGAGGCGCGCCTTGAGCGTTTCATACTTGTGCTCCGCGGGCGGGGTCTCCAGCAGGCTGATAATGCAGGAAGCCGTCGAGCTGTCCAGTGCGGAGACCACATACAGGTAACGGGTCTGATCCAGCACTATGTTTCGCAGTTGGAACTGAGCCTCCGCTTGAACAAACCAGGAGGATGCCTGTTGTTCCCAAAATTGAGGGAGCTTCAAACTCGCTGCATTTACATCCATCTTGTTCTCGAGCTTGTCTCCGCGAAAATCGTCCGTGAAGCTTCGGGGTCACCAATGTAGGAATCAACGGATTCCTATCTAAATCACTGAGGTCGAGGCAGTTCAGTAAATTAACCGAATTTAATTAAACTGGTGAACAAAACAAAAACATGCAGGAGCAACAGCAAACAGGTCTACACAGTAACTAGTTCCACGAGGTCTCAACTCAGAACCTCCAACCTCTGACGTCATGATGTCATCACGTTTCCCGCCACTCGGGGCACCACGTGACCAACGTGATGACGTCATCGCGTTGTTTCAGGGTTTTTACAGAAAGCTTGTTTACACTCAGCAAACGGACATAGGTGCTGTAACATTGCTTTAAAGACAGTTATTCATTTGTACAGGAGTTCATTGGTGGTTTTACCACATACTCACCATTTCATATTCATTGCTGCTGGAGCTGTGATGAGGACCTCAAACACATCGGGAGACTTTCTGGGACACTTTGTCAAGACTTCACCAAAACTCGGGCAACATTTATTCTGGAAATTCTCTGAGGACTTCATCTAAAAAGAGTAAGTGCTGTGCTACTTCACATTATTGGACACCTTATAGGAGTCACCAGGAAAAAGGGAGTGCTTGGTCATGGGCATTTGCTAGGGGATGCCTTGGTCTGGACAAGGAATGGGAGGAGGACATGAAGCCAGGCAGAGAAAGGGGCAGGAGGGCGAGGTGACGTCCTTCCCCCCACTGCGGTTGCAAGACATCACTCCATCTCTAGACCTCCTCCACCAGCACCTCCAGTGCCGCGTCCAAGAACCTGTGCACCCTCTCCCTCGGTCCTGGAGCCATCCTGAAACGTGCCACTGTGTGTCAGCCAGCACACTCCACGCCTTCAGTGGAAGTGGGTGCATGTGAAGGGATAATTACTAGTCCTAGCCCTTTTTGGGCTACCCCGGATCAGGCGTATTCCCCAGACGTTTACCTTCAACTAAAGTTAGAGATAGCCAAATTCTATAAGATGCTTAATTGGGTCTAAAGGTCCAGGCTAACTCTCTCTAAAGGAATGGAATGATATAAAGATGTTACCATCCTCCAGATAGCACTTTTAATAAGTTTAACTAGACTGTAACCTTCTGGATATTATGAGGGTCCGGAATACACCCCCAGAATCTGCAACTCCTCACAAAAGAGTGTACAGAAATTGAGTTCACGAGTTTGATACAGAAATACTATTTGAGACAATTCTAAAAATATATAGATTTATTTAAGAGCCGACATACAGTTAACAGCTGTTGAGTAAATTGCAACTTTAACAGTTCAAAATACAAATAGCTTACATTTCTTATTCTCAGAGATCCTTATTCTCAAATCTTAACTTCGTACATTTTTACATTTCTATTATTCTTAATCCAGAATATCCACCAAAATCAAATAAGGGTATCTTTTTGATCCCTGAGACTCAGAGTTAAAAATTCACAGAACGTGCCTCTGAAGTTGAGAATCGCTTGCCCTTTTCAGCGACTTCTGACTTTCCATCTGAAAAGCTCTATTTTTAGATCCTTTTTGCAGTAGTAAATCCTTTGACGTTTTCTGCTGATGTAAGCTAATTATCTCTAGTCATTCTCTGTTGAATTCTTTTTTGTTCTTACTGTCAATTCAACCGTTAGCTTGCAGGCTTCTGTCTGTTGTTTAGGTGTTCAAAAACTTACCATAAAATGACTACAACAGATTTATCTCTTTGATGTCATTCTTACCAAAGGTCTTTCATTCAATTCTAAAATCACCTAGCTGGTTATAATCAGACATCGTGACTCCTATGTGTTACATTTTCAACACAAAGGCCATGTGATTGCTTGGTGTCATCTATTGAAGTCATATCTTCAAAGTGTTTTGTAGGTATCTTTTACAACATGTAAATCAAAAACACTTCAACTAGGGTGTTTGTTGCATTTCTTAGCTACTTGAATTGGTTGCATATATAATTGTGTTTCCTGTCTTATTTGATGTTACTTTTATCAAAGGCACATGGTTTTTTAATATTTTGGCCCAGAAATTCCAGAACGGGGCTTGCAGCGCGTGCAAGCCCCGTATTTACACTTACCCTGCGCTACTGACGATCAGCTCCAGGGACGCCTGGACTTGGTGAATGAAAAAGAAGAATCCTGGGCAGCGTATGACGTCACGCCGCCCAGGAGTGCAGCCAGCGCGAAGCCAGGAGCGTGCAGTGTAAGTGAGACACGCCCCTTGAGGTCTCAGTTTCACTGGACACGCCCCCAATGTTTCTGTCAAGCTGCTAAGCATTTCTACATGCAAAGCAGCAGTTTAAATAGGTTTTTGGAAGTTTTTTGAAGATTTTGGTAACTTTTATAAACTTTTTAAAAAGTTTACATTATTTTGAGTAATCTGAAGTAGTTTTAAAGAGAATTAAAGCAATTTAAAGACTTTTAAAAGCCCTAAAAGAATTTTTTTAATTCCATTTATTTATTTAGCAATGTCGTCGTCATACGTGTCTTCACACTGTTCCCTTTGGGGAACTGTATGAAGTGGTGGAATGATTTATGGCCGTGATTAACGCTCATTCCGTGACCATAACCATCTTTGAACCAGCCATTAGGGCGGTTAGTCCTATGGCGGGAGGGTTTTACGGGCTCCCACAAGCTATAGAAGGAGGGGGGGCCACCCACACCCACGGACGCAAATATTCCACTGGATGTCAACCCAGAATTTAGAGCCGGAGCTCTGACTCCACTTGCCGGGACTGTCTGGAGCGGGGTTCGAAACCCTACCCTGATCTGGCCCAGCGGTGGGGATCCTACCGCTATGACAAAGGCCCAATCCGATTAGCAACGTGAAATGGCAGCATAGGGCTCCAGTCACGGGGAGGGAAAAGGCGCAGGAAACGTATGGGTGTCACCTTTTGTGCGGAGTGGGCCTTTTGCGTAGCAGTAAGCATCCCCGCCGCTGGGCCAGAAGGAGTAGGGTTTTGAACCCCACTCCAGACAGTCCCGGCAAGTGGAGTCGGAGCTCCAACTTTAAATTCTGGGTGGACATCCAGCGGGATACTTGCGTCCGTGGGTGTTGGTGGCCCCCCCCCTCAGATGGGTTGTGGGAGCCCGTAAAACCCTCCCGCCATAGGACTAACCACCCTAATGGCTGGTTCAAAGATGGTTACGGTCACGGAATGAGCGTTAATCACGGCCATAAATCCTTCCACCACTTCATACAGTTCCCCAAAGGGAACAGTGTGAGGATACGTACGATGATGACCTCTTGCGCAATGCACCTCCTTGGACCCTCAGTCGCAGATGCGAGGGGGCAAGTCGTGCAATTGTTAAAATTTTCATTTTATTGACATGTAAAATGTTGGCCCAGTAATTCCCTTCCAACTGCGCGAGCACGGTCGGGGTACTTACGCATCTGGCCGGATGAAATGCCGGTTTTCAGCATGCACAGTGCTTTTGTGGAAAACCGGCATTTCCTGTCCTCTGAACGAAGGGGTTCAGAGGCAGAACGCGTGCGACTGCACAGGCAGCGCGTGCGCAGTATAATTCGCCGCTTTTATTACTGCTTTCAGTGAGGTCAAGTCCTTACAACTTACACATGAAAAAAGCATGGGTGCAGTTGCTCCAGAGGCTGCGGAGGAAGATATTTCTTATCGTGGAGCTTCTGAAAGTATGTATGTCTGTATATATTCCTTTGCGTGTTATGTATATATTCCTTTACTTATGTGTATGAATGTATTATTTAATTATGACTTTCAGAGAAAGTAACTTATTGGAAAATCATAATTAAAAACATACATTCATACACATTAGTAAAGGAATATAAAACATACATACATATACGTAAAGGAATATATGTGGACATACATACATAACTCATTCTCACATTCCATTCACACAGCCACAATTGCTCCTTCTACCTACCGTTCTGAAAACCCTTAAAAAAAAAAAAATTTTTAACTTTAAAACTTACTTAAAATTTCTTAAAATAACTTCCCTCCCTTTCCCAAACAAAAATATTGCATTTCAGAAGCTCCACGATAAAATGTTTCTTCCTCCGCAGCCAATGAACCACTTTACACTTGCTTTTTTCAAGTGTAACTTCTGAGGACTTACCCTCACGGATTTCATGAATGAAATCTACGAAGTTCACTGCGCAAGCGCTGCCTGTGCAGTCGCACGCGCTCGAGGTCTGGAAATGCCGGCGTTCCCCGCATGCGCTGTTCATGCTGAATGCCGGCATTTCCAACGGCCAGATGCGTGAGTACCCCGAGCGCACTCACGCCTTTGGCCGCGAATTTCTGGCCCTTTGTGTTCCTGTTCGAAGTGTCAATTTTTAGCACTTTACTTGGGCATTGCTATTCCATTGGTTCCAAACTGCAGACATTCTGGAAGCTGCAATTTGCAACGCGGTGTCTTCCTCCTTCGCTGAGGTAACTCATTGATCTTTCCTTGTTTCGGTTGTTGCTTTTCGCAAATCCAATTCTTGATGCGTTGCCAAGCAATGTGTGGAAGAGCCGGCGACACCATCTGACTGACCATCGTCACTAATTCGATCGCATCCATTTCCTGTGTCGTGCTCCAAGCTGGGTTTTGAAAAACAATGTACGACTGTACCTTGTATTGTTCCTCCTTTTCGGTATCCCGCAGGACATCTTTTGATATTGGCTATGGAGACAGTTTTAAGAATATGCTTGCCATTCGGCTGGTTAATATGTATTTGAACTGTTCTTTCATTAATAACAGAGGGTATTTAAACAGGTTTTTTCCACTTTGGTCTTAAACCAGGTTTCTGCTCAAACCTCTTTTCCTGTACCCATTCTCCTACTATGGGTTGCCATGCTTTATTTGTCAATTTTTTCTGCCTATTTGCTTCCCTTATCCTCTGATCAATTCAATGAATCTCCTCTGTTACTTCTTTTTTTTAATCTAACTGTCGCTGTCGGGTCAAGGACTCAGAGTGTGTAGAGGCAATAAAAGAACTATGGGTAAGCGGTGTATGCATCTCAACCTCATACATCAGATAATTTGGAGTTTTAGGGGACACTGTCCCTGATGCAGATGTGGGCACATTATTGAGTGATAGCTGCACCTCCAGAATGATGGTGGTCCACTTATTCCTCCTGATTCTCAACAGTTTGACCAATAGCTTTTTTACTTCCTGGTTTTTACATTCCACCAGCCCCGCTGATTGCGGATGACATGGCGTGCTGTGCTCTAACCCAATCCCCCTTTGTTTACAGTAGTCTTTGAAGATCTTAGATACAAAGGCTCCACCTTTATCAGCGTGTAAGATTTTGGGTGCACCAGCTACAGTAATTATATCAGAAATAGCCCTGGCAAGTGTGTTTTCTGAAACAGTTTTTGTGGGGACCAGCCAGGAAGTGCATCCATCTACACAAATGAGAAGATGTCTATAACCCAAAGATGGGGGAAGTGGTCCAATAAAGTCAATAAAGAATTTTCCCATTGGCTCATCAGCTTTCACAGGAGCCAATGGTGGTGGCTTAATTAGTGATGACTTATTGGTTAAATAGCATGGCTCACAATTTGCCACGTATGTTTTACAGGCTTTAAGCATGCCTGGCCACCAATATAAGGGGGTCAATTTGCAGAATGTTGTTCTGGCACCACAATGTGCTTGACTTATGCCCTCGTAAGCTTCTTTTACAAGCTGTTCTCATTTGTGTCTCGGGGGTACCTCTCGGTTTTCTTTGGGCAACTTAACTAGAACAATACCAGTAGGGGTTTCCCAGTAAAAGTACTTTGGTGGCTATCCTGGTGGATTCTCTTTTGTCGGGTCTAATAGCTGAATCAGTTCCTCATCCTGATTAACTGCACGTTCTGCCCTAGTGATTACACTAACATCGGCAGACCCCTCTCAAGGGGGTGTCATGCAGACCGAACATTTTGCTCGTTCGCCTGAAAGGCTGTTTCCTTTTGAGTGTACTGTCCCAATGGTATGTCCGTTTACATGAATCACCTGACAATTCTTTTTCTCCATTCTCGAACGGCAAATATCTTCCCACGGTGTGGGTTTAATAAGGCCTGCTTTCTCTAAAGCATACCACAATGCTGCGGCTTCAGCATATTGCGCTGTCTTATGGCCAAGGGGTATAGACAGTAATTCTTCTGATAAAAAGAATAGGAATCTCAAAAAGTCCCTACTACTATCCCCATCCTAGCTGAGGATTGTTGGATGTCTCTTTTTTAATCGTCATTGATGATCCATCATAGTAAATAACTGGATGGTATTCTGTCCGCGGTCTCATCGGTATTGGCCTGATTCCTTCCTCCGTATCATCATCCTCCATGATGGGGAGATGCTCTATCTTTCCACATTGATTTAGATGGTGTTGTAGATAAGGATAGTATTTATTAATGAGTTGCTCGAGGAGGTCTTTGCCTCCCCCCTCTAGGCAAGTTTGATCAAGCTGTGTTCAAACATGTCATCCTGGTCTGTGGATGCTTCTACAGGTCTGGTTGAAATTTTAAGGTAATGTTTCATGTCTGGATGTCCTATAATGAAGGAATAGGCCAATTGTGGTACCAGTCCTACATCTAGGGTCACCGTGATTCCATATATAGTAATATGTATCTTGTAAAAATTAATTATTTTGGTTTGTCTTGTGTGAATCCCCCTAATGATTTATTTACAAATTGGGCTTCCCAAACCTGTCCACTTAGTTTTTATAATTGCAGGATCTATTACAGTGTAATCAGCTCCAGTATCAAACAGGGCTTTCACTTGTGTGCTTGTGGGCAAGGTTGCCAAGGCATAGGGGAAGTCAAGAGGCCCTGGCTGGGTGCCAGGCCTTCAATCCTGGGATTGTTCATCCTCAGGATCCTGAGTTTCATTTGCTGCTTTATCTTTAATTATTTTAACTGATTTTTGTTCTTCCCTCTAGGGGGTTTCATGTTTTTCAGATCCCTGAGGGGGTTTAATTGGACCATTTACTTTCTTGACGATCCTCCTGTTGAGGTGGATGTTGGTTCTGCCGGGAATCTTTTTGATCCCAATTTCGGTTTTATTGAGGGAGTTCTGATTTAAGTTCTACAAGGCCTGATCAGGGTCTTGTCTCTAGAGACTTAAATCTGGGTCTTAGAACCACTGTCAGTAAAACACTCCTTCTATACTTAACAATCTACAAGATGGATATAGATATAAATATAAGTATAGGTTCTGTATCAACTCATTAACACACACGTTGGGCAGCAACTGAAGGGGTAATTACTAGTCCTAGCCCTTTCCGGGCTACCCCGGATCAGGCGTATTCCCCAGATGTTCACCTTCAACTAAAGTTAGAGATAGCCAAATTACATAAGACGCTTAATTGGGTCTAAAGGTCCAGGCTATCTCTCTCTGAAGGAAAGGAGCGACGTAAAGATGTTACCGTCCTCCAGATAGCACTTTTAATAAGTTTAACTAGACTGTAACCTTCCGGATATTATGAGGGTCTGGAATACTCCCCCAGAATCTGCAACTCCTCACAAAAGAGTGTACAGAAATTGAGTTCACGAGTTTGATACAGAAATACTATTTGAGACAATTCTAAAAATATATAGATTTATTTAAGAGCCGACATACAGTTAACAACTGTTGAGTCAATCACAACTTTAACAGTTCAAAATACAAATAGCTTACATTTCTTATTCTCAGAGATCCTTATTCTCAAATCTTAACTTTGTACATTTTTACATTTCTATTATTCTTAATCCAGAATATCCACCAAAATCAAATAAGAGTATCTTTTTGATCCCTGAGACTCAAAGAGTTAAAAACTTACAGAGCATGCCTCTGAAGTTGAGAATCGCTTGCCCTTTCCAGCGACTTCTGACTTTTCATCTGGAAAGCTCTATTTTTATATCCTTTTTGCAGTAGTAAATCCTTTGAAGTTTTCTGCTGGTGTAAGCTAATTATCTCTAGTCATTCTCTGTTGAATTCTTTTCTATTCTTACTGTCAATTCAACTGTTAGCTTGCAGACTTCTGTCTGTTGTTTAGGTGTTCAAAAACTTATCATAAAATGGCTACAACAGATTTATCTCTTTGATGTCATTCTTATTGAAGGACTTTCATTCAATTCTAAAATCACCTAGCTGGTTATAATCAGACATCGTGACTCCTATGTGTTCCATTTTCAACACAAAAACCATGTGATTGCTTGGTGTCATCTATTGAAGTCATATCTTCAAAGTGTTCTGTAGGTATCTTTTACAACATGTAAATCAAAAACATTTCAACTAGGGTGTTTGTTGCATTTCTTAGCTACTTGAATTGGTTGCATATATAATTGTGTTTCCTGTCTTATTTGATGTTACTTTTATCAAAGGCACATGGTTTTTTAATATTTTGTGTTCCTGTTCGAAGTGTCAATTTTTAGCACTTTACTTGGGCATTGCTATTGTGTTGGTTCCAAACTGCAGACATTCTGGAAGCTGCAGCTTGCTGTTTCAATAGGACCATTGTCTCAGTGTTAACAATCAATTCCCATTTCAAAAGCTTGTGTGGTGTTTACAACTTTTGTGTTAACACTTCATTTTATCTCAGAAGCCTGTATTGACACAGCCTGTGTCATCGAGGCTTTCCAGACTTTTAAACACAGTATGTCATGTATTAATATCAGAAATCTGTTCATAGGATGGTGTATCTTTCTGAATTATGGCTTTTCCTTTGCCTACATATATTGCTGCACAAAAATTGCATCTAAACATCTGCGAAACCTGCAGATGACTGCTTTAGCACCTCTAGGCAAGTTCAAAGTATGGTAATCAGCAATTAGGACCAAAATTGTATGCTAAATCCAGACTTTCAGACAGACGTGTCTTATTAGCACTGCACGCATTTAGCGCCTGTTTTCACCCTTTGGCCAAAATAACCCCCCCAGGACTTAATGTGCATGCTTTAAATTCCACACTCATATCTAAAAATAAACTGGAAACAAGAATAGGGCTCGAGCACAAGTTATTTTATGTGGAATTCATTCAGAAATCCCTCTCTAATATTTCTAAACAGCACAGTAGCCCAGGCCCAAATCCCAGTCACCCGTTTAAATAAGCCATTTGCTTTGCAGCCTGAGATGTAAAAAACACCATGGGGGAGAAATTGGGTATAGCCCCACTCGGGGGCGCTAGAATTGGCGAAGCACCGATTTTATCGCCAGGCGCAACTTATCGCCACCTCCAGCGATATTGGGCTGCATCGCCCCTGAAGGTGATTGCGGCGTTAAATCAGGCGCTGCACGGGACTCCTAAGGCGCTAACCTGGCGGCGCTACTCAATATCTGGGCGGACGGGCGCAGCGCAGGTGCTGTCAATAATCGATGACCACGAGACATGCTGGCACCGGCCAGCTCTTAAAGGGGCGGGTCATTTAGGATCAGCAGCCACACTCATCGCCCTGTAGGCCTCAAAATCGGCACTGTGCAATCTGAGGCATTGCAAACTTTGACCAGATGGAGAGGGTGAGGCAGAGAGCAGAGCGCTTTTCCCAAAGGGCATTGGATGCTTTGGTTGATGCAGTGGAGCGCCGGCGAGCAGTGCTGTACCCTGACAATGGCAGGAGGCCTCCTCAGAACGAGTACCGCAGAGCTTGGAGGGAAGTTTGTCAAAGAGTCAACTCCAGCAGCGTGGCACCCAGGACTCCTGTGAAATGCAGGAAGAAGTTCAACGATCTCACTCAGGTCGTTAGGGTGAGTGGCTTGTTGGCAATCTTCTTCATCCCTCCATCTGCACCTGACTTTATGGCCAGAGGGTACGCGATGCCCCAATGGCCATCTGTCAGCCAGCACCCATGGCCCTTTCTGGGAACGCACATGCACATTCAACTCAGGGCATCATGTAAGGGCTGATCCACCATGGGGGGGCATGAGATGACAACTCAGGGCAGCATATTTCAGAACTTCCCGTCCTTTCTCCTGCAGGGCAAGCTGGCCAGGAACCGGAGGGAACAGATTCGTACTGGCGGGGGCCCTCCTCAGCTGCAGGAACTGACGGACCTGGAGGAAAGAGTCCACCAGATTGTTGGAGGCCGGATGATTGGTCCTGTCACCACTGGAGCTGCCGACCCCATTGTGCACAGCGATGGTAAGGTCATCACCTTTTTGAACTCTCTCCTTCCACTTGTTCCCCCCACCAGCATGCTTTTTCAGTCTGGACCCATGTCAGAGCATTGCAGCACTCTTGCATCCCTTGCTGCCACCCTGGCCTTTCGCTAAATCCACTCTTCAACCTCCCTGCTTCCAGATGCTGCATCACCAGCTCGGGAGCCGGGCCATCTAGCTGCCAGGGACACTGACTCCGGAGGCGACGAGCAGGAGGAAGCCGGACCATCCGTCCCACCCTCAGGCGAGCCAGCCCATCTGCTTCCCTGGAAGGGAGCGGGGGGGATGGATCTGAGGAGGAACCAATTGCAGGAACCAGCGGCCTCCAGCAGCGCAAGGGGGTAGGGAAGTTCCGGAGCCATCTCCCCGGAGGGCGCGTCAGGCCACGATGACTGCTGCACAGAGCACAGAAGAGGTGCGTTCCCTCGCAGAAATGAGCGCCCAGGCTCGACTCAGGCACACTGAGCTGATGGCTGCAGTTGCAAGGATGCCTGAATCCATCGAGACACTGGCAAGGAGTGTGCAAGACTTCGGGGCAGCCCTGGAAAGGAGTGCCCAGGGCGTGGGGACATCACTGGAAAGGACTGTGCAGGGCATCGTGACATCACTGGAAAGGACTGTCCAGGGCTTCACCGATGCACTGGCACCTGCCACGCAAGTGCTGAGTGCTGCCACGCAGTCTCTCGCTGGCCTCATGCAGAGGCAGATTGAGGCCACAGAAGCACTGACTGCTGCCACCCTCCATGGATCAGGCAGGATTACCCGGGGCCCTTGCAGCACCACAGCAGGCCAGCAATCTGTGGACCAGCCGATTGGTCCGCATGCTGCGGTGCTGCCCCGTCAGAGTGCCAGTGTGTCGGCCGACCACGGAGCAGGTGTCCGCTCTCAGGATGTCAGCATTCCTGATGCCAACGCTGGCACGTCTCCACTGCAGCTGCCATCACCTGCAGGACAAACTGCTTCCACCCATGCCCAATTGGAGCAGTCAGCATCCAGCCCCTCCAAGCCCAGAGTCCATCCAGGCCGTCCCTCAGGGGCATCTGCGCTTTCGGACAGTCAGCAGGCATCCCCCAGCCTTCATGCAGCCACTGGGGTCCCATTACGGAGGAGTTGCAGGGAGGGAAGGGGCCGATCTCGCAAGAGAAGTAGATCACCATCAAAGGGGAAAGAGTAGAAGGTGCTGCTGAGACGTCCTATTTCTAGAAATCAAGGCCGTGGATGCTGGTCTGAATGTTAGTCATGTTTTGGATAGTCTCCCGGGTGTGCGAGTCACGTGTTCTGAATGTTAGTCATGTTTTGGATAGTCTCCCGGGTGTGCGAGGCACGGATGTGTTAGTTTGTTAGTTAAGCTTTCAGTTGCCATTGCTTTGTCATGCTGGAAGGAAGCACAGTTTTCAAAATAAACAAAGAATTTTAATGTCATTGGCCATGTCTGCTATTTACAATCATTGTGGCCTTCATAGGCTTTGGGTTATCCGAATGGTTCCATTCCTGGTCTTCCAATGGCACCAAGTAGTCCGTGAGAGGGGCCTAGAGCCGACTCCTTATCAGCCTCAGACAGACGGCCCTTCCACTTTCTCGGACCCTCCCGTCTTGGTCCTCCTCCTCCTCCTCCTCCTGCTCCTCCTCCTCCTCTGCTGGTCCTTCAATGTCTGCCGGCATTGGCTGGGTGCGCAGGGTGGCGAGGTTATGGAGCATGCAGCAGACAACGACGAAGTGGGAGACTCTCTCTGGTGAGTACTGCAAGGCTCCTCCCGAATGGTCCAAACAGCAGAACCGCTGCTTGAGCACGCCGATTGTGTGCTCCACAATGTTCCTCGTCGCCTGATGGCTGACGTTGTAGTGCTCTTCTGCAGGGGTGCTGGGCATACGGAGCGGGGTCATCAGCCATGGGCACAGTGGATAGCCCTTGTCACCGAGAAGCCAGCTTTCTGGGTGAGCCTGGGCTCGAAAAGGTCAGCGACTGAAGTCTGGCGCAGGATGAAAGCGTCGTGGCTGCTGCCTGGGAACTGTGCATTGACCGCCAGGATCAGCTGCCGGTGGTCACAGACCAGCTGCACATTCAAGGAGTGGAACCCCTTGCGGTTGCGGAACTCCTCAGGATTCTGTACAGGTGCCGCAAAGCCACGTGCGTGCAGTCAATGGCGCCCTGCACCATGGGGAAGTCTGCTATTGCTGCGAAGCACTCTGCGCGCTCCCGCTGCATCTCCGGTGTCACATTGAAGGATATGTACTGACGCCGCCTTTTAAACAGGGGATCTGTAACCTGCTGGATGCAGCTATGCACCGCAAACTGGGATATGTTGGCAATGTCCCCAGTTGCTGACTGGAAGGAGCCGGTCGCATAGAAATTCAATGCCACTGTTATCTTCACAGCCACCGACAGAGAGGTCCTGCACCTTATCTGTGGCTGCAGATCTTCCTGAAGCAGGTGGCACAGCTCAGTCACCACCTCCTTTCGGAATCGCAGCCTCCTAACACACTGCTCCTCCGACATGTTGAGGTAAGAGAACTGCTGCCTGAATACCCTGGCAGCGTAAGGTCTGGTGTGGCGACGTCTGTTGACCCTCCTCCGTCTGGCCATTCCTGGCCCTCTCTCCCTCCGTCCCTGTGTCCTTTCCAGATGGTCGAGCAGCAGGATGTTCCCCTCCAAAGCAGCCCCCATAATAATAGGTCAGCAGAAATTAAATAGGGTGTAAACGCTCACCAGCAGCAGCGTGATGGTATGAAGGCTGAAGGTCCTCTGGCAGCGCTGGGTCACTAGTGAAATGGCTCAGAGTTCAACTTTGCAACTCTGTGTAAATCTCAAATAAGTTGTGCTCCCAAAATGGCTGCCGCTTTTATACCAGTGCAGTCCCCTTTAAATAGCGCCCCCCTAAGCCCGAGAGCCACTGGGGAACGTTCTAGGAAGTTGTCCTTATTAGCGCCGGGCGGAACAGAGGGGGGCGCCACTGAATTTCCGGTCCGGGGTGCCAAAAAGGCGTTGCACACTGAAATGACGACATGATCTGCCTGCGCCCGCGAGCGGGCGCTAAGATTTAGCGCCGGCGCTAAAAGCCCACTCAATATGGCAAGAGGCGCTGGGTTCACTGCGCCCGCCTGAAAATTGGGTAACGCCCCAATTCTCGGCCTCTTTAGGCGCCAATCGCTGGCGCTAGCAACTGAATTTCTCCCCCCATATATGTTATATTACACCCCAGCACACAGCAGCTTTGCCAGGTTGCTTATCGATTACTTTCCAAAGTCAATTTTAACTCCCAGCTGGTTACTGGCGGGAAACGGTGGAATTCAGTTCATTTCCAATCCGCCCAGCCTCATTGCCACATCACTGTTCTGCTTCCCGCCCAAATCAGGCTCTAAGTGCGTGGGAAGTGGTTGCTGGTCTCGGCAGGCAGGTTGATGTGCCTCAATAATTCCGAGACTCGATGTTAGCGAAACAAAACAAGGCTTTTATTAACTTAGAAAGTAACACGCAGTGGAGAGAGGTATCTTCCATCTGGAGGTCTGCAGTACTGGATATGAGGCCAGACTGAGCTTGCTTACATAGGGGCCAGGTATGGGCGGAGCCCTACACACAATACATTACAATATACAATACAATGGTGAGGAGACGGAACTGAGGTAAGGGAACTGAAACCTGAAAACCAACCACAGTCACAGGCAGTGATGAATGGAATATTTCATCACACAGGTAGATATGGGGAAGAGATATCCAGGAGTGTCTCGTTTGAGGGAATGGTGGGAGGGGGCGGAGTGGAGGCCTAAATTTTCCTGTGTGACCAGGAGCTGCATTCCCCATCCTGGCCCCACAAAGGAAAGTAAAAAGCTTACCACTTGGTGCCTCTTCCCAACACCTTCGGCCTGGTGAGAAAGTCGCAGTGATTCCCTGTTCAGGCCCGAGTTAAAATGCCAATGGGGTCCAAGCGATGGAAGACTGGGAGCTTGCCGTGTGACCCAATTCTGCACTTGTATCCTATCACCTAGTAGCACCAACACATTGTACCACTCTCTCCACCACTGCCCTGGCATTATGGGCTGGGTTCTTCTCGTGTTGGCAGGTTGGCATCGATTTGCCACTAACCTGTTGAACAGGCTCGAAGGGCCGAATGGCCTACTCCTGCCCCTATCTTCCATGTTTCTATGTTTCTATTCCTCCTGGAGCCATCATTTGAGAGTTTGGAGCGATAATACCACTCCTCATTGGGTTACTGCTGCCGGGAGGGAAATTCAGGGCTGGTACAGCCAGTTAAAGGGGAACATCACTTCCTCAGTGGCTGAGAGGGCTATATACCTGAAGAAGCAGCAGCCTCGGGGGAGGCAGGGGTTGGGGGCAGGTCAGCAGCAGAGAGAGCTCCCAACCATGGAGGGCTGCTGGCTGAAGTCAGGGCAAGCAGGGATCAATGGATGGACATTGAGGACATGAAGCCCCATAGAGGGTGGTTCAGGCTGTATGGGGGAGGTTGCAGAAGCTCTCAGTGTAACCTCCACCATGTCACACACTGCAGCAAAAGGTTTAATGACATGTCGAAGGCGACCAAGGTAAGTCAAGGCTCTGTTGACAATCTACATTCTCTACTGAGGCTTCTTTGGCAGCACCTCTTGACCTCCAGCACCTAGGAGGACAGGGCAGCAAGTACATATGAACACCATCAGCTCCAAGTCACACATCATCCCGACTTGGACGTATATTGCTGTGCCTTCATCGTCACTGGGTCAAAATCCTGAAGCAAAGGTAGAAATAGCACAGGCATTGGTCAAAATCTTTCAATTCTCA
Organism: Somniosus microcephalus; assembly: GCF_052327205.1. Lineage (NCBI taxonomy): Eukaryota > Metazoa > Chordata > Chondrichthyes > Squaliformes > Somniosidae > Somniosus > Somniosus microcephalus. The sequence continues at coordinate 81,329,598 of NC_141005.1, read as the reverse complement.
TTGGATATAGGAGTAGTGCCAGAGGACTGGTGGGTTGCTAATGTTATCCCACTATTCAAGAAACAGGAGAGGGATAAACCAGTGAACTACAGACCAATATCGGTGGTGAGGAAGTTATTGGAAACCATCATCGGGGACAAAATAAACTTTCATTTGGAAAAGCATGGGTTAATCAAGTAGAGCCAGCATCGGTTTGTTGAAGGCAAATCCTGTTTGACTAACTTGATTGAATTCTTTGATGAGGTAACAGAGAAGGTTGATCAGGGTAGTGAAGTAGATGTTGCTTATATGGACTTTCGGAAGACATTCGACAAAGTGCCACACAGGAGGCTTATTAAGAAAATCCGGTTCAAGGCGGCGGCTCACCACCCTCCGTCTCTGGGGCAATTAGGGATGGCCAATAAATCCTGGCCTTGCCAGCGAGCCCATGATTGAATAAAGGAAAAAGATGGAAGCCCATGGAATTAAGGGGACAGTGGTGGTATGGATACGTAATTGGCTCAGTGACAGGAAGCAAAGGGTGGTGGTGGATGGATGTTTTTCAGACTGGGAGGTTGTTTGTAGTGGTGTTCCCCAAGGGTCAGTTTTAGGTCCATTACCCTTTTCAATTTTTATAAACGACCGAGACTCGGGTGTAGGGAGCAGCAACATAAAGTGTGCAGCTGATACAAAATTTGGCAAAGTAGTAGAGCATAATGAGGATAGTTATAGGCTTCAGGATGACGTAGACAGGATGGTTAAATGGGGGCGAAGCATTGTAGATGGAGTTCAATGCGGAGAAGTGTGAAGTGATATGGAAAGATAGTATACTATAAATGGCACAATTTTGAAAAGTGTAGATGAGCAGGGAGACCCAGTGTTGGATGGATAGATGGAGATGAGGAAGTGCACAGACAGAGAAGGATGGGTGCATTCCTGCACATGAGGAAGTGTCAGACAAGGAGCTTCCCCCCACCCCCACAACACTGCAAGAGAAAGGCTACCAGAAGCTGGTCCCTCTCGGAGAGGCTGCTTCCCAGAGACAAGGATTGGCTCAGGCCTCTAAGGTTCCAGGTGGACCTCCACCACCACCCACTGCTCGAGTTTGTCTCACTCATGGAGCACAATAGGCGCTCAAGCGAGTAAGGTAACTGGTACAAAGGGCTAGACATGGTGTTAAAAAGTTGTAGTTTGCGAAGGCTTTGACTGCAGGGATGGCCCTGATCACCAATGTGCCATCCTGACATATGGCTCTGAGTCATGAGGGCTGATGGGATGGATTTACGCATGACAGCGACATGACAGTTTCCAGGTTATTGGGCATTCCTGTGCAGGATAAGGTCATTGGCATTGCACACTAGCTGCACATTAATCGAATGAAAGTCTTCACTGTTAGAAGATTGAGGGGCTGCCGTATGGGACTTTGAGTGCCACACATGTTCCCTCATTGTTCTTTGCATCTGTGGGACCCTTACCAGTCCATATAATTGGACAGTTCTCTCTGTTTCTCTGATTCCCATATGAATTATGCAGCCCTCCTGAACAGAGCACTGTATTGATTTCTTTGTGGGTTCAATGACGAGACATTTATGAAAGAGAATGTCTTTTAATCTAAAGTCTGTTCAACTCTTTATACAGCATTTACAGGAGACATCAAGCTAGTGATGCATCTAGTAGTGATGCATCTAGAACGAAACTGAAACTAAACTCAACTGCCTTGCTTGTCTCGGTCACATGCCCTCTGCTGGTCAGGCACAAGCAATCAATACATGCCGGTAAGGCATCATAATCAAACAGGCAAATACCATCTCTATTTGCTGATATCATTACAAGTACCAGGCACCTTCTTCATACATCTCTCTCCCCCCTCTCTCTCTCTCTCTCTCCCAGTCTCTCTCTCTCTCTCTCCCCCCCCCCCCCCCCCAGGCTCTCTCTCTCTCCCCCCCCAGTCTCCCCCCCTCTCTCTCTCTCCCCAGTCTCTCTCTCTCTCCCCCCCCCTCTCTCTCCCTCTCTCTCCCCCTCTCTCTCTCTCTCAGTCTCTCTCTCTCCCCCTCTCTCTCTCTCCGTCCCTCATCTCTCTCCCCAGTCTCTCTCTCTCTCCCCCTCTCTCTCTCTCTCCCAGGTCTCTCTCTCTCTCCCCCCCAGTCTCTCTCTCTCTCTCTCCCCACTCCAGTCTCTCTCTCTCTCCCCCCAGTCTCTCTCTCTCTCCCCCAGTCTCTCTCTCTCTCCCCCAGTCCTCTCTCTCTCTCTCCCCAGTCTCTCTCTCTCTCCCCCAGTTCTCTCTCTCTCCCCCAGTCTCTCTCTCTCTCCCCCCCCTCTCTCTCTCTCCCCAGTCTCTCTCTCTCTCCCCCAGTCTCTCTCTCTCTCCCCCCACTCTGTCTCTCTCTCTCTCCCCCAGTCTCTCTCTCAATTCAATTCAATTCAATTCAAATTGCTTTATTGGCATGACAAGATACATCTTATGTTGCCAAAGCACAGAAATACATGTATGATTAACCACATAAACACCGATCTAGACATACAGTGTATAGACAAGTATACCCATGTATACATAGATATATGCACCATATAATATGCATATAATCTTTTCTTAGATTTAATGTGTCACTGGTTGTCCCTCTGCTTGTGGCAAGCTGTAACATAGTTTGCCGCTATAGTTACACATTTTCTCTGTTCCCCAATAGATATGGAGTTTTTGGAGGTCGTTCAAATTTTTGAATTCAGGGCATATTTTTGTGAATTTTGGGTAGAAATTCTCCCTCATGTCCTGATAGTTTCCGCAAGTTGTGAGGAAGTGCATCTCTGTCTCCACCACTCCCTGACTGCAGTGAGAGCATATCCTGTCCTCTCTTGGCAGCCGGGTCTGCCTGTGTCTGCCTTTTTCGATGGCCAGGCTATGTTCACTAAGTCTGTACATTGTCAAGGTTTTTCTCATTTTGCTATCCTTTACCATGGTCAGGTATTCAGCCATGGTGTATTGTCTGTTTAGGGCCAAATAGCAATCGAGTTTGTTTTGGGTTTTTGTCATTTCTGTCCAATAGGACAAGTATTTTTCCTTTTGTTTAGTGATAATTGTGTTGGGTTGAATTCTCTGTGCTAGGGTGTCACTGTCCTGGGGCTGGTTATTATTATTAATGTTGGTAGTTACTTCACTGAGTCCCAGGACTAGTTGACAGAGGGGACTCTTCTCTATGATCATCTCTTGCATTTCAAGGCATCGTAATGATAGCAGTGGGGGTTGCTCATTTTTAGGTGTTTCCAAAATTTGATGCTCGTTTTTGGATATTAATTGGTAGTGGATATTGGCCTAGTTCTGCCCTGCATGCATTGTTTGCGGTTTTCCTCTGAGTCCGGAGGATACTTTTACAGAATTCTGCATGCAGGATTTCAATTGGGTGTTTGTCCCATTTGCGAATTCTTGTTGTGTTAGCGGACCCCACACCTCACTGCCATAGAGTGCAATTGGTTCAATTACTGATTTAAAAATTTGAGCCAAATGACAATTGGAATTTCTATTTGGGCTGACTTCTAATGGCATAGAAAGCCCTTCTAGCTTACTCTTTCAGTTCATTCACAGCCAAATGAAAGTTTCCCGTAGAACTGATTTTTAGCCTAGGTATGTGTAATTTGTAGTTTGTTCGATTTTAGTTGCTCCTAGTGTGAAGTTTATTCTGGGTCCCTGATGTCTGGATCTTTGCTGGAACACCAGAACTTTTGTTTTTTGGGGTTTATTGTCAGAGCCCAGGTCTGACACAACGACTCTAGCAGATCCAGGTTCCGCTATAGTCCCTCCTCAGTTGGTGAGAGCAGAACCAGGTCATCTGCATAGAGGAGGAATTTAAACCTTGGAGTCATATAGGGCGTGGCCAGGTGCTGTAGATTGTTCAAGTAGTTTTGCCAATTCATTTATGTAAATATTAAAGAGTGTCGGTGAGATAGGCGAGCCCTGCGCCACTCCACGCCCCTGTGAGAAATATTTTGTTTGTTTGTCTCCAATTTTAACTGCACATTTATTGTTTGTATACATTGATTTAATTACATCATATGCCTCTCTCACTCTCGCCCCCTCTCTCTCTCTCTCCCCCCCTCTCTCTCTCCCCCCTGTCTCTCTCTCCCCCAGTCTCTCTCTCTCTCCCCCAGTCTCTCTCTCTCTCTCCCCCAGTCTCTCTCTCTCCCCAGTCTCTCTCTCTCCCCCAGTCTCTCTCTTCTCCCCCCCCTCTCTCTCCCCCAGTCTCTCTCTCTCTCCCCCCCTCGTCTCTCTCTCTCTCCCCCCTCTCTCTCTCCCCAGTCTCTCTCTCTCCCCCAGTCTCTCTCTCTCTCCCCCAGTCTCTCTCTCTCCCCAGTCTCTCTCTCTCCCCAGTCTCTCTCTCTCTCTCCCCTCTCTCTCCCTCCCCCCAAGTCTCTCGCTCTCTCCCAGTCTCTCTCTCTCTCCCCCAGTCTCTCTCTCTCTCCCCCTCTCTCTCTCTCTCCCCCAGTCTTGCTCTCTCTCCCCCAGTCTCTCTCTCTCTCCCCCAGTCTCTCTCTCCCCCCCCTCTCTCTCTCTCTCTCTCTCGCCCCCAGTCTCTCTCTCTCTCCCCCAGCCTCTCTCTCCTCTCCCCAGTCTCTCTCTCTCCCTCAGTCTCTCTCTCTCTCCCCCAGTCTCTCTCTCTCTCCCCCAGTCTCTCTCTCTCCCTCAGTCTCTCTCTCTCTCCCCCAGTCTTTCTCTCTCTCCCACAGTCTCTGTCTCTCTCTCCCCCAGTCTCTCTCTCTCTCCCCTAGTCCTCTCTCTCTCTCCCCCCCCCACTCTCTCTCCCCCTCTCTCTCTCGCCCCAGTCCCTCTCTCTCCCCCAGTCTCTCTCTCTCTCTCCCCCCCTTTCTCTCTCTCTCTCCCCCAGTCTCGCTCTCTCCCCCTCTCTCCCTCTCTCGCCCTGTCTCTCTCTCTCTCCCCCAGTCTCTCTCTCTCTCCCCCAGTCTCTCTCTCTCTCCCCCTCTCTCTCTCTCTACCCCAGTCTCTCTCTCTCCCCCGTCTCTCTCTCTCTCCCCAGTCTCTCTCTCTCTCCCCAGTCTCTCTCTCTCGCTCTCCCCTCTCTCTCCCCCTCTCTCTCTCTCCCCTCTCCCCCTCTCTCTCCCCCTCCCTCTCTCCCTCTCCCCCCTCTCTCTCTCTCTCTCTCCCCCCCTCTCTCTCTCCCAGTCTTTCCTCCCTCTCCTTTCCCCCCCTCTCTCTCTCCCACTCCCCCTCTCTCTCTCTCCCCTCTTCCCCCCTCTCCCCCCCTCTCTCTCTCTCCCCCTCTCTCTCTCTCCCCCCTCTCTCTCTCCTCTCTCTCTCTCTCTCCCTCTCCCTCTCTCCCTCCCCCTCCCCCTCTCTCTCTCTCTCCCAGTCTCTCTCTCTCTCTCCCCTCCCCCCTCTCTCTCCCCCTCCCCCCTCTCTCTCTCTCTCTCCCCCAGTCTCTCTCTCTCTCTTTCTCCTCTCTCTCTCCCCCCAGTCTCCATCTCTCTCTTCCCTCCTCTCTCTCCCCCCCTCTCTCTCTCCTCTCTCCCCCCAGTCTCTCTCTCCCCCCCCCTTCAATTCAATTCAATTCAATTCAAATTGCTTTATTGGCATGACAAGGTACATCTTATGTTGCCAATCTCTCTCTCTCACACTCCCAATCTCTCTCTCTCTCACACTCCCAATCTCTCTCTCTCTCCACTCCCAATCTCTCTCTCTCTCTCTCTCACTCCCAGTCTCTCTCTCTCACACTCCCAATCTCTCTCTCTCTCACACTCCCAATCTCTCTCTCACACTCCCAGTCTCTCTCTCTCACACACTCCCAGTCTCTCTCTCTCACACTCCCAATCTCTCTCTCCACACTCCCAATCTCTCTCTCACACTCCCAATCTCTCTCTCTCTCTCACTCCCAATTTCGCTCTCTCTCACATTCCCAATCTCTCTCTCTCTCACACTCCCAATCTCTCTCTCACACTCCCATCTCTCTCTCTCTCTCACTCCCAATTTCGCTGTCTCTCACATTCCCAATCTCTCTCTCTCTCACACTCCCAATCTCTCTCTCTCTCACACTCCCAATCTCTCTCTCTCACACTCCCAATCTCTCTCTCACACTCCAATCTCTCTATCTCTCACACTCCCAATCTCTCTCTCTCTCACACTCCCAATCGCTCTCTCTCTCACACTCCCAATCTCTCTATCTCTCACACTCCCAATCTCTATCTCTCACACTCCCAATCTCTCTCTCTCACACTCCCAATCGCTCTCTCTCTCACACTCCCCAGTCTCTCTCTCTCTCACACTCCCAGTCTCTCTCTCTCTCACACTCCCAATCTCTCTCTCTCACACTCCCAATCTCTCTCTCTCACACTCCCAGTCTCTCTCTCTCACACACTCCCAGTCTCTCTCTCTCACACACTCCCAATCTCTCTCTTTCTCACACTCCAAATCTCTCTCTCTCACACTCCCAATCTCTCTCTCTCTCACACTCCCAGTCTCTCTCTCTCTCTCACACTCCCAATCTCTCTCTCTCTCACACTCCCAATCTCTCTCTCTCTCACACTCCCAATCTCTCTCTCTCACATGCCCAGTCTCTCTCTCTCTCACTCTCTCACTCCCAATCTCTCTCTCTCTCACACTCCCAATCTCTCTCTCTCACACTCCCAATCTCTCTCTCTCTCACACTCCCAATCTCTCTCTCTCACACTCCCAATCTCTCTCTCACACTCCCAATCTCTCTCTCACACTCCCAATCTCTCTCTCTCTCTCACACTCCCAGTTTCTCTATCTCACACTCCCAGTTTCTCTCTCTCACACTCCCAGTCTCTCTCTCTCTCACACTCCCAATCTCTCTGTCTCTCACACTGCCAATCTCTCTCTCTCACACTCCCAGTCCTCTCTCTCTCCTCTCTCACTCCCAATCTCTCTCTCTCTCACATTCCCAATCTCTCTCTCTCTCACACTCCCAATCATTCTCTCTCTCACACTCCCAGTCTCTCTCAATTCAATTCAATTCAATTCAAATCGCTTTATTGGCATGATAAGGTACATCTTATGTTGCCAAAGCATCAAATACATTTATGGTTGAACACATAAACGCAGTTCTATTCATACAGTGTATAAACAGGGTATATCCCTGAGTGTATAAATATACATTCGCATTATTTATATATACTCTTTTCTTAGGTTTACTGGTTGTCCTCTGTTCATGGCAAGCTGTAACCTAGTGTGCCACCAGTGCTACACAGCTTCTCTCCTCCCCCAGTAGGTATGGGAGTTTTTGGTCGTCATTCAGATTTCTGAATTCAGGGCATATTTGTGAGAATTTTTGATAGAAATTCTCCCTGATGCCCTGATATTTTCCACAGGCTGTGAGGAAGTGCATCTCTGTCTCCACTACTCCCTGACTGCAGTGAGAGCATATCCTGTCCTCTCTTGGCAGCCTGGTCTGCCTGTGTCTGCCTTTTTTCTCAGTTTGTTATCCTTTACCATGGTCAGGTACTCAGCCATGTTGTATTGTCTGTTTAGGGCCAAGTAGCAATTGAGTTTGCTTGGGTTTTGTTGTTCTGCCCAATATGACAGGTATTTTTCCTTTTGTTTAGTGACAATTGTGCTGGGTCGAATTCTCTCTGCTACGATGTCACTGTCCTGGGGTTGTTTATTGTTAGTAGTGTTAGTGGTTGCTTCACTGAGTCCCAGGACTAGTTGACTGAGGGAGTTATTCTTTATGGTCCTCTCTTGGCATTTCAAGGCTTCGTAATGATAGCAGTGGGGGTTGCTCATTTTTAGATGTTTCCAAAATTTGGTGGCTCTTTTTTGGATAGTGATTATTAGTGGAAATTGGCCTAGTTCTGCCCTGCATGCATTGTTTACAGTTTTCCTTTGAGTCCGGAGGATACTTTTTACAGAATTCTGCATGTAGGGATCTCAATTGGGTGTTTGTCCCATTTTGCAAATTCTGTTGTGTTAGCGGTCCCCACACTTCACTGCCATAGAGTGCAATTGGTTCAATTACTGATTTGAAAATTTTGAGCCAAATGCTAATTGGGATTTCTATTTGGATTGATCTTTTAATGGCGTAGAAAGCCCTTCTTGCTTTCTCTTTCAGTTCATTCACAGCCAGTTTGAAATTTCCCGTAGAGCTGATTTTTATGCCCAAGTATGTATAGTTAGTGGTTTGTTCGATTTTAGTTGTTCCTAGTGTGAGATTCATTTTGGGTCCCTGATGTCTGGATCTTTGTTGGAACACGAGGACTTTGGTTTTTTGGAGGTTTATTGTCAGGGCCCCAGGTCTGACAGACTGATTCCAGCAGATCCAGGTTCTGCTGTAGACCCTCCTTAGTTGGTGACAGCAGAACCAGGTCATCTGCATAGAGGAGGAATTTAACCTTGGATTCATATAGGGTGAGGCCGGGTGCTGTAGATTGTTCAAGTAGTTTTGCTAATTCATTTATGTAAATATTAAAGAGTGTCGGTGAGATTGGCGAGCCCTGCGTCACCCCCCGCCCCGTGGGAAGTATTTTGTTTGTTTGTTTCCAATTTAACTGCACATTTGTTGTTTGTATACATTGATTTAATTACATCATATGTTTTTCCCCCTACCCCCGCTTTTGATAAGTTTCAGGAATAGACCGTCGTGCCAGATGGAATCGAAAGCCTTCTGGAAATCTATAAAGCATGCGTAGATTTTGCTTTTGTTTTGATGGACGTGTTTGTCAATTAGGGTCTGTAGGGTGAAGATATGATCTGATGTTCTATAGTTTGGCAGGAATCCAATTTGGCTTTTACTCAAGACATTGTGCTCCTCAAGGAAGTTTATAAGTCTTTTGTTTATGATACTACAGAAAACCTTTCCCATGTTACTGTTTACACAGATGCCTCGATAGTTATTTGGGTCTCCTTTATCCCCCCACTTTTGTATATGGGCATTATGAGTCCTTTGTTCCAGATATCAGGGAAGTAACCGACACTCAGAACCAAGTTGAAGAGTTTCAGTATAGCCAATCTCATTTTATCGTCCGTGTGTTTAATCATCTCGCTTAGGATGCCGTCTGCCCCGCAAGCCTTTCCTGGTCGCAGGTCCATGAGTTTTTCAATTAGCTCTTTTTCAGATATTATGGTGTCTATCGGTCTCTCTCTCTCTCTCTCACTCCCAATCTCTCTCTCTCTCACACTCCAAAGCTCTCTCTCTCTCACACTCCCAATCTCTCTTTCTCTCACACTCCCAGTCTCTCTCTCTCACGCTCCCAGTCCAGTTCAGTTCAGTTCAGTTCAAATGCTTTATTGGCATGAAAGTTTACAAAGAACCATATTGCCAAAGCTTACATAGCAAAAAGGTACAGTTTTCCAACATTCTGTAGGTGTCAATCGATTTGACATTTGTTGGGTATATACAATATTACTTTTAAACAATATTAATTTTAAACAGTCCTTTCTACTTCATTTGGTACGTTCAATATTAATTTTAAACAGTCTTACTTTTAAACAGTCCCTCAGGTTGTGACATGTTGTTACATATTTAGCCCCAAGGTATGGTCTGTCTCCTTCTCCTAGGACTAATCTCAATTTTGACAGATCATCCAATTCCTTGAAATCTGGGGTTGTTTGGCTTAGCTTGTTGAATAATATGTTTCTTGATGTGTTGAATTTTCGCATTTTAGGAGGAAATGCATTTCTGTTTCAACCTCGCCAGTCAGACATTGATCGCATATTCTATTCTCTCTAGGCTGCCAGGATTTCTTGTATCTGCCTTTTTCAATTTCCAGTTGGTGGTCGCTTAGTCTGTACCTGGTGAGGGTCTGTCTCTGTTTTGTGTCTCTCTCTCTCTCACAGACTCCCAGTCTCTCTCTCTCTCTCTCACTCCCAGTCTCTCTCTCTCTATCTCTCTCTCTCTCTCTCACTCTCTCTCTCTCTCACACTCCCAGTCTCTCTCTCTCTCTCTCACACTCCCACTCTCTCTCTCTCACACCCCCACTCTCTCTCTCTCTCTCAACACTCCCATTCTCTCTCTCTCTCTCTCACTCCGTCTCTCTCTCTCACACTCCCAGTCTCTCTCTCTCTCTCACACACTCCCTGTCTCTCTCCCTCTCTCTCTCTCACTCCCAATCTCTCACTCTCTCTCTCACTCCCAGTCTCTCTCTCTCTCACACCCAGTCTCTCTCTCTCTCTCTCACACTCCCAGTCTCTCTCTCTCTCTCTCACACACTCCCAGTCTCTCTCTCTCTCTCTCTCACTCCCAGTCTCTCTCTCTCTCTCACACCCAGCCTCTCTCTCTCTCTCACACACACACTCCCAGTCTCTCTCTCTCTCACACAATCCCAGTCTCTCTCTCTCTCTCTCACACACACTCCCCAGTCTCTCTCTCTCTCTCTCTCTCACTCCCAGTCTCTCTCTCTCACACACACTCCCAGTCTCTCTCTCTCTCTCACTCCCAGTCTCTCTCTCTCTCTCTCTCTCACACACTCCCAGTCTCTCTCTCTCTCTCACTCCCAGTCTCTCTCTCTCTCTCTCTCTCTCACTCTCCCAGTCTCTCTCTCTCTCTCTCTCTCACTCCAGTCTCTCTCTCTCTCACTCTCCCAGTCTCTCTCTCTCTCTCTCTCTCACACACTCCCAGTCTCTCTCTCTCTCTCACTCCAGTCTCTCTCTCTCTCTCTCTCTCACTCTCCCAGTCTCTCTCTCTCTCTCTCTCACTCCCAGTCTCTCTCTCTCTCACTCCCAGTGTCTCTCTCTCTCTCTCACTCCCAGTCTCTCTCTCTCTCTCTCACTCCCAGTCTCTCTCTCTCTTCCACTCCCAGTCTCTCTCTCTCTCTCACACACTCCAGTCTCTCTCTCTCTCTCACACACTCCCAGTCTCTCTCTCTCTCTCTCTCACGCACTCCGTCTCTCTCTCTCTCTCTCACACACATTACCACTCTCTCTCTCACACACTACCACTCTCTCTCTCTCTCTCTCCCACACTCCCAGTCTCTCTCTCCTCTCTCTCACACACTCCGTCTCTCTCTCTCTCTCTCACACTACCACTCTCTCTCTCTCTCTCACACACTCCCTCTCTCTCTCTCTCTCTCACACACTCCCACTCTCTCTCTCTCACACACACTCACACACTCTCTCTCTCACACTCCCTCTCTCTCTCTCACACTACAGTCTCTCTCTCTCACACTCCTAGTCTCTCTCTCTCTCTCACACTCCCAGACTCTCTCTCTCTCTCTCTCACTCCCAATCTCTCTCTCAAACACACTCCAGTCTCTCTCTCTCTCGCTCACATTCCCAGTCTCTCTCTCTCTCTCTCACTCCAATTCTCTCTCTCTCTCTCTCTCTCACTTCCAGTCTCTCTCACTCCCAGTCTCTCTCTCTCTCTCTCTCTCACTCCCAATCTCTCTCTCAAACACACTCCCAGTCTCTCTCCTCTCTCTCACATTCCCAGTCTCTCTCTCTCTCTCTCACTTCCAATCTCTCTCTCTCTCTCTCTCTCTCTCACTTCCAGTCTCTCTCACTCCCAGTCTCTCTCTCTCTCTCACTCCCAGTCTCTCTCTCTCTCTCACACATCCCAGTCTCTCTCTCTCACACACTCTCTCACTCTCCAGTCTCTCTCTCTCTCTCTCTCACTCCCAGTCTCTCTCTCTCTCACTCTCTCACTCTCCCAGTCTCTCTCTCTCTCTCTCTCTCACTCCAGTCTCTCTCTCTCTCTCACACACTCCCAGTCTCTCTCTCTCTCTCTCACTCCCAGTCTCTCTCTCTCTCTCACACTCCCAGTCTCTCTCTCTCTCTCACTCTCCCAGTCTCTCTCTCTCACTCCCAGTCTCTCTCTCTCTCACACACTCCCAGCTCTCTCTCTCTCTCTCTCTCTCTCTCACAATCCAGTCTCTCTCTCTCTCTCTCTCTCTCTCACACCCAGTCTCTCTCTCTCTCTCTCTCACTCCCAGTCTCTCTCTCTCTCACTCCCAGTCTCTCTCTCTCCCTTACACTCCCAGTCTCTCTCTCTCTCTCACTTCCAGTCTCTCTCTCTCACACTCCCAATCTCTCTCTCTCTCTCACACTCCCAGTCTCTCTCTCTCTCACACTCCGTCTCTCTCTCTCTCACACTTCCAGTCTCTCTCTCTTCCCCCCAATCTCTCTCTCTTTCTCTTCTCCCCCAATCTCTCTCTCTCTCTTCTCCCCCAGTCTCTCTCTCTCTCTCATCCCGTCTCTCTCTCCTTCCCTCTCTCTCTCTCTCTCCGTACCCCTCTCTCTCTCTCTCCTTCCCCCTCTCTCTCTCTCTCCATCCCTCTCTCTCCTTCCCTCTCTCTCTTTCCTCTCTCTCCTTCCCTCTCTCTCTCTCCTTCCCTCTCTCTCTCTCATTCCCGCTCTCTCTCTCCTTCCCTCTCTCTCTCTCTCCTTCCATCTCTCTCTCTCTCTCCTTCCCTCTCACTCTCTCTCTCCTTCACTCTCTCTCTCTCTCTCCTTCCCTCTCTCTCTCTCTCCTTCCCTCTCTCTCTCTCCTTCCCTCTCTCTCTCTCCTTCCCCCCTCTCTCTCTCCTCCCCTCTCTCTCTCCCCTTCCATCTCTCTCTCTCTCCTTCCCCTCTCTCTCTCTCTCCTTCCCTCTCTCTCTCTCTCCTTCCCTCTCTCTCCTTCCCTATCTCCTCTCTCTCTCTCCTTCCCTCTCTCCTCTCTCTCTCTCCTTCCCTCTCTCTCTCTCTCCTTCCATCTCTCTCTCTCTCTCCTTCCCTCTCTCTCTCTCTCTCCTTCCCTCTCTCTCTCTCCTCTCTCTCTCCTCTCTCTCTCTCCTTCCCCTCTCTCTCTCTCTCCTTCCATCTCTCTCTCTCTCTCCTTCCCTCGCTCTCTCTCTCTCCTTCCCTCTCTCTCTCCTTCTCTCTCTCCTTCCTCTCTCTCTCTCTCTCCTTCCCTCTCTTTCTTCCCCCCAGTCACTCCCTCTCTCTCTTCCAACAATAACATGCCCTCAAAAAAGCCTCGGCAACCGCCGGGCACCCCCAGCAGGTATAATATGTATATACTCTTTTCTTAGATTTAATGGTTGTCCCTCTGTTTATGGCAAGCTGTAACATAGTTTGCGCTAAGGTTACACAACTTCTCTGTTCCCCTAATAGGTATGGAGTTTTTGGTCGTCATTCAAATTTTGAATTCAGGGCATATTTTTATGAATTTTTGGGCAGAAATTCTCCCTTATGCCCTGATATTTTCCACAAGCTGTGAGGAAGTGCATCTCTGTCTCTACCACTCCCTGACTGCAGTGAGAGCACATCCTGTCCTCTCTTGGCAGCCAGGTCTGTCTGTGTCTGCCTTTTCGATGGCCAGGCTATGCTCACTAAGTCTGTACATAGTCAAGGTTTTTCTCAATTTGCTATCTTTTACCGTGGTCAGTTATTCAGCCATGTTGTATTGTCTGTTTAGGGCCAAGTAGCAATTGAGTTTGTTTTGGGTTTTTGTTGTTTCTGCCCAATATGTCAGATATTTTTCCTTTTGCTTAGTGACAATTGTGTTGGGTCGAATTCTTTGTGCTATGATGTCACTGTCCTGGGCTGGTTATTATTATTAGTGTTAGTAGTTACTTCACTGAGTCCCAGGACTAGTTGACTGAGGGGACTCTTCTCTATGATCCTCTCTTGGCATTTCAGGGCTTCGTATGATAGCAGTAGGGGTTGCTCATTTTTAGATGTTTCCAAAATTTGGTGGCTCTTTT
>NC_141005.1:81295112-81315478 GCF_052327205.1 Somniosus microcephalus | reverse complement strand
TCTCCACCTCTCTCTCCCTCCCCTCGCTCGGCCCTCCCTCTCTCTCCCTCCCTCCCCCTCTCTCTCCCTCCCTCCATCCCCCCCTCTCTCTCTCCTCCCTCTCCCCCTCTCTCTCTCCTCCCTCACCCTCCCTCTCTCCCTCCTCACCCCCCTCTCTCTCCTCCCTCCCCCCCTCTCTCTCCTCCCTCCCTCCCCTCCCTCCCCCCTCTCTCTCCCTCCCTCCCTCCCCCCTCTCTCCCTCCATCCCTCCCCCCCTCTCCCCTCTCTCCCCCCTCCCTCCCCCTCTCTCTCCCTCCCTCCCTCCCCCCTCTCTCCCTCCCTCCCTCCCCTCTCCCTCTCTCCCCCCTCCTCCCTCCCCCCTCTCTCTCCCTCCTCCCCCCTCTCTCTCCCACTCTCCCTCTCTCCCTCCTCCCTCTCTCTCCTCCCCTCCCTCCCCCCTCTCTCCCTCCCTCCCTCCCCCCTCTCCCTCTCTCCCCCTCCCTCCACCCCCTCTCTCGCCCTCCCTCCCCTCTCTCTCCCCCTCTCCCTCTCCCTCCCTCCCTCCCCCCTCTCTCTCCCTCCCTCTCTCTCCCTCCTCCCTCCCACCTTGCTCTCTCCCTCCTCCCCCCTCTCTCTCCCATCCCTCCCCCCTCCCTCCCCCTCTCCTCTCCCTCCCCTCCCTCCCCCCCTCTCTCCCTCCTCCCTCCCCCCCTCTCCCTCTCTCCCCCCTCCCTCCCTCCCCCCTCCTCTCCCTCCTTCCCCCTCTCTCCCTCACCCTCCTCCCCTCTCTCTCCCTCCCTCCCCCCCCCTCTCTCTCCCTCCTCCCCCTCTCTCTCCCTCCCTCCCCCCTCCCTCCCCCTCTCTCTCCCTCCCTCCTCCCCCCTCTCTCCCTCCCTCCCTCCCCCTCTCCCTCCTCTCCCCCCTCCCTCCCTCCCCCCTCTCTCTCCTCCCTCCCCCCTCTCCTCCCTCCCTCCCCCCTCTCTCTCCCTCCCTCCCCCCTCTCTCTCCCTCCCTCCCCCTCTCTCCCTCCCTCCCCCCTCTCTCTCCCTCCCTCCCTCTCTCCCCCCTCTCCTCCCTCCCCCCTCTCTCTCTCCCTCCCCCTCTCTCTCCCCCTCTCTCCTCTCCCCCTCCCTCTCTCCCTCCCCCCTCCCTCTCTCTCCCCCTCTCTCTCCCCCTCCCTCTCTCTCCCCCTCTCTCGCCCCCTCTCCCTCCCCCCTCTCTCTCCCTCCCCCCTCCCTCTCTCTCCCCCCCTCCCTCCTCCCCCTCCCCTCTCTCTCCCTCCCCCTCTCCTCCCTCCCCCCTCTCTCTCCCCCCCTCTCTCTCCCCCCCTCTCTCTCCCCCCCTCCCTCTCCCTCCCTCCCCCCTCCCTCTGCCTCCCCCCCTCTCTCTCAATTCAATTCAATTCAATTCAAATCGCTTTATTGGCATGACAAGTTACATCTTATGTTGCCAAAGCATCGGAAAACATTCATGTTTGTTCACAAAAATACAGATCTATCCATACAGTGTATAAACAGATATATCCCTGAGCGTATAAATATATACTTTCATATAATTTATATATACTCTTTTCTTATATTTGCTGGTTGTCCCTCTGTTTATGGCAAGCTGTAACATAGTGTGCCGCTAGTGTTATGCAATTTCTCTCTTCCCCTAGTAGGTATGGGAGTTTTTGGTCGTCATTCAAATTTCTGAATTCCGGGCATATTTTTGTGAATTTTGGGTAGAAATTCCCCCTTATGCCCTGATATTTTCTACAAGCTGTGAGTGTAGGGGGTTTCTCTTGCTCGTTCTGGTCTCCTGCCAGGCTTTGTGCAATAATTACCCTTGAGTGGTTCGACCCACTCTCCCCTACGGTTCTAGACCTTGGACTTAGATGCAGAGAACTGTAGTGCAGAGAAAGGACTCAATAGACCAGGTTGAATAGCACGAAATGGATGCTTTTATTTTAAACAGTTTGAAGCATTACAAAATACATGTCATAGGCACAGATTAAAGTAACTACAATCATGCACAAATTTATGAACTTGACTCTATGGAAATGGGGAACACACGGCACGTCGTAAAAGGGGAAACACATTACGATTTAACCTTACTCCCTCCCCTAATACCTAAACTAAGTTTCGACTTGAGGAACTCGGGATCATGCTCACCACTATCAGAATCGCAAAAGGAGGGGTTCGCAGCCTTTCTGGCACAGCTTTCCGTCGTCACGTGGATTTGAAGCTTCTGGCGCAGCTTGTTTTTCTCTCTCTCTCAGGCGATGAGGCAGTGGACACAGCCTCGGTGAGCGCTCGTCGTGGCTGAAATCCACCAAGTCTGTTGTGGATTTGGGTTCATGGAACAGAAAAACACCTCGAGAATGGGATGTTGAGGCACGGGAGTGCTAGGCCCGGAATGTCCTTTCTCTCCGGCCTGGATCGTCGTTTTCCTGAGGGTGTCTTCTTCTTCGGCTGGGTCGTCGATGATCTCCCGACAACGGTACCCGGGCCACCCTCGTCGTCTTCTCGTCGCGGCCGAGCCTTGTCTGGCTGAACACCGACCACGTTGTCCTTTCCGAAACGTCCGTCCGAAACGTCCTGATCGAATTCTGAAGCTATCGAGGTAGAAGAGGCGCTGATGGACTTTTCAAAATCCATAGTTATACCCTTTTGGGCCAGCCTTATCTCCCGCCAGATCATAGTCCAGTCTTTGTAATAATTTTGGCGGGCAGAAATCTCTGCAGGGGCGCTTTGTCTTGTAAACGGGAGCCGGTGATGGCTTTAACTGGCCTTCCTGGCCGATAATGTCCTTTTACTTTGTCACCGTAACTCGGTTCGCATATTGATCGGTCTGGAGATTTCCCTTGATGGCTTGTTAAACGGTTTTTCCTTTGTACATTAAATGCGTTTCAAGTGTCCGCCAATTCCTTGATGGGCCCCATCCTGTCTCTGAAACTGTCTTGTACTTACAATCTAATTAATATGTATGCTCAGTTTCCCTGAGTTTCGTTTTCCCGATACTGGCTTCGCGGGCTTACTGTCTTCAATCCACAAGCCTGTCTGGCTTGCAGTAACAGAAATCAAATGGTCCAGAAAACTGATCATGAGGCCCGGCGGCCATTTTGTATGCCCTTTTATCAAAGGTTTTTCTGTACAAGCTTACTTTGGTCAATAACTGTCTTATTTTATCCTGTTTTCTTGCGTGATTATTGCTGAAAATTCGAATCTTACATGAGGAAGTACATCTCTGTCTCCATCACTCCCTGTCCTGCAGTGAGAGCATATCCTGTCCTCTCTTGGTAGCCGGGTCTGCCTGTGTCTACCTTTTTCGATCGCCAGGCTATGTTCACTAAGTCTGTACATTGTCAAGGTATTTCTCAGTTTGCTATCCTTTACCATGGTCAGGTAATCAGCCATGTTGTATTGTCTGTTTAGGGCCAAGTAGCAATTGAGTTTGTTTTGGGTTTTGTTGTTTCTGCCCAATATGACAGATATTTTCCTTTTGCTTATTGACGATTGTGTTGGGTCGAATTATTTGTGTTACGCTGTCAATTCAATTCAATTCAATTCAAATTGCTTTATTGGCATGACAAGGTACATCTTATGTTGCCAAAGCATCGAAAAACATTCATGGTTGTACACAAAAATACAGATCTATCCATACAGCGTATAAACAGATATATCCCTGAGTGTATAAATGTACATTCATATAATTTGTATATACTCTTTTCTTATATTTAGTGGTTGTCCCTCTGTTTATGGCAAGCTGTAACATAGTGTGCCGCTAAGGTTACACAATTTCTCTCTTCCCCTAGTAGGTATGGGAGTTTTTGGTCGTCATTCAAATTTCTGAATTCCGGGCATATTTTTGTGAATTTTGGGTAGAAATTCTCCCTTATGCCCTGATATTTTCTACAAGCTGTGAGGAAGTGCATCTCTGTCTCCACCACTCCCTGACTGCATTGAGAGCATATCCTGCCCTCTCTTGGTAGCCGGGTCTGCCTGTGTCTACCTTTTTTGATCGCCAGGCTATGTTCACTAAGTCTGTACATTGTCAAGGTTTTTCTCAGTTTGCTATCCTTTACCATGGTCAGGTAATCAGCCATGTTGTATTGTCTGTTTAGGGCCAAGTAGCAATTGAGTTTCCTTTGGGTTTTTGTTGTTTCTGCCCAATATGACAGGTATTTTTCCTTTTGCTTAGCGATGATTGTGTTGGGTCGAATTCTTTGTGTTACGCTGTCACTGTCCTGGGGCTGGTTCTTGTTAGTAGTGTTAGTAGTTACTTCACTGAGTCCCAGGACTAGTTGACTGAGGGCATTCTTCTTTATGGTCCTCTCTTGGCATTTCAGGGCTTCGTAATGATAACATTGGGGGTTGCTCATTTCTAGGTGTTTCCAAAATTTGGTGGCTCTTTTTTGGATAGTGATTATTAATGGATATTGGCCTAGTTCTGCCCTGCATGCATTGTTTACGGTTTTCCTTTGAGTCCGGAGGATGCTTTTACAGAATTCTGCATGTAGGATCTCAATTGGGTGTTTGTCCCATTTTGCAAATTCTTGTTGTGTTAGCGGTCCCCACACCTCACTGCCATAGAGTGCAATTGGTTCAATTACTGATTTAAAAATGTTGAGCCAAATGCTCATTGGGATTTCTATTTGGATTGATTTTTTAATGGCATAGAAAGCCCTTCTTGCTTTCTCTTTCAGTTCATTCACAGCCAGATGAAAATTTCCCGTAGAACTGATTTTTAGGCCCAAGTATGTATAGTTAATGGTTTGTTCAATTTTGGTTGTTCCTAGTGTGAAATTTATTTTGGGTCCCTGATGTCTGGATCTTGGCTGGAACACAAGGATTTTGGTTTTTTGGGGATTTATTGTCAGGGCCCAGGTCTGGCAGAACGACTCCAGCAGATCCAGGTTCTGCTGTAGACCCTCCTTAGTTGGTGACAGCAGAACCAGGTCATCTGCATAGAGGAGGAATTTAACCTTGGATTCATATAGGGTGAGGCCGGGTGCTGTAGATTGTTCAAGTAGTTTTGTCAATTCATTTATGTAAATATTAAAGAGTGTCGGTGAGATGGGCGAGCCCTGCGTCACCCCCCGCCCCTGTGGGAAGTATTTTGTTTGTTTGTCTCCAATTTTAACTGCACATTTGTTGTTTGTATACATTGATTTAATTACATCATATGTTTTTCCCCCTACCCCGCTTTCGATAAGTTTCAGGAATAAACCGTCGTGCCAGATGGAGTCGAAAGCCTTCTGGAAGTCTATAAAGCATGCGTAGATTTTGCTTTTGTTTTGATGAACGTGTTTGTCAATTAGGGTCTGTAGGGTGAAGATATGATCTGATGTTCTATAGTTTGGCAGGAATCCAAGTTGGCTTTTACTCAAGACATTGTGCTCCTCAAGGAAGTTTATAAGTCTTTTGTTTATGATACTACAGAATACCTTCCCCAGGTTACTGTTTACACAGATGCCTCGATAGTTATTTGGGTCAACTTTGTCCCCACTTTTGTATATGGGCGTTATGAGTCCTTTGTTCCAGATATCAGGGAAGTAACCGACACTCAGAACCAAGTTGAAGAGTTTTAGGATAGCCAGTTTCATTTTATCATCTGTGTGTTTAATCATCTCGCTTAGTATGCCATCTGCACCGCAAGCTTTTCCTGGTCGCAGGTCCTTGAGTTTTTCAAATAGTTCTTTTTCTGTTATTATGGAGTCTAGCGCGTTTTGGTTATCTTTTATGGCCATTTCGAGCTTTTCCAGTTTTTTGCATATTTGGTGTTGCTCTGGCCTTAGTGTGTTTTTCTGGTATAATTTTTCAAAGTGGTTTTCCCATGTGTCTCCATTTTGAATGGCCAATTCGTCGTGTTGTTTTTTGTGTAATGTATTCCATTTGTCCCAGAAACAGTTGGAATCAATGGATTCCTCAATGGAGCTGAGTGTATTCTTAATATACTGCTCTTTTTTGGTTCTGAGTGTGTTTCTGTATTGTGTTAGTGTCTGACAATAAGTAAGGCGTAATTCCTCGTTTTCTGGCTGTCTGTGTTTTTGGTTTGATATTTTTCTAATTTTTTTCATCATGTTATGGCAATCTGGGTCAAACCATTTTTCATAGTTTTTTGTTTTGGGTTTGTTCTTGCGAGCTTTCAAGTTTGACCTTGTTGCCAAATTATCAAAAATATTGTTTAGGTTATTCACTGCCCGGTTTACGCCTTCTTTACTGTGAATGTATATGTTATCCAGAAAGATGTCCAAGAGAGCTTGAGTTGATTCATGGCTAATTGCTTTATGGTATTTTTCCGTGCTGTTTTTGGCCCATCTGTACGATTTTTTGGTGTTGTACAGTTTACTGGGTTGTGTTTCTGTGTTGGTTGTTTCTGTCTTGTTAAGATACATAGTAATTTGACTGTGGTCTGACAGTGTTGTTTGTGGTTTGACTGTGAATGCTCTGAAAGAGGATGGGTCCTAATCCGTAATCATATAGTCTACGGTGCTACAGCCAAGAGGTGAGCAATAGGTCGATCTTCCTAGGAGGTCTCCCATGAACCTACCATTGACAATGTATAGACCCAGGCTTCGACAGAGCTGCAGTAGCTGTTTTCCGTTGGTATTTGTCTGCTTGTCGCAGTTATGCCTGTATGGATGGGAAGGGATATCGAAGTGGTTATTCCCGAATATGTAATTGTTTCCCTGATTATTGGTGAAGTCTGGTTCTTCGCCAGTTCTTGAATTGAGGTCACCACAGATCAACACGTTCCCCTGAGCCTGGAATTGGATAATCTCCCTCTCAATGTTGGAGAAGGTGTCCTCTTTAAAGTACGGGGATTCCATTGGGGGGATATAGAGTGCGCAAATGAAAACATCTTGGCCTAGAAATTCAGTTAGGGGTGCCCAGCTCGCCTGGGCGCCGGAATTACCGCTGCGCGCGGAGCCACTTGCGCCAGCGGGAAATTCAGTTCCAGCGCCCCAAGTGGAAGCCGGCCGCTAAACAAGGGTTTCGGCGCCCCACTTGGGGCGCTGAAACTGAATATCGGCGTGTAAAGTGCCGCAGCGCCACCCGCTGCGGCACGGCAGCCTGCGGTACTGCAGGCCTTCCTCTCATTCTTAAGGGGGAGGTGCCTGCAACAGCGCGATCCCCCGCTCGCGAGTGCTGGCAAATGAGCCCCGGCACCAAGGAGAAGTGACGGGCTCTCTGGAAACAGCCGGGAATGCCGCGGGGGGGGGTGTAGGAGGCCGGGGAAGGAGGTGCGGGCAGGCGGACCGCCGAAAAAGCGGCCGGCCGCACCTCCACCTTAACTCACCCCACTACCGGCACAGGTAGGCCCCGTGTACCGGTCGCTGTTTGCGGCCGGCGCGGGGGAGGCGGCAACAACCAAATATGGCCAGCGGGGCGATAGCGGGGCGCTGCGCACACTGATGACGTCATCGGTTGGCGGCGCAGCGCTACTGGCTAACGCCGCCATTAGCGCCCCGCTAAATATCGCGGTAGGTTTTGCACAGTGGCGCAAAAGCCCTCTTTCAGCGCAAACTGGTGGCGCAGGCCACTGAATATCTAGGCCCTTGGGTGTTAGAGATAATCCCCCTCTCAATTTTGAGCCACATGTGGTTTTCGCCCTTTTTTATAAATTTGATGCAATTCTTAAGCTCTGTTTTAAACCAAATCAGTAAGCCTCCGGAGTCTCTGCCTTGGGTTACTCCTGGCAATTTATTGGAGGGGACCATCAGCTCTGTGTACCCTTGGGGACGGCCAGTGTGTCGTCCTTCTCCTCTATACCAAGTTTCCTGTAAAATGATAATATCCAGATCTTTAGTTTCATCTATGAACTCTGGGGTCATACTCTTCACGTCGAGCACCGAAGAGAGTAGACCTTGGATATTCCAGGTCGAAATATATAAGGATTTCATGTTAAGTTTGATCTTTTAGTATGATAGGTTAAAGAATGATACGTGTTTGTCGTGTCTAAATGGGGGAAAAAAAGATCATCTCAATTGTCTATAAATGCTAATACTATTTGGTTACAATTCTTTCTAGTAATTAGTCCTTGATTTTTTTTTTTTCATTTTCTGATCCATAAGGCGGAAGTAGATGCTGCTGCACGTCTGCTTAGTGTCTCTTAATGGATTGTCTCTGCCTGAGGTATTGCGTACGCCCTGTGCATCTCCCTCTGTCTGGCTGGGGGTGGTCCTGTTCCCCTGTAGGACAGGAGTGGTGCAGGTCTGATATTGTTCTTGTGCATGGGGCTGTCACTGTCCCTCTCTCTCTCCCCCTCCCCTCTCCTCTCTCTCTCCCCTCTCCTCTCTCCCCCCCTCCCCTCTCCTCTCTCCCCCCTCCCCTCTCCTCTCTCCCCCCTCCCCTCTCCTCTCTCCCCCCTCCCCTCTCTCCCCCCTCTTCTCTCTCCCCCGCTCCCCTCTCCTCCACTCCCCTCTCCCCCTCCCCTCTCTCCCCCCCTCCCCTCTCCCACTCCCCTCTCCTCTCTCCCGCCCTCCCCTCTCTCCCCTCCCCTCTCCTCCCTCCCCCCCTCCCCTCTCTCCCCCCTCCCCTCTCCACCTCCCCTCTCCTCTCTCCCCCTCCCCTCTCTCCCCTCCCCTCTCCTCTCTCCCCCCTCGCTCTCTATCTCTCCCCCCTCTCTCCCCCCTCCCCTCTCCCCCCTCCCCTCGCCCCCCTCCTCTCCCCTCTCCCCCCTCCTCCCCCTCCCCTCTCCTCTCATCTCTCCCCCCCTCCTCTCTCCCCCCTCCCCTCTACCCCCTCCCCTCTCCTCTCTCCCCCCCTCCCCTCTCCTCTCTCCCCCCCTGATATACCTATCAATTCGTCCAATAAAAAGCGACGAGTTAGGAACGTAACTAAAGGTTTTTATTGACTAAATAACAGAGCCCACCCTCGTGGGTGATCGGGTCCAACAAGGAGGAATACCAGCCAGTCGACTACCTTTATACCTGGGCAGGTAGGTGGAGCCATGGGCGGAGTCGGAGGTGGTCAGCCCAGGTATAACAGCGCGACAAGAGGCGAACTCGTATAGTGATACAACAGTGAGAACAGTGATAACAATACAACAGTGATAACTATAGTGTAACGATAGTGAACGATAAAAGTGGTTTACCACATTCACCCCTTGTTTAGATTTGAGTCCGGCGGGGTGAAGTGTACTACCAGTTCTGGTATGTCAGTCTGTCCGGAGGCCTCGTAAGCCTCTCCGATCGTCGCAGCGGCGGTGCTGCATTATCCGGTGTTAATGCTGGTGTCTGCGTGGTCGGCGAAGGCTCGTGGGGTTCCGGCATGCCGTCTACCTGGGCTGGAATTGGGGGGGTGGTGGGGGGGGGTAAAGGTGGTGTCTCCGGAGTGCCCGCGGGTGCGAGGTCTCGTAAGGAGACAGTGTCCTCCCGCCCGTCTGGGTAAGCCACGTAGGCGTACTGGGGGTTGGCGTGCAGGAGGTTCACCCTCTCGACCAGGGGGTCCGTTTTATGGGCCCTCACGTGCTTTCGCAGCAAGACGGGCCCCGGAGAGGTCAGCCAGGTTGGTAGAGTGGTTCCCGTAGTCGACTTCCTGGGGAAAACAAACATTCGTTCATGGGGGGTGGCATTAACGGCAGTGCAAAGTAGTGACCGGATGGAGTGCAGCGCTGTCGGGAGGACTTCCTGCCAGCGGGAGGTTGGGAGGCCCTTAGACTTTAAGGCTAAGAGGACGGCCTTCCATACCGTCGCATTCTCTCTTTCCACCTGGCCGTTCCCTCGGGGGTTGTAGCTGGTGGTCCTACTTGCTGCAATACCTCTCGCTAGTAGGAACTGACGGAGTTCCTCGCTCATGAAGGAGGAGCCCCGGTCACTATGTATATAGTTCGGGAACCCGAACAAGGCGAAGAGGTCGTTCAGGCACTTGATGACCGTGGTACTGGTCATGTCTGGGTAGGGGAAGGCAAAAGGGAAACGGGAGTACTCATCAACGATGTTGAGGAAGTACACATTGCAGTCAGATGACGGTAGAGGCCCCTTAAAGTCGATGCTCAGGCGCTCGAAGGGGCGGGTGGCCTTGATCAGGCTTGCTCTGTCCGGCCTATAGAAGTGCGGTTTGCACTCGGCGCAGGTCTGGCAGTTCCTGGTCATGGTCCTGACCTCCTCGATGGAGTAGGTCAGGTTGCGGGCCTTAATGAAATGGTAAAGTCTGGTGACCCCGGGGTGGCAGAGGTCGTTGTGGAGGGTCTGAAGTCTATCAATATGCGCGCTGGCGCATGTAATTCGTGAAAGAGCATCAGGGGGTTCGTTCAGCTTACCTGGCCGGTACAAGATATCATAATCGTAGGTGGATAGCTCGATTCTCCATCTCAAGATCTTGTCATTCTTGATTTTGCCCCTCAGCTTGTTATTAAACATGAAAGCAACCGAACGTTGGTCGGTGAGGAGGGTAAATCGTTTGCCTGCCAGGTGATACGCTTATCAATTACTTCATAAAAGGTGATGAGTCGAAGAAGAGATGATGAGTCGAAAGAAGAGATGAATAAGGCTTTTATTAGCTAAGAAGAGACCATGCTTCTTCGTGAGTGACTGAACAAGTCTGAACGAAACCCACACAGTGGTGGGTGGAGTCAGCTGAGGCATGCCTCCATACACAGCGCCACCCAGAGGTGGCAATATACAATACAGTGGTTTACCACATTCACCCCTTGTTTAATGTGAAGTCCGGCGGGGTGAAGGGTACTACAAGTTAAGTCTATCAGGAGGCCTTGTCTGACGTCCTGATCGTCGTGGTGGCGGCGGTGGTGTTGCAGCATCCGACGTCGGGTCTGGTGTCTGGGTGGTTGGCGAAGATTCCTGGGGCTTTGGCATGCCGTCTGCAGGGGTTGGGTTGGGAGGGGTGGTGGGGGATAACAGTGGTAAGGGGGATAACGGTGGTAAGGGGGATAACGGTGGTAATTCAGGGGTACCCGAGGGTGCGAGATCTCGTATGGAGACCGTGTCCTCCCGCCCGTCTGGGTATGTCACCCAGGCATACTGGGGGTTGGCGTGTAGGAGGTGCACCCGCTCGACCAGGGGGTCCGTTTTATGCGTCCTCACGTGCCTCCGCAGTAGGACGGGCCCAGGAGAAGTCAACCATGCCGGTAGCGAGGTTCCCGATGTAGACTTCCGGGGGAAAACGAACATTTTCTCATGAGGGGTCGCATTAGTGGCAGTACAAAGCAGTGACCGAATGGAGTGAAGCGCTGCAGGGAGGACCTCCTGCCAGCGGGAGGTCGGAAGGCCCTTAGATTTTAGTGCTAAGAGGACTGCCTTCCAAACCGTCGCGTTCTCCCTTTCCACCTGGCCGTTCCCCCGGGGGTTGTAACTGGTGGTCCTGCTCGTGGCGATACCTCTTGTTAGCAGGTACTGCCGAAGTTCGTCGCTCATGAACGATGAGCCCCTGTCGCTATGTATATAGCTGGGGAACCCGAACAGAGCGAAGATGTCATTCAGACACTTGATGACCGTGGTACTGGTCATGTCTGGGCAAGGGATGGCAAAGGGGAAACGGGAGTACTCATCAACTATGTTGAGGAAGTACACATTGCGGTCAGCGGAGGGGAGGGGCCCTTTAAAATCGACGCTCAGGCGTTCGAAGGGGCGGGTGGCCTTGATCAGGCTTGCTCTGTCCGGCCTATAGAAGTGCGGTTTGCACTCGGCGCAGATTTGGCAGCTCTTGGTCATGGTCCTGACCTCCTCGATGGAGTAGGGCAGGTTACGGGATTTGATAAAATGGAAAAACCTGGTGACCCCCGGGTGACAGAGGTCATTGTGGAGGGACTGCAGCCTATCACTCTGCGCGTTGGCGCATGTACCACGTGATAGGGCATCTGGGGGCTCATTGAGTTTCCCTGGCCGATACAAGATATCATAATTGTAGGTGGAGAGTTCGATTCTCCACCTCAAGATCTTGTCGTTCTTGATTTTACCCCTCTGCTTATTATTAAACATAAAAGCTACTGAACGCTGGTCAGTGAGCAGGGTAAATCGTTTCCCGGCCAGGTAATGCCTCCAGTGACGCACCGCTTCTACAATAGCCTGGGCCTCCTTTTCGACGGAGGAGTGTCTCGTCTCGGGGCCCTGGAGGGTCCTTGAGAAAAAGGCCACGGGTCTGCCCGCCTGGTTAAGGGTCGCGGCTAGGGCGAAGTCGGAGGCATCGCTCTCCACTTGGAAGGGGATGGACTCATCCACCGCGTGCATTGCGGCCTTCGCGATATCGTTCTTGATAAGAGTGAAGGCTGCACACGCCTCTGGTGTCAGGGGGAAGGAGGTGGCTTTGATGAGGGGCCTGGCTTTGTCTGCATAGAGGGGCACCCACTGGGCGTAGTAGGAGAAAAACCCCAGGCATCTCTTCAGTGCTTTTTGGCAGTGGGGAAGGGGTAGCTCCATTAGGGGGCGCATTCTGTCGGGGTCGGGCCCGATGACTCCGTTCTCCACCACGCAGCCGAGGATGGCCAGGCGCTTGGTGTGAAACATACATTTTTCCTTATTGTACGTTAGGTTCAGCCGTTGGGCCGTACGGAGGAAATTTGCTAGATTAACGTCGTGGTCCTGCTGGTCGTGGCCGCAGATGGTGACGTTATCCAAATAGGGGAAGGTTGCCCGCAGCGCGTTCTGGTCAACCATTCGGTCCATCTCCCTTTGGAAGACCGAAACCCCGTTGGTGACGCCGAAGGGGACCCTAAGGAAGTGGTAGAGGCGGCCGTTTGCCTCGAAGGCAGTATACTGGCGGTCCTCATGGCGGATGGGCAGCTGGTGGTACGCTGACTTAAGGTCGATGGTGGAGAATACTTTGTATTGCGCAATCTGATTGACCATATCAGATATGCGAGGGAGGGGGTACGCGTCCAGCTGGGTGTACCGGTTTATGGTTTGGCTGTAGTCGATTACCATGCGGCGTTTTGCAGTGGTTTTAACGACTACAACCTGGGCTCGCCAGGGGCTAGTGCTACCTTCGATAATGCCCTCCTTCAAGAGCCGCTCCACCTCAGAGCTGATAAAAGCTCTGTCCCCGGCACTGTACCGCCTGCTTTTGGTAGCGATGGGTTTACAGTCGCGGGTGAGGTTAGCGAACAGGGGAGGGGGGGGGACTTTTAATGTGGAAAGGCTGCAGGTGGTTTGCAGCGGGCGATTTAAAAGTTGTTGGTTGCAGACTGTGAGTGGGGGGAGGGGTCCACCGTATGCTAGTGTGACACTCTTAAGGTGGCACTGAAAATCCAACCCTAGCAGGACGGCAGCGCAAAGACGGGGCAGGACTAGCAGTTTAAATTTTTGATATTCAGTGCCCCCTACTGACAGGGTCACCACACAGTAGCCGCTGATGTCCATTGACTGGGACTTGGACGCCATAGAAATGCGATGGTGCGTTGGCAGAATCGTGAGGGAGTGGCTACGTACCGTGTCGGGGTGGACGAAACTCTCTGTGCTCCCGCTGTCGATCAGGCAACTGGTGGCGCGGCCGTTTACCGCGATATCCATCATGGAGCTGGATAGATGGTGAGGGTGGCCTTGATCCAGCGTCACGGAGGCCAGTATGTGGCTTAGTGAGTCACTATAGTCATCCGCCGAGACGGTGGTCGGTTCCGGTGACGAAATGGCGGTTGAGTGCATTGGATACGATGGCGGCGGATGCCATGCGGCCGGGGGTACACAAAATGGCGGATAAGATGGCTGCTCCCACGGCCCGCACGCTGCGCTGCTGGCTGGCTTCCCCTTGCAGGCGTTAGCGTAATGGCCTTTCTTCCCGCAGCCCGAGCAGGTAGCTGTCTTAGCTGGGCAGTGCGCTCTGGGATGTTTTAACTGGCCACAGAAATAGCATTTTTGGGCCTGGTTACTGGGCATCGAAGCAGTTCTTACCGGAGGCTGCTGTCTCGGTTGGGTCGCTGCAGCGGTTGGTGCCGGGGGCGGCGGTCCCGTGTCCCACGGTTTCGATTGCCATGTCTCGGCGCCGTTACGGGGGTATGCCTCGAGGTTTCGGTGGGCCTCCTCTAACGAGAGCGCAAGGGCAATGGCCGTCTTCAGGTCGGGTTCCTTGCTTTCTAGCAGTCTCTGCCGGGTGTGGTCTGACTGGAGGCCCCTGACGAAGGCATCACAGGCGAGTCCCTGCGCGTGCTCCACAGCCGTTACCGCTTTACAATCGCAGTCTCTGCAGAGTGCCAGTAGCGCCCGTGCAAATGCCCCTACCGATTCTCCCGGTTGCTGCCTGCGGGATCCCAAGAGGTGTCGGGCGTAAATTGTGTTCACTGGGCGCGTATATTGCCCTTTTAGTAGCTCGAGGGCCGCCACGTACGTATTAGAGTCCCGGATTAGCATATATACTTGATGGCTCACCTGGGCGGTCAAAATTTTCAGTTTGTGATCCTCCTCTGTAACCTGTGAGATTGCGAGGAAGGATTCAAAGCAGCTCAGCCAGTGTTCAAACTTGGCTGATGCACCCACATCTTGAGGGTCGAGGTCCAGGCGTGGTGGTCTGAGGGCTCTCAGCAATGTCTGCTGTATCCGTTGCTGTTGTTGCTCCTCAGGTGTCGCCATTTAACTTTTAGCTAATAAAATTGATACGCTTATCAATTACTTCATAAAAGGTGATGAGTCGAAGAAGAGATGATGAGTCGAAAGAAGAGATGAATAAGGCTTTTATTAGCTAAGAAGAGACCATGCTTCTTCGTGAGTGACTGAACAAGTCTGAACGAAACCCACACAGTGGTGGGTGGAGTCAGCTGAGGCATGCCTCCATACACAGCGCCACCCAGAGGTGGCAATATACAATACAGTGGTTTACCACACCAGGTAATGCCTCCAGCGCCGTACCGCCTCCACAATTGCCTGGGCTTCCTTCTCGACCGACGAGTGTCGGATCTCGGGGCCCTGTAGGGTCCTTGAGAAGAAGGCCACCGGCCTCCCCTCCTGGTTAAGGGTAGCGGCTAGGGCGAAGTCGGATGCATCGCTCTCCACTTGGAAGGGGATGGACTCATCCACTGCGTGCATTGTGGCCTTGGCTATGTCTCCCTTGATGAGGGAGAAGGCCGCGCACGCTTCCTCCATGAGGGGGAAGGATGTGGACTTCATGAGGGGTCTGGCTTTGTCCGCATAATTGGGCACCCATTGGGCATAGTAGGCGAAGAGCCCCAGGGTTCTCTTAAGTGCCTTAGGGCAGTGGGGGAGGGGTAGCTCCATGAGGGGGCGCATTCTTTCGGGGTCGGGGCCGATGAGTCCGTTCTCTACTACACAGCCAAGGATGGCAAGGCGCGAGGTGTTAAACACACATTTCTCCTTATTGTAGGTGAGGTTCAGCCGTTGGGCCATACGGAGGAATTTCTCCAGATTCACGTCATGGTCCTGCCGGTCGCGGCCGCAGATGGTGACATTATCTAGATAGGGGAATGTGGCCTGCAGTCCGTTCTGGTCAACCATCCGGTCCATCTCCCTTTGGAAGACCGAGACCCCGTTGGTGAAACCGAAGGGGACCCTAAGGAAGTGGTATAGGCGCCCATTCGCCTCGAAGGCGGTGTACTGGCGGTCCTCGGGGTGGATAGGGAGTTGGTGGTAGGCCGACTTAAGGTCGATGGTCGAGAATACGCGGTATTGTGCAATCTGATTGACCATGTCAGATATGCGGGGAAGGGGGTATGCGTCCAGCTGGGTGTATCTGTTTATGGTCTGGCTGTCGTCGATGACCAGGCGATTTTTATCGCCGGTCTTAATGACCACGACCTGGGCACGCCAGGGGCTGTTGCTCCCCTCGATAATGCCCTCTTTCAGGAGGCGCCGCACCTCAGAGCTAATGAAGGCTCTGTCCCCAGCGCTGTACCGCCTGCTCTTGGTCGCGACGGGTTTGCAGTCGGGGGTGAGGTTAGCGAACAGGGAAGGTGGCAGCACCTTGAGGGTGGATAGGCTGCAGGTGTTACGCGGTGGGCGGTTTAACATTCGCTGGTTGTCGACTGTGAGTGGGGGGAGGGGTCCACCGTATGCTAGGGTTACACTTTGGAGGTGGGATTGGAAGTCCAGCCCTAGTAGGACGGCAGCGCAGAGCTGGGGGAGGACGAGGAGTTTAAAATTTTTATACTCCGTACCCTTAACCGACAAGGTCACAACACAGTAGCCGCTAATGTCCGTGGCGTGGGACCTCGATGCCATCGAGATTCGGTTGCGCGTTGGCAGGACAGGGAGGGAGTAGTGGCTCACCGTGTCTGGGTGGATGAAGCTCTCCGTGCTTCCGCTGTCGAACAGGCAGGTCGTGGCGTGGCCGTTTACTTTGATGTCCATCATCGACTTGGACAGGTGGTGTGGGCGGGCTTGATCCAGAGTGACGGAGGCTAGTGTGTAGGTAAGCGAGTCGTTGTCGTCTGCGGGCGAGGCGGTCGTCGGGTCCGGGGGCCCGGTGGAAGTCGGGCGTGGTGGGTAAAATGGCGTCTCCCACGAGGTAGGACAAAATGGCGGAGAAGATGGCTGCCCCCATAACTCACATGAGGCACTATTGGGGTCGGTTGCCTTGATCAAAGATGGCCGCCCCCATGACTCACGTGTGGGGATGCTGGCCTCAGTTGCCTTGAAAGAAGATGGCCGCCCCCACAGTTCGCATGAGGCACTGCTGGCCTCTGAAGATCCGCTCCTGCAGGCCTTAGAGAAGTGGCCTTTCTTCCTGCAGGTTGAGCAGGTAGAGTTCCTGGCTGG
This sequence comes from Somniosus microcephalus, assembly GCF_052327205.1. NCBI lineage: Eukaryota > Metazoa > Chordata > Chondrichthyes > Squaliformes > Somniosidae > Somniosus > Somniosus microcephalus. Next base: position 81,298,857 of record NC_141005.1, on the reverse strand, counting down.
GCAGCGCGACCTCGGGTGCTTCTCCTGGCCACAAAAGAAGCAGCCGGCGGCCCGATCGCGGGTGCCCGATGTCGGAGCCGGTACCGGGGGTGGCGGTCCCGGTCGGGTCCGGGACGCCGACGCTGAGGTAGGTCCCGGGGGCGGCGCTGCGAAGGGTATTGCGGTGGGGGTCGGGCCCGAGTCCCAGGGTCGCGAGCAGTACCTGGAAAACGCCTCCTGGTCCTGATGGGCCACCTCTAGGGAGAGAGCGAGGGCTTCAGCTTTGTCCAGGTCGAGGTCTTTAGCTTCAAGCAGTCTTTGCCGTGAGTAGTCGGACCGTAGGCCTTTCACAAAGGCATCGCGGATATTATCTTCCGTATTTTCAACAGCCGTCACCGCTTTAAAGTCACAGTTCCTGCCGAGTGCTCTTAGCGCCCGTAAAAATTCAGCTACAGACTCTCCTGGCTGTTGCGGGCGGGATCTCAGGAGGTGCCTGGTGTACATGTAATTTACCGGGCTCCGGTACTGCTGTTTCAGTAGGTTGATAGCGGCCTCGTATGTAGTCGTGTCCTGGATGAGTGCGTATACTCTCGGGCTCGCTTGGGCGTTCAGAACTCTTAGTTTGGATCTCTGAGGGACGCCGGATTCTTCCAGGTAGGATTCGAAGCAGTCCAGCCAGTGTTTGAAGTTGAGGGCTGAGTTTGCTGCCTGTGGGTTTAGATCCAGGTACGGTGGTTTGAGGGCTTGCAGCCAAGCCGGCTGGTGTAGCCCGGTGTCTGAAAGCTGCTGTGGCTGTGCTTCTGGGAGGGCTTCTGGCTGGCCAGTAGTAGACATCTTTAAAATTTAGTCAATAAAATTGATATACCTATCAATTCGTCCAATAAAAAGCGACGAGTTAGGAACGTAACTAAAGGTTTTTATTGACTAAATAACAGAGCCCACCCTCGTGGGTGATCGGGTCCAACAAGGAGCAATACCAGCCAGTCGACTACCTTTATACCTGGGCAGGTAGGTGGAGCCATGGGCGGAGTCGGAGGTGGTCAGCCCAGGTATAACAGCGCGACAAGAGGCGACCTCGTATAGTGATACAACAGTGAGAACAGTGATAACAATACAACAGTGATAACTATAGTGTAATGATAGTGAACGATAAAAGTGGTTTACCACACCCCCCTCCCCTCCTCTCTCTCCCCCCCTCTCTCTCTCTCTCTCCCCCCTCTCTCTCAATTCAATTCAATTCAATTCAAATCGCTTTATTGGCATGACAAGGTACACCTTATGTTGCCAAAGCATCGAAAAACATTCATGGTTGTACACAAAAATACAGATCTATCCATACAGTGTATAAACAGATATATCCCTGAGTGTATAAATATACTTTCATATAATTTGTATATACTCTTTTCTTATATTTAGTGGTTGTCCCTCTGTTTATGGCAAGCTGTAACATAGTGTGCCGCTAAGGTTACACAATTTCTCTCTTCACCTAGTAGGTATGGGAGTTTTTGGTCGTCATTCAAATTTCTGAATTCCAGGCATATTTTTGTGAATTTTGGATAGAAATTCTCCCTTATGCCCTGATATTTTCTGCAACCTGTGAGGAAGTGCATCTCTGTCTCCACCACTCCCTGACTGCAGTGAGAGCATATCCTGCCCTCTCTTGGTAGCCGGGTCTGCCTGTGTCTACCTTTTTCGATCGCCAGGCTATGTTCACTAAGTCTGTACATTGTCAAGGTTTTACTCAGTTTGCAATCCTTTACCATGGTCAGGTAATCAGCCATGTTGTATTGTCTGTTTAGGGCCAAGTAGCAATTGAGTTTGCTTTGGGTTTTTGTTGTTTCTGCCCAATATGACAGATATTTTTCCTTTTGCTTAGCAACGATTGTGTTGGGTCGAATTCTTTGTGTTACGCTGTCACTGTCCTGGGGCTGGTTCTTGTTAGTAGTGTTAGTACTTACTTCACTGAGTCCCAGGACTAGTTGACTGAGGGTATTCTTCTTTATGGTCCTCTCTTGGCATTTCAGGGCTTCGTAATGATAACATTGGGGGTTGCTCATTTCTAGGAATTTCCAAAATTTGGTGGCTCTTTTTTGGATAGTGATTATTAATGGATATTGGCCTAGTTCTGCCCTGCATACATTGTTTACGGTTTTCCTTTGAGTCCGGAGGATGCTTTTACAGAATTCTGCATGTAGGATCTCAATTGGGTGTTTGTCCCATTTTGCAAATTCTTGTTGTGTTAGCGGTCCCCACACCTCACTGCCATAGAGTGCAATTGGTTCAATTACTGATTTAAAAATGTTGAGCCAAATGCTAATTGGGATTTCTATTTGGATTGATTTTTTAGTGGCATAGAAAGCCCTTCTTGCTTTCTCTTTCAGTTCATTCACAGCCAGATGAAAATTTCCCGTAGAACTGATTTTTAGGCCCAAGTATGTGTAGTTAGTGGTTTGTTCAATTTTGGTTGTTCCTAGTGTGAAATTTATTTTGGGTCCCTGATGTCTGGATCTTTGCTGGAACACAAGGATTTTGGTTTTTTGGGGATTTATTGTCAGGGTCCAGGTCTGGCAGAACGACTCCAGCAGATCCAGATTCTGCTGTAGACCCTCCTTAGTTGGTGACAGCAGAACCAGGTCATCTGCATAGAGGAGGAATTTAACCTTGGATTCATATAGGGTGAGGCCAGGTGCTGTAGATTGTTCAAGTAGTTTTGCCAATTCATTTATGTAAATATTGAAGAGTGTCGGTGAGATGGGCGAGCCCTGCGTCACCCCTCGCCCCTGTGGGAAGTATTTTGTTTGTTTGTCTCCAATTTTAACTGCACATTTGTTGTTTGTATACATTGATTTAATTACATCATATGTTTTTCCCCCTACCCCGCTTTCGATAAGTTTCAGGGATAAACCGTCGTGCCAGATGGAGTCGAAAGCCTTCTGGAAATCTATAAAGTATGCGTAGATTTTGCTTTAGTTTTGATGAACGTGTTTGTCAATTAGGGTCTGTAGGGTGAAGATATGATCTGATGTTCTATAGTTTGGCAGGAACCCAATTTGACTTTTACTCAAGACATTGTGCTCCTCAAGGAAGTTTATAAGTCTTTTGTTTATGATACTACAGAATACCTTCCCCAGGTTACTGTTTACACAGATGCCTCGATAGGTATTTGGGTCAACTTTGTCCCCACTTTTGTATATGGGCATTATGAGTCCTTTGTTCCAGATGTCAGGGAAGTAACCGACACTCAGAACCAAGTTGAAGAGTTTTAGGATAGCCAGTTTCATTTTATCGTCTGTGTTTAATCATCTCGCTTAGTATGCCGTCTGCACCGCAAGCTTTTCCTGGTCGCAGGTCCTTGAGTTTTTCAAATAGTTCTTTTCCTGTTATTATGGAGTTTACCGGGTTTTGGTTATCTTTTATGGCCATTTCGAGCTTTTCCAGTTTTTTGCATATTTCGTGTTGCTCTGGCCCTCTCTCCCCCCCTCTCTCTCCCTCCCCCCCTCTCCTCTCCCCCTCTCTCTCTCCCCCCTCTCTCTCCTCTCCCCCCCTCTCTCTCCCACCTCTCTCTCTCTCCCCCTCTATCTCTCTCTCCCCCTCCATCCCTCTCTCCCCCTCTCTCTCTCTCCCCTCCCCCTCTCTCCCCTCCCCCTCTCTCTCTCTCCCCTCCCCCTCTCTCTCTCTCCCCTCCCCCTCTCTCCCCCCACTCTCTCTCTCTCTCTCCCCCCTCTCTCTCTCCCCCCTCTCTCTCTCTCCCCCCCTCTCTTCTCTC